>NW_006159730.1:1842168-1862658 GCF_000334495.1 Tupaia belangeri chinensis | reverse complement strand
CCTACATTTTCCTGGTTAGATCAGAAAATAAAGAATGCAGATACTCTTTGGAGAAAGGGCAGAGGCATTTTGCTCTTTTGCTTTAATGGTTATTTAGGGTTTTATTTATGTCCATTTTCTGAAGGCAATGGTATCAGCTTGTAGCTCTATCGGGCTTGAGCACTTTCATCCACTATCTAGACATTATTATCCTGCTTGTGTTGAAAAGTTGATTTCAGGTACCAGGAAAACGTCCTTAGAGATGTGTTTTTCTTCCTCTTTCATAAGCATCTGGCTATCAAGTGCCATTGGACTCAGAGGGCAGCGGTTATTGGGGATGTGATCCGAGTGTACAGTGGCCATCAAGGGCGTACCATCATCTTCTGTGAAACCAAGAAAGAGGCCCAGGAGCTCTCGCAGAACACTTCTATAAAGCAGGTTTGTTCTTGTGCCTGCGGAACTGGGAATATCAACAAATCTTCACCTTGGGCATATCTGCTCTAGGACTGTTTTTCACTCATCCAATAACTTCCACTTTAAATTCAGTTAGAAATGCAAGGAAACCTCTTTGAATAAATGGTCAAAGTTAATACATGTTAGAGCACACATGTTCTGTTAGTCTCATCATACAGATAAGGGAAGGGTCGATTAAACCTAAAGGTGACTTAAATACATCAGTCTTAAGGAAAGGGTTGTGTGAACTGCAAATTTAGTACATTTGATCATTCTTATTTGAAGCCTCAATCTTACTACGTATATTATGTATAGTTGGATACAGTTGATACAGTGACTGGGGATTTAAAAATAAATTTGAAGTTGTTTAATTAAGCCACATTTCCCCTTCATAATATTTTTAGCATGATTGCCAAAACAGATTTCTTTTACAGGCCTAATGGATGATGAAAAATGTACCTGTATTATTAGATCTAGTATTCTTAGGCCACTGTTATTCTTTGGCAGGATGCCCAGTCACTACATGGAGACATTCCACAGAAACAGAGAGAAATCACGCTGAAAGGTTTTAGAAATGGTAATTTTGGAGTTTTGGTGGCAACTAATGTTGCTGCACGTGGACTAGACATCCCTGAGGTTGATTTGGTTGTACAATGCTCTCCACCAAAGGTATGTGCTTTTATTTTATTTTTATTTTTGGAGGGGTATTAAAACAGATTGGAAATTGTTATTTCTTTGCATGTGATTACTAATTGCTATCTCTTGAGTGCTAGGATACTAAAAGTGATTTTTAAAACCTGTTATAAGGCCCTCCCCTGAGAGCTAACTGTTGAATGGAAGTGCCAGAATTAGAAAGGATGGCTTATGGTTAGAGAATAGTCCTGGAAGACTTTATGGAGTTAGCACAATTTTCAATAGGATCACGGAGATGGGAAGAAGGACTTACATGGAGTCAGGAGTTGTATGGATAAATGCACAGGTTAGAGCACAGGGGAGGGAAGGAGCCTGTAATTAACAGCCTCTGTAGTTGGAGCTGCTTAGGTTTTAAATTATGGGTCCTTTTTTTTTTTTTTTTAAGAGATTTTTGCTATAGGGCACATGTACTTGCTGTTGAGAAGGAAAGACAGAAACTGAGAAATCATCTCTCAGGGGCTGGCCATTGCCACAGTCTCTTCTCCTCCAGCCTCCTCTTAGGATTTTGGGCACACATTCCTGGTGTGAGTTTTATGTTTTTTAAAGCCACCGGGTCCAGGAATCAAACCATGGTTGACTATGTGAGAGTCCAGCGACGTAACCATTTTACCATCTGCTGGTCCTGAGTTATGGGTAAGGGGCTGTGAAGCATACTTTATGTGGTGTGGAAAGCACTTCATCTAAATAAAGGTTGGTGTAAAGAAGCCTGTTCCAATCACTTTCAGTATGAAGACTACATAACCTCCCTACAAGCTGGTGAATGCATTCATATATTTTTTTAATAATTTATTCATTCCTTTATTTTTTAATTTGACCAGAGAGTGAGTGAGGGAGAGAGGAAGTGAGAAAGCAAGCCGCCTGATTCAGGACTCGAACCCTGGTTGGCCATGTGGGAGTGTCTAGCGCCTTAACCACCACACTACCTACTGGTCCCATGCATTCTTATATTTTTTTTAATATTTTTATTTAGTTTTATTTATTGTTGTTTTTAACTTGACCAGATAAACACAGAGAGGGAGAGAGGAAAAGTGAGAAAGCAAGCTGTCAGGTCCAGGACTTGAACCATGGTCAGCATGTAGGAGTCCAGCCCCTTAATCACCATGTGACCTGCCGGATCCAGCAAATACACATTTTTTTGCTTTTAAATTTATTCATTCGTTTTAATATGACCAAAGAGGGACAGAGTGAGAGAGAAAGGGAAAGTGAGAAAGCAAACCGCCAGGTCCAAGATTCAAACCATGGTCAGCTATGTGGGAATCTAGTACCCTTAACCACTGTACCACCTCCTGGCCTTCCAAAAGTTTGCTTATGGGCGAACAGTGGCATGGTTATTAGCGGGGCCGGGTGCCGTGGCCTGCACAGCTGTATGTGCTCCTCAGTGGAAGTGGCTATGGATTGGAAACAGGCACACAAGTAGATAAAAGCAGGGATCAGGTGGCCTAGAGCTGTTCCCAGGTTTATTCTATAGGGCAAAAAAGGGGAGGGAGGGAGGGACCAGTAGTTGGCATAATGGCTATATTGCTGGACTCCGTGTAGGTGACGGCGGTTTGAGTCTCCGACCCTGTGGCTTAAACTCACTCCGGGCATGTGTGCATGCGTGCCCGCCCAAGATCCCGAGAGGAGAATGGAGGAGAAGGGATTGCAGTTTGGCTATCCCCCCCGGGGAGTGATTTCTTGCTTTCTGTCTTTCTCTCTTTCTTTCTGGCTAGCGCACGCGCCCTGTAGCAAAAACCTCTCCATAAAAGGGGAAGGAGGGAGAAGCAGAATGCAAAACCAGTTTTCTGATGTTATGGACTGAAGATGTGGACCCTCTGGAGTCTTGTGACTTTCTCTTATCTTTCTGGGCCTTCTGTGGCTAACAGGGTTTTATTTTATACAACACTGCCCTGCTGTGTTGACACACGGAGGATATTCTCGTTAAAAGCTTTTGGTAGCCCTGCAGTGTCAACACAAGAACCGTGTTTCTGCTTGTGTTTAAAGGTCACTTTTGTGTTGCTCAGATCTTGCCATTCCTTACAGCTGGGTTCCACACAGCCTACCATGTAGTTCAAATCCAGAACCAAGCAGCTTGTAAAACACCTTAGGTGGGGCCTGCACGTGGCGTGGTGGTTAAGGTGCTGGACACTACCATGTGGCCAACTGGTTCAAGTTCTACACCTGGTGGCTTTCTTACTTTGTCTCTCAATCTCTGTCTCTCTCTCACCAAAAATTAAAATAAACGAATGAATTAAAAATTAAAAACCATAGGAATGTGCATGTGTGTGTGCGCCCAGAATCCCAAAAAGAGGGAGAAATGGAGAAGAAACTGTAGTATGACCATCCCCTTTGAGGTGGTGGTGTGGTTTGGGGAAGTGCCTTCTCACTTTCTCTTTCTATCTCTCTCTCTCTCTCTGGAGAGTACATGTACCCTCTGGCAAATTAGGAGAAAAAGGAAAGAAAAAGGGTTGCATATAGTGAATGAAAGAATTCCTGATGACCATGAATTCACCAGTTGTTAAAAAGGAAGTCCTGTAAGTGCGAGACTAGACATTATTTTAGGAGTGAGTCTGTAGGCTTATTTAGGATGGGCCATTAGCTGCATGTTGATTACTTGAAACATAGTTCATCTGAATCGACATGTACTTTTAAGTGCAAAATACACACTGGATTTAAATGTAAAATTTTAAATTATATATTTTGGATTTTGAGGATATAAAATAATCTTTTTGATAACTTGTTTTATACAGAAAACATTTTGAAATAATAAATTATAGATAACTAAAATTAGTTCACCCCTATATTTAAATTCTTAGTGTGGCTACTAGAAAGTTAAAAGTAAAAATTGAAATTACATATTTGCTTTTATTGGATAAGCTACTGTTTAAACAATGTTTAAATTAATGTTCTAATCTGTTATGGGACCAGCAGGTGGCGTGGTGGTTAAGGCGCTGGACACTCCCATATGGCCGACCAGGGTTCAAGTCCTGAATCTGGTGGCTTGCTTTCTCACTTCCTCTCTCTGTCAGTCTCACCCTCTGTCTCTGGTCAAACTAAAAATAATAATAATAATAAATAAATAAAATAAAATAAATAATTATTAAAAATTAATGTTCTAATCTGTTACAAATTAGCCTGCAGAATAAGGGAAATTCTAGAGGTGTTTTTGTTTTTTGTTTTTTGGTTTTTTTGGAGAAGTTTTTGCTATAGGGTACGTGCGCTTGCCAGAGAGAGAGACAGAAAGCAAGAAATCACCTCCCGGGGGGGATGTTCATGCCGCAATCCCTTCTCCTCCATTCTCTTCTCGGGATCTTGGGCACGGATGCACATGCGCCCAGCATGAGTTTAAGCCACTGGTTCTGGGACTCGAACCATGGTTGACTACATGGGAGTTCAGCAACATAGCCATTACGCTGTTGGTCCCAAGGAAATTTTAGAGGTTTTTAACATTGTCACTAATTTAGGTCGAAGTGCTAAGAGACCTTCCTTTATTCTCCTAGGTACATAAACACTTACTGTGCATAGGCTGCTCATGTCTCTGTTGTCGTCAGTGTCACTCCTGTGTTTCTTATTTCAATAGGATGTAGAGTCCTACATTCATCGCTCTGGAAGAACCGGTAGAGCTGGAAGGACAGGGGTTTGCATCTGCTTTTATCAACACAAGGAAGAATATCAGTTAGCACTAGTGGAGCAAAAAGCGGTAAAACTGTTAATGTTTTCTTAACTTTCATTCAATAGTTGTTCTAAAGTCAGTCTTTAGTTTCTTTTTTCAATTTTCATTATCTTTAAATTAATATTTTTATTTCCAGCATGTAGTCATGATTGAAACGTGTTAGATACATATTGCTTTAAATACTGTCTTATGATGTAAGGGCTGTTTTTAAATAACTGCATTTAAAAATGGTGGTTTTGTTTTTATGTTTAAAAGGCAATTTTCAGACAGTGATAACAGGAATACATCAGAAATATCTAAGCAAAGATTCAAGTGTTAGAGAAATTGCTCAGAAACCAAAAGGATGAAGAAAGCCCAGCTGTGGTGGCACAGACAGTAAGGCTACTAGTGCCTAGTGCTGGGGGGCCTGTAGGAAGGCTCTGGATTCGTGTTCCAGGTCTACCTGAATGCATCAGGCATGCTGTTGATCTTGACTGGCTGCAGGGCTTAGGGGAGAATTGTGAAGAGCCTGCAAAGGGTGAAGAAAATAAACTTTTTTTAATAAAAGGCGGGGAGACACTGGTTTTCCTTATAGGTGAATTTATACTTAAATAGATAATATCTACTTCAGCAGATTGTACTTAGTAAGTTTACAAAGAAGAGAGCATAGTGATGGTGGGGAGAGGGGTTAAGGGGTTGAGGACTTTACAGTGGAGAAACCAGCAGACCACCCAGCCCAGGTGATCATGGTTCATATCATCAGTGAGAAGCACATGCCCCTGATAAGATGTGGTGAGATATTACTCACCTCTGGTTTTCTTCCCCCAAACTTGTAACCCCAGTACAAGTGTGAGAAAAATATCATACAGCCTCAAATTCAGAGATACTGTACAGTGTCCAGCCAGCACTTCTTAACTGTCAATGTCCTGAAAAAATAAGAGAACACAAATACAGAGTAAAGTCAGAGTTAATAGTAAATAATTTTTCCTGTCAGTAGATGTGCATACTACTACAGGAACTCTACTGTCTTTATAACTTTTCTGTGACTAAAAAATCCTTTCTAATGTGATAAATGCATTTCATAAATATTTAAAAATTAAAGGTCTGCTGATCTTGATGGGAATAATTGATAGTCACCTTGTACATTAAACTGTGATTCATTTTCTTGTAGGGAATTAAATTTAAGCGAATAGGTGTTCCTTCTGCAACAGAAATAATAAAAGCTTCCAGCAAAGATGCAATTAGGTATGTTCCCGCCCACTGCTGGGGTCCGTTTCAGTGCTTTCTGCTGATAAATACTGCAAATTTTTGTGCCATTATGAAATATGACCTTTACAGTTTTATTTTCTTTATTGCTTGTTATAAAAACATTCAAACTGTGCTGAACGTAATTTTTCAAAGTAAATATCCTCATTTCTGCCTAATTCTGTTCTCCTGGGTAGACCACTAAAACAGTTTGGTTTGTCTTGGACATCATAGGAAAATGATCTTAGATATGGTGTGATTTTTTTTTTTTTAGGATCACAGGTTACATTCTAAATCTTTGTTAATCCAGTTTTCTACCTGGTAGAATTGATAGTCAGTTTTTTTTTTTTTTTTTTTTTTTAAGTTTTGCTTTAGGACACATGTGCTTGGTAGAGTGTGGGGTAGTTGAACACACTGCTTTGTCTCCACTCTCCTCTTGAGATTTGGGCACCTACACACACTTAGCTGGAATGTTTTTCAAGATACTAGATGTAGGATTCAAACTGTGCTGTTTGCCATATGGGATCCAGCCACCTTAGCCACCATGCCACCTGGCTAGCCCAAGAGTCAATTATTTTTTAAGTTATATTAAATGTTTAGCTGGCAAGGATTGCTGTTATGTTGATAAACCACCGTGGCACCTGCTGGCCCCTATCTGAGAATGTTTTTATCCTTTCTTTCCATATTTAAAGATCATTTTGCTGGGTATAGTATTCTTGGTTGAAACTGTTTTTCACTTATCACTTTAAATATATTTTCTCATTCTTTCCTTGCTCACATTGTTTCTGATGAGTGGTCTCAGGTTAGCCTGATTGGATAGCCTTTGTAAGTAACCCAACATTTCTCTCTTGCCAATTTTAGTTATCTTGTCTTTGTCTGTAGATTTGGCCAGTCTTGCTATGATGTACCTTGGGGAAGATCTTCTTGGGTTGATTCTGTTAGGGGTTCTTTGTATTTCTTAGATCTGGATATTTGAATGCCTCTCTAGATCTGGAAAGTTTTCTTCCAAGATTTCATGGCGTAGATTATCAATGCTCTTAACTAGTTTCCTCACCTTCTGGGATACCAGTTATCTGGATGTTTGGGCCCTTAATGCTCTCTAGTATTTCTTGTACAGTGTTCTCTTTTGGGGGGGTTATTTTTTCAGTTATTATTATTTTTTTTTTTTGGTCTTCTTTCTGGATCAGAGATTTTGCCTTCAACATCTGAGATTTGAACTTCTGCATGGACTAATCTGCTTTTAATACTTTCAAGTGAGGTTTTGCTTTCCTGAATGGCAACCTTCATCTCTAATAGCTCCATTTGATTCTTTTTTTATGGTGTGTATTTCCTCTTTCAGATCATGGAAGAACTTCAACACCTCCTGGAACTCTTTGTCTCTTTTCTCCTGCATCTTCTGGAGTTCATTATCTCTCAATTCTTGCATCTCATCTAGTTTTGTCATTATGAATATTCCGAATTCTCTATCAGACATTTCCACGAGTTCTACTGTACTGTCTGGATGAGGAGGGATTGTTCTTTACCCTTAGGAGAGAGATATTTTCTTGGTTTCTCATGTTTCTTAGGCCTCTGTGGTGGTTTCTGGTCATTCTGTGACAAAATCTCTCCTCCACTTGTGTGCATATTTCGGGAATCTAGAAGATGGACTTTAGGGCATAGCTTCCCATGCCTGGATGCTTTCTTAGCCACTTGGTCTGGGACTTATACTGCATGGTCAGCCATGTGGGCTTCTGCTCCCTGAACTATACTAGGCCATGGTGATCCCGGACCCAGTGGCTTCAAACCCACACTAGGCATTTGTGCCTAAAATCCCTATAGGTAAATGGAAGAGAAGGGTTTGTGGTATGGCCATACCCCTTGGCAGCAGCGGGGGATGATTTATTGCTTTTTGTCTCTCTGGCGAGTGCACTCACCCTATAACAAAAATAAAATCTCTATTTCAAAAAGAAGTAATACAGTTTTTCTGAAAGATACTCAGTATTATTTATTATTACTTTTATTTTTAAAAATTATTCTATTTAACTTTTTTAAAATTTATTTACTTATTTTCATTTTGACCAGAGTGTTACAGGGCAAGAGAGAGAGAGAAAAAGTGAGAAAGCAAGCTGGCCAGTCTGAAATTCGAACCTCAGTAGGCCATATGGGTGTCCAGTGTCATTAACCACCATGCCATCTGCTCGCCCCTTATCATTACTTTTAATGGCAGTATAGCCTTTCATTGCATGCTTTGTGGTTTATGGAAGTAGTCTATATTGATACATATTTTAAATTATAATTTCTGTCTTAGAAATCCTGTAGTATACACTGTTTCCTTGGGGTAAACTTTATGTTTGGGCATTGGTGCTAATTAAGAATTAGCTACAAAGTAATGGATTTAATACTACAGAAATGTGATCATTGACATTTTATCCCAAAGATGTGTTAACATATGTGGCAGATTTGGCTTTGAAAGCTTCTGATGTATCTTGAAGCACTATTGTCTTAGAAGAAAGATTTGTTCACGTCTGCTGTCTTTATTCCTAACAAACAGTTCTCTCCATCTGACATAGGCTTCTGGATTCTGTGCCTCCCACTGCCATTAGTCACTTCAAGCAGTCAGCCGAGAAGCTGATTGAGGAGAAGGGGGCCGTAGAAGCTCTGGCAGCAGCACTGGCCCATATTTCAGGTGCCACGTCAGTAGACCAGCGCTCGTTGATCAACTCAAATGTGGTAAGGTTCCTGGTCATATGTCTAATGTTGAAGTTGTGTGTGAGCATGTGTATAAACAGAATTCATAGAGGCAGAAAACATAAGTGGTTGCCAGAAGCTGGAGGAGGGAAGGGGCAGCAGTGGCTACTAATGAGTACAGGGTTTCATTTTAGAGTGATGAGATGTTCTAGATACAGTGTTGATAACTACGAACTTTATGGATAGGCTAAAAAAAAAATGTGAATTACACATGTTAAAATAGTGGATTTTATGGTGCGTGAATTATTTATATTTTTCTTTAAAAAAAAAAAAAAAAAACTGAGGCCAGCCTATGGCCTAGTGTTTAAGGTGGCTAGATCCCACATGGCTAACCACATGCATTAGACCTGGCAGCTTGTAATACACAGGTGTGTCCGCATGTATGTCCAAAATCCTGAAATGATGGAGAAATGCAAAGTGACTGTGCCCATTGTGGGGGTACTTTTTTATCTTTTTTTTTCCTCTCTGTACCCTTCTGACAAGCACATGTGCCCTCTGGGGTGGGGGGAGGGGACTATACATTGGGTAGTTGTAAAGTCATAATGTATTTTAAAATTTTTTTTAAGTTTTTATTATTTATAATTATTTTATTTTACTTTGACCAGAGAGAGACACAGAGAGAGAGAGGGAGAAAGTGAGAAAGCAAGCCACCAGGTCCAGAACTCGAACCACGGTTGGCCATGTAGGAGTGTCCAGCACCTTAACCACCATACCACCTGCTGGTCCCAGCATTTTTTTTTTTTTAAGAGAGTATTGCCTTAGGGCACATGTGCTTGACCGAAAGACAGACAGTGAGAAGGAAATTGAGAAATCATCCTTCCCAGGGGGATGGTTACACTGTAATTGCTTCTCCTCCCAGGATCTTAGGCATGCATGCACATGTCTCTCATCTTTGTTTCAAGCCGTGAGGTCTGGGATTTGAACCGGGGTTGGCCATGTGAGAGTCCAGCAACGTAACTGCTACATTATCTGCTGGCACCATCATGCAGTTTTGCATGAAAAATACGTCCAATATCCTGATATATGCACATTAATGTACATAATGTATTTAACTGGCACACCTCAAAACTTTAGAAGGTGTATACTTTCATTTTCCTTTCCTTATAATGGAATTTTTAGTGAGAGAATTATAGATTCACATAGTTGTAAGAAATAATAAAGAGTTCATGGTATACTCTGCTTAGATTCCCTGGTGGTGATACTTTGGGAAAGTAATACCAAGTTAATGACATTAATAGAGTCCACCAACCTTACTCGGAGTTTTCTGATTTTACTTGAACTAACTGTGTGTGTGTGTGTGTGTGTGTGTGTGTGTGTGGTATACGCTTTTAGGAAGAGCTTTTTCAGAAATATTGCAGATGTTTATATTTTAGGTTAGTTTTCAAGACTTTATAATTTTTGTTCTCCTTTTCGCATAAGGGTTTTGTGACTATGATCTTGCGGTGTTCAATCGAAATGCCAAACATTAGTTATGCTTGGAAAGAACTTAAGGAGCAGCTGGGTGAGGATGTTGATTCCAAAGTGAAGGGAATGGTCTTTCTCAAAGGAAAGCTGGTAAGTCTTGGGCCTCTGCTATTACCTCACTTTAAGTAGCTTTACATGAGCGAGACAACAGTATAATGGCTTCTCCCTGTTCTCTGGGATGCTGCATCTTTTCACTCCATGGTCTTTCCTGGGCAGTCTCACTCATGGTGGCTCTTAGTGGCCACCAGTAGACTGACACTGCATCTATGTATCGCCTGAACCATTCTGTATACAACACCAGAACTGAAGATCCACCTGCTTCTTTGAGATCTCTACCCAACTATCTATTAAATAACTTACTCAGAATCTTGAATTTAAGTTTCAGATTTAAAATTTTACTTCCCAAACCTTGCATTTGTCTGCCTGAATCAGGCTTTCAGTTAATAGCATAGATTAGCACAGTTGTTCCCAAACATTTTGATCTCATGACCCTTTATATTCTTAACAAATGTTGGGGACACTGAAAAGCTTTCGTTTGTATGACTTTTATTTACTGATAATTTTCTGTATTAGAAATTAAAACAGGAACTCTAAAATAGTAACATGCTCCATCAGCCATCAGAGCAACATTACCACAAGTCACATAGTGTTTGGGAAATTCCACTATACCCTTGTGGGAAAATGAGAATAAAAATGCCAGATAATGTCTAAATGTTATGAAAATAGTTTTGAATGCAAGAAATCCTGAAAGAGCTCAGGATTCTGGGAGTTCATTTACTACACTTGGACAAATTAAGACTAGTGAACCCAGTCAGGTTATCTTCATTTCATCTCATCTCATCGCACGTCTCACTGTGTTGTTGAACTTCCTTAAGCAGCCCCAGATAACTTACGGAGTAAAGTCCCAACCCATTCATACAGAGGATAAGATTCTTCCTGGCTAGCTCCCTACCCCTTCACCAGCTTCATGTCTGCCTTACCACCTCCAAAAACTCGTACTCTGGCAATACCAAGTACCCTATACTTACCTTCTTACTAAGTGTATGCTGAACCTACTGCATGTATTATTTTTTTTTCTCTCCAGTGTCCTTTATGACTTTGGTTAGCCTTAAATTTCCCTATGAAGTTATCCCTGGCCTTAGCAGCCAATTATGTCTATCTTAACTCTTTACAGCAGAGTTCTTAAGACATACATTCATTCAGGTAAATTTTACTTTGATATGATTGTTTACTAACTATGAGCCTCAAGAACAACATGACTTACTTAAGGGCAAAAATCTGTTTTCTAGTAATGGGTATGCCCCAATGAATGTCTGATATAAACTCAAATATTTGGTTAATAAGGAGATGAAGATTCCATAATTGGCAAAATCCACCAGCACCCAGTGATACCCGTATTATAGTTGGGGGAGTTATTGGGTAGAAGGTATGTTCCTGGTAAAATTTCACAGTGAAAGACGGCGAGGAGAGGAGTGCCTGTGTCCATTACAGGTTGGTGCTGCAGTAGGCTTCCTTAACTGGAGAGGATGGCACTTATTACCGAACCCTTGTGTCCTCTGAGTGACTTATTTTTCCTTTCCTTTCTTTCTTTCCTTTTTTTTTTTTTACATGTTCTTTCACAGGAGACTAAATTATGAAAAAATAGAAGATAATTTCCTTCCCTGATTTTAATTAGGTCATCCTGATTAGTTGGTGGGGCCTTTCTGATGGAAAGCAGTATGTTGTAATGGTTTTAGGCCATAGTTCAGAGCAGTACAGCCCAGATCTTAAATACCTGCTGCATTTACCAGCTGTGTAACCTCAGATAAGTCAGCTAGCATTTCAAGCCTCTGTTTTCTCAGCTATAAAATGTAGTTAGCTACTTGTCAGTTAGTATGGCATAGTAGGAATATTTCTGTAGACAGGAAGTTCTAAATTATTTGTAGGGTTTTTTTTGTTTTGTTTTTGTTTTTTAGTTTTTTTGTTGTTGTTATATCTATGCTCACCAGAGACATCCCATACATAGGTGGGGTGGCCACCCAACCATCCCTTCTCTTGGGGTTTTGGGCATGTACACACACATGTTCAGCATGAGTTCAAGCCACTGGGTCCAAGACTCAAACCATGATCAGCTATGTGAGAGCCCAGTGCCTTTAATTACCACACCACTTGCTTGTCCCTATTTGCAGTCCTTTTTAAAAATACTCCTCAGCAGGACCAGCAGATGGCTTAATGGTTATTTCACTGGACTCCCATGTAGTGTACTGCGGTTCGAATCCCAAACCTGGCTTAAAACTAATGCCAAGCACATGTGTATGTGTTTCCAAGATCCTGAAAGGAGAATGGAGGAGAAGGAGTTGTGGTGTTGCCATTCCCTCCCAGGGACTGATTTCTTGCTTTCTGTCTGTCTCTGGCAAGCACGTGTGCCCTATAGCAAAAATCTCTTAAAATATTCCTTGGCTTTCTCTGATGTACTTTTGGGAACCGTGATGTGTTGATTTTTGTCTAAAGTTTATCTGAACTTAATACCTGGTGTGGGTTCCCCCCATAATACCTTGTATCCTCTGGGTTATTATTTAATGGGCTCTGGTTGGATTAACATTCATTTGTTTTGATGCTTTGGTTTCCAGGGTGTTTGCTTTGATGTCCCTACTGCAGCAGTAACAGAAATACAGGTATTTTTTCCTCTTGGACTTTAAAATTAAGCCTTAATTGTAAAATGTTCATTATAAGATATGAAATAGAATGGGGGGACTAGCAGTTAGCGTAATGGCTATGTCACTGGACTCCCATGTAGTCGACCGCAGTTCACGTCCCAGACCTGGTGGCTTAAAACTCACGCCGGGCGCGTGTGCATGCATGCCCAAGATCCCGAGAGGAGAAAGGAGGAGAAGGGATTGCCGCATGACCATCCCCCCTGGGGGGTGATTTCTCGCTTTCTATCTGTCTCTCTCTGTCTTTCTGGCGAATGTATGTACCCTATAGCAAAAACCTCTCCAAAAAAAAAGAAATAGAATGGGAAACAATAGATTTAACCCCCTCACCGAAAGACAGTTAAGAATTAAATCTTCCTGTTTTTTTCCTCCCAGTTTTTTCATTCTGATTTTATGTATCTGTGTGGTGGATATTTTTTGTTTTGTTGCTGCTGTTGTTTAATTTGCCACAGAGCCCATGTGCTCACTGGAAGGGAAGGTAAAGAAGCCCCTCCTACTCCTGTAGGGTATGGTCTAACCACAATCTCTTCTCTGTTTATCCTGCTCTTGGAATTTTGGGCACACACTTGTGCCTGGTATATATGTCAGACCACCAGGTCTGGGACTTGAACCCCTAGTTCTTCATGTAGGATCCATTTGCCTAAACCACCACAGCCCCAGGTTGGCCTGATCAGCCACCTTTTAAGCATTTTAATCATTAACCTGATTTTTTCTTTGGAGGAATAGCAAAAGTGTTTTTCTTATGACATTTTAGACCAAATTTAGTAAAATAAATAAATAAATAAAATAAAATAAAAACAAAACCTTCTCTTAACAGGAGAAATGGCATGATTCAAGACGCTGGCAACTCTCTGTGGCCACAGAACAACCAGAGATGGAAGGACCCCGGGAAGGACCTCGAGGCTTCAGGGGTCAACGTGAAGGAAACAGAAACTTCAGGGGTCAGCGTGAAGGAAACAGAAACTTCAGGGGACAGCGATCAGGAGGTGGCAACAGAAATAACAGATTCCAAAACAAAGGCCAAAAACGGAGTTTTAATAAAGCATTTGGTAAATAATTAGAAGTAGAGGATTTATATGGCAAAAATAGAACTATATTTGGCCACTTGGAACTGGACAGTATTTTTCATACAAAGTTAAAATAGGCTCATCATGTTCCTTTTTGACCACTTGCCCAGTCCCCCTCTCTTCCATAGAGACAAACTTCTAAATAATTTCATCTCACCATTTTTGTAACTTTATTGCCATTTCTGCATTGGGTTTTTCTTTGAAAAAGTATATGAATTTATTTTTATTCTAATGCTTAATCTGTAAATTATAAAATTAAGCATGTATCTATCTGCCCTATACAGTTGACCTTTGAACAACAAGGGTTTGAACTGCTTGGGCCCACTTATGTGGATTTTTAAAAATAAATACTGTAAATGTATTTTCTTTATGGTTTTCTTAATATCTTCTCTAGCTGTATTGTAAGAATATAGTATATAACATAAAATATGTGTTAATTGACCGTTTGTGTTAATGGTAAGTCTTCCTGTGAACATTAAGCTATTAGTAGTTGAGTTTTTGGAGTCAAAAGTTAAATGTGGATTTTTGACTGTTTGAAGAGTTGGCATCCCAGCCCCCCTGCTCAAGGGTCATTTGTACTTTGTAACTTGATTTGTCTTTATTCTTAAACATGTCTCTTAATAGTATATTTCTCCAAAGTAAATACCTAACGGAATGCCACAATGTCTTGAGGACCTACTTTTGCCTTTGAAAGTCAAGTCTTCTCTAATTGGCATTCCTCAGCCACCTGCCGTTTATTCATATGGTCCCACAACATGTCATCTGGGGATCAATACAAGCAAGCAAGCAATGTTTTAAAACAAGATTTCAGACTTAGCTGAGTTATAATACAGTTTCTATCAGTGTATGCTCTAGAATTGGAGGATGTAATTTGATACAGATTTGATTATGTGCATTGTGAAATATTTTTTAACTTCCCATTATAAGGTGCTTCTTGCTTCTGTGAATTCTTTACAAATAGTACATACAGAAGTGCATTTTAGGGAACCAGCAGTTAGCGTAATGGCTATGTCACTGGACTCCCACGTAGTCGACCACGGTTCACGTCCCGGACCTGGTGGCTTAAAACTCATGTCGGGCGCGTGTGCGTGCATGCCCAAGATCCCGAGAGGAGAATGGAGGAGAAGGGATTGCGGCGTGACCATCCCCCCTGGGGGGTGACTTCTCGCTTTCTATCTCTATGGTCTCTCTCTTTCTGGCTGGCGAGTGCACACGCCCTATAGCGAAAAACCTCTCCAAAAAAAAAAAAAAAAAGTGCATTTTAATAGGAAGCCAGTGTCTTTAAGGAATTCCAAATGTACTAAGATGGCTCCACAGCTTTCTTTTTAGGTAAGGAGGCTAGATAAATGATTCTTAAAGGGTATATAATCTACTTCTTCCTATTGGAAGATTAACATTATTTACTAAGAAGAGGGAATTAAACTAGGAGGGGGCATGAGTACATTTCTTGAGTATTTTTCACGTACTAGAAGGAAACATTCATAATTGTGGAAAGCAAAGAGAGTAAGTGAAATTGTACAATAATTTCACCATTCTTTGAATGGTGAAAACTTGATTATTGCTGTTTCTAGGTGTTAACTTTTAGATGGCAAAATGGGATTGTTTAGGTAGATCGATCCCGTTTAGTTTCACTGTGGCCTAGTTCCTAAAACCATAGTGTAGGATCTATTTCTGTTAAGTTGCTTTTCTGTTACAGGTTTTATCTACTTAGGAACAGGTTTTAAGACAAACTGTATAGCTGTTTTAAGTTGCTGCGAGGGAACTTATAGTCCTGGGCCACCTAAGTCTCTGCTTGAGTTCTCAGATGTATCTCTGGGAAATATTCTGCATAGCACAGGAGCTAAGGAATGGCATTGTCTTCTTGCCTTACCTTCTAGAAATTCTGTACTAAGAATTTCAGAACAGATTGGGAAATTTTTAAAATAAGTGATCTGTCTTGTTTCATTTAGTTACTCTGAACAACTGATATCTTCTTAGGCCCTGGTTTCTCTCTATCCAGTCTTTGTATCCAGTTGCCTCTTACTGAGCACCTTGTAGTAAAGGGCTGCAATAGTGGTTCATCCCATGATCCTTGAGGCTACATCTTTTTTCTACCTGAACTTTAGTTCCGTCTTTGGCACCTGACTAGATATTTCTTGCCCACTATGCTCAGACTTTCCTTGGTTTTAATTCCTTGATCCACTTGTCAGTTTTCATCACTTTACCTGTCTGTACTCCTCCTGGCTTCCCATCAGGCCACAGAGAATTAGGGGAAGGTGTTTGATGATAGTACACATGTGCCCTGTAGTTATAATTTATTAGATTCTGTTATTTTCCAAATACTGGGCATACTTTAATAACACCGAAGCATTTCATTCATGATTTAGATAGAAACAAGTACTTTATCAAGCAGTTAAAAAGGATGTATTTCTATCCTTTCAAATGGAACAGCTAAAATGAACTGAATTATGAATTAGCCTAAAGAAAAATAATCAGGCATAAATCAAGAGTAAGAATTAAAATAATAGGAATTTTACTTGATAAAGCTTCATTTAAAAACAAAACAAAACATGGCGTGGGCCAGTGGTAGTGTGGTGGTTAATGCAGCTGGATCCCACAGTTTGTGCTGACTGCACAGTTTGAGTCCTGGACCCAGTGGCCTGAGAAACATGCCAGGTACATGTGCATGTATACCAAAAAACCCCAAGAGGAAGAAGAAATGGAGGAGAAGGGATTGCTGTGTAACCATCCACCACGGGAGGAATTTTCCCACTTCCTCCATCTCTCTCCCGTGAGCACATGCACCCTCTGGCTAATTTAAAAAAAGAAAGGCATGGCTGTTTGAATAAATGAAGCTAATATTTCTCCTTGATCCCACAATCCAAATATTTATATTGTATAATTTAACTACTGTTTGTTTTAGACAGAATTATTGGGCTAGCTTGGGAAATAATAACATTTTTACTGTTTTCTACAGAGAAAAATATTTTCTAATATGCATATCAGACACCTCAATGAGCTTTTAAATTACAACCCATTTTTAAGTTGACTATCTGCAGCAGTTCCTCTACAGTTGTACATAAAATGTTTTTACTGTAAAATGAGTTGATGTATACAATACTGCTTTGGCTACAATAAAGATATTAGTACTTTATGTTTTTGGTAGCTTTTTGTGTTTTTTTTTTAGAATTTTTTTTATAAAAATAGTAAAAGCTGAGTATAGAACCAGCTGGTGGTGTGGGTAGTTAAGGTAGCTGGATCCCCATAACTGACAGTGCAACTCAAGTTCCAGACCTGACAACTTAAAAAACACCCTGAGTACTACACATGCATGCCCCAAATCTTGAAAGCAGCAGGTGGTATGCTGGTTAAGGTGCTGGACTCCAACACAGCTGCAGCTTGAAAATCATTGGCCATGTGTGCATGCATGCCCAAACTCGTAGGAGGAGAAGGGATTGCAGCGTGTGCCATTCCCCCTAGGAGGTTATTAAAAGAAAAAGTTACTTCATGTCCACCATTTTAGAAGGCAGTTGTCAATATACTCATTTTAAGGCTGAAATTCATTTAGCTTTGTGAATTGCTTCCCCCCCACAACATACTGTGCACGCCTTTCTGTAAGTATGGGCATATAATGACACTTCCGTTGTCTTTATGTTATCTTGTATGGATATACCACAGTATATTTAACCAGGACTCTAGCTGGCCCTGATTTCTAATTTTTCACTATTATAAAGAACCCTAAAATTAATAACCTATAAATCTTACATATTTGTCCTTTGAGGATATGTTTTTATTTAAGTTTGTTATTTATATTTAATCAGAGAGAAAGAAAGAAAGCCACCAAAGAGTCATGTATTTTTCTATGCAAAAGTGCATTATGACTTTACTGATGACCCAATAAATTCTGGTGCAAATTGCTCCCCAAATCAATACCAATTTACATTCCCACTCTATAGTCTATGAGAGACTCTGTTTTCCCTGGAGGCTGGCAGGTGGTGTGGTGGATAAAGGCACTGGATTCTCACATGGCCGACTGCGGTTTGAGTCCCAGACCTGGCAACTTGCTTTTCTTGCTTTCCCTTTCTCACTCTGTTGGGTCAAATTTAAAAATAATAACAAATGGAAATAATTCTTTTTAAAAATCTGTTTTCTCCTATCACTGAAACACTGGGTTTTACAATGCCTTTGTCAATTTGTTAGGAATAAAATTGAAATCGTGTTTTTATTTTTTAAGCATTATTTTATTTAACTATGATTATTATTTTAATATTTCCAGAGAGAGAGAAAGTAAGAAAGCAAGCCTCCAGGCCTGGGATTCAAACCATGGTCAGACAAATGGGAGTCCAGGGCCCTTAACCACGACGCCACCTGCTGACCCCAAAATTGTGTTTTTGTTTGTTTGTTGAGAGATTCTGCCTATAGGGTGTGTACACTTGCTGTAGAGACAGAGAGAAAGTGAAAAATCACCCTCTGGGGGGGTGTCCATGCTACAATCTTCTTCCTCCCCTTAGGGTTTTGGGGATGCATGTACACACACCTAACGTTTTAAGCCACTGGATCCGGGACTTGAATGACAGTTGATTATGTGGGCGTCCAGCAATGTAACCCTTAAGCCATCTGTTGGTCCTGACATTTTGCTTTTTAATATGCATTTTTTAAAAATTATTTATTTAATTTTATTCATTCATTTATTCTAATTTGACCAGAGAGAGAGAGATTAGGAAAGTGAGAAAGCAAGCCACCAGGTCTAGGACTAGAACTGTGGTCAACCATGGAGTGTCCAGTGTTTTAACCACCATGCCACCTGCTGGTCCATTAATATGCATTTTTTTAACCAAGAATTAACATCTCACACTAGTTGTCTGTTAGAAGTAATCCAAAAGTGCATGGAGGGCCAGTGGCGGCGTGGTGGTGAAGGCAGCTGGATCTCACATGGTCAACCCCATGGTTCTAGTCCTGGACCTGTTGGCTTGAGATTTGAGCTAGGCACATGTATGTACATACCCAAAATCCTGAAAGGGGGATGAGAGAGGAGAAAGAATTGCAACATGACCATTCTTCATGGTGGGTGCTTTCTCACTTTCATGCTCTACCTGGTGAGTGCACTTAATCTCTAGCAAATTTAAGAAGAAAGTTCATGGGAAATGCAAATTATGGAAAAACAATATATGTATATTTTTTAAAAAAGGATTTTTGTTATAGGGTGCACATGCTCACCAGAGATAGAGACAGAGGAAAAGTGAGAAATTACTCCCCAGAGGGGATGGACACACAATGATCCCTTCATTCCCCTGGAATTTGGGTCATGCCCACAAATGTGCCCAGTGTTATCTGTTTTTCCCCAAAGAATCATTTTATTTAACTTATATTAATTTGACTAGAGAGGGACAGAGAGAGGTAAGGTGAGAAAGCAAGCTGCCATATCTGGGACTCGAACTGCAATAGGCCACATGGGAGTCCAGTGCCCTTAATGACCATATCACATGCCCGCCTCACCCCCTCAGTGTGATTGTCAGGCCTCCAGGTGTGGAACTCAAATTGTGATTGGCCATGTGGGAGTTCAGCACCTTCACTAAGCCACCTGCTGGCCCCCCTATGCATGGATTTTTAATTTTTATTGGGGGGGAGGCGGGTCACCAAAATGAGCTGTCCTTTAATTCTACTGTCTCCACGAACTTCTTGAAGCTCATCCATATCTTTATCAATTACTATATATATATTTCTTTTTAATTTATTTTAAATTACTATATATTTTCACAGATCAGTTTTTCTTTGGGGATCTGTCTTTTGTTGACAAGTATTCTATTTATTAAAAATAAACATATATCAGATAGCATTTTCTTTTTTTTTTTTTTGAGGCTTTTGCCATAGGGCGCGTGCGCTCGCCAGACAAACAGACAGAAAGCGAGAAATCACCCCCCAGGGGGGATGGCCACGCCACAATCCCTTCTCCATACTCCTCTCGGGATCTTGGGCACACATGCACACATGTCCAGCATGAGTTTTAAGCCACCGGGTCCAGGACGCGAACTGCGGTCAACTACGTGGGAGTCCAGCAACATAGCCATAACGCTAACTGCTGGTCCCGCAGATAGCATTTTCTAAATCTTCACTTGTATTTTAACTGTGTGGCTTTAATATGAAGGTTTTATATTTTTATACAGATGTAACTTTCAGTCTTATCATTTCTGGCTGTCTTAAAATACTTAGTAAAGTATTCCCTACTGCCAAGGTTATAAAAATATTCACCTATATTTTCCTCTAGATTTTTTAAAAAATAATTATTTTATTTACCTTTATTTATTTATTTATTTAAATTTTACCAGAGAGGAACAGAATGAAAGAGAGCAAGAGAGAAAATGAGAAAGCAAGCCGCCAGTGCTAGGTCTCGAACTGTTGTTGGCCATGTGGGGAGGCCAGCACCCGTAACCACCGTGACACCTGCTGGCCCCTAGAATTGTTTTTTAAAAGAATTATTTTATTTAACTTTATTACTTGTTTATTTATTTATATATTTATTTTAATTTGACCAAGAGGGAGAAAAGAGAGGGCGAGAGGGAAA
>NW_006159730.1:1841374-1842146 GCF_000334495.1 Tupaia belangeri chinensis | reverse complement strand
GTGGTTGGCCATGTGGGAATCCAGTGTCCTTAACCACCACATCACCTAACAGTCCCTCTTCTAGAATTCTTATATTCAATCTCATTTATTGGGTTGTCAGGAAAGTCATGATGTATTTTTCTGTTTTTCTATGCATTATGACTTTCCCAACAACCCAGTGGCTTATTTTATTTCATGAGTGAGACAAGGGCTCCCATCGGGGTCTCTCTCTCTCCCTCTCTCTGTTTTTACGTTAGTTTATTATAGTGGGTATGCACATGAAAGGAAGTGAGGAAGAGAAGAGCATCTTTGACAGGGTCTTGTCAGGTTGCAGTTCCCTTCCCCCAGCCCTTCAGCTTGTTAGGATCCTGGAAGCATGCACACGCATGCACCTCCACTGGTGTTTCAAACCAGCTGGTTGATATTCAACCCATGGTCAGCCATGTGGCTTCCAACACTGCAGGCTCAGTACACTACCAACTGTGCCACCATAGACTTGGACAGTGTCTTGTCATGTCACAGTACTTCTCCCAGCCTTCCAGCCAACAAGGTGCTTTCAGATCGACCAATGTACTGACCCCAGGACTCCAGTATGGCTCCAGTATGGTGATTGGTGACCTGCCTACCACCTGCACCACCATGACTGGGCCATTTTGCAATTTATTTTTTGAAGAAGAAACAAGGCCATACATTCTGTAGTTCCCGCCAATTTTGAATTTGTTGACTACATCTCCATCTATCATTTAACAAGCCCCTGCTGGCTGTTTTTGCTTGTTTTTTTTTTTTTTTTTTT
>NW_006159730.1:1836450-1841148 GCF_000334495.1 Tupaia belangeri chinensis | reverse complement strand
AAAGAGTGAGGAGAGAGAGAAAGTGAGAAAGCAAGCCACCAGGTCCGGGACTCCAACCGTGGTCAGCCATGTGGGAGTCCAGCGCCCTTAACCACCAGGCCACCTGCCAGCCCCCCTACTGTGAGTTTTAAGCCACCAGGTCCAGGACTCAAAACTGCTATAAACTACATGGGGGTCCAGTGATGTAACCATTACACCATCTGTTGGTCCCTGTTTTTAAGTTCTTGCTATAGGGCACTTGCTGGAGAGACAGAGAGGGACAGTGAGAGATAAATCACCTTCCCCCCAGCAGATGGCCAAGCCACAGTCCCCTTTCCTCTACTCTGTGGGGACTTGGGGCATGCATACATACATGCCCAGTGTCCACTGGGACTTGAACCACGGTGGGCCATGTGGGAGTCCAGTGATGTAACTGCTAGGCCATCTGCTGGCCCCTGGTTTTACTTTTAAGAATGAGAAACCAAGAATCACCAGCTTGGTGGATTCACTGACGTTCATATGTCATGTTCACTGTAAGAATAAGAGTGGCAAGTGTAGTGTAGGAGGGAGGGAGCTTGTAAAGAGGAAGAGAACGAATTCTGGTTTGAATATACTGATGTACAGGAACTGATGGAACATTAAGGTGTGATTATTCCAGCTGGATCTTGAATATTCCAATCCGAAGCTCAAGAGAGCCATTTGACTAGAGATCGGATTTTGGAAGTAAACAGCATATGTAATGAAAGCCCAGAAACTGAGTAAGATCTCCCTGGGATAAGGCTTAGGAAATAATTCTCAGGAACATTAGCACTTAAAGGACAGGCATTTAATTTTCTTATGTTTGTTTATTTCCTCCTTGAGAGGAGGAAGCACCCCAGCAAAGGTCTGGACACTGATCTATCTACTCCTGGCCTGAGCTTCCAAAATTAGTGCACTTCTGTATATCTTAAAGCACTTTACAGAGCTAGAGCATAAGAGCTCAAATCTTATCACTTCTTTTTTTTTTTTTTTTCCTGGGTCATGGATTTATTAACAGTATAAGTATGAGAGAGGAAGAACAAGATCAGTGGTGGGCCAGCTGGTGATATGATGGTTAATGTGACTGAATTCCACATGGCTGACTGCATGGTTCAAATCTTGATCCTGGTGGCTTAAAGAACACACTTGGTATGTGTATTTGCTGGTTGAAAATCCCAATAACTGAAAATTCAGGAGAAGAAATATTGGCATAAACATTCGCTGTGAGGGGTTATATCTCACTGTCCACCGTGGCAAGCACACATGATTCAATTTGCCCTCTAACAAATTAAAAATAACAAGAGAAGTGGAATATATTAAGTTTCACCCGGACTCCTGTTCATATCCATTACATACAACCCCCACTGATGGGAACATTGATGGCCGATTTAAAGATGTCTCCTAAAAAGTATGAACTGAGTAGAGATTTACCTTATTTTAAGAGAGGAAAATATCATTGGACATTTATAGGACTATTTGATACAAAGAGATAAAAATATTGTATTCATTATGACATTGAACAAAGAAAGGACATTCCAGCATTGAAGGTCCTCCAAGTTGGCTATGGCTCAGTTACAGCAGCTGATGTTTACCAGCTCCCTCTGCTCTTCCTCATGACCATGCAGGTGGATCTCTTGAAAGCACTTCCAGTTACTTTCCACCTAACAGCTCTCCACCTCACAGATTTTTCCAGGGAAACTGTCTGGAAGGCTCTGGTTGGGAAGTTCTAATGTCCATGGCTCTCCTCCTTGCTCCAACATGAAGATCACTGCAAGTTTGGCAATGCAGTGTCCTAAAAACATCAGGCTGCGGGAACCAGCAGTTAGCGTAATGACTATGTTGCTGGACTCCCACATAGTCGACCGCGGTTCGCGTCCTGGACCCGGTGGCTTAGAACTCACGCCAGGCGCATGTGCGTGCGTGCCCAAGATCCCGAGAGGAGACTGGAGGAGAAGGGATTGCGGCGTGACCATCCCCTCTGGGGGGTGATTTCTCGCTTTCTGTCTCTATGTCTCTCTCTGTCTGGCGAGTGCACGCGCCCTATAGCAAAAACCTCTCCAAAACAAACAAACAAACAAAAAAACAACAACAAAGAAAACATCGGGTCTCCAGCATCACATCCTTGTATAGAATCTTCTGTGCATCTTCGAGGCCCTGCCACTCCTACCAGGTAAAATCCATAGAGACATCCTCAAATGACATGAACTCTGAAAATGAATTCATTTTTTAAATTCTGGACAAATACAGAGGTTTCTAAAAGTATAACGTCATGGACACCGTGTCCGGCAGAGCACCGTCAGCACAGCGGCAGGTTCCCCCCAGTGACCACGCAAAAGGCACTCCAAATCTTATCACTTCTATCTGACCTGAACTGATAACTATAAGAAACTCAGGGATTGAAGGTAGGGTGTCGCGAAAAATGAAAAAGTTAAAATGAGCCTAAAGCTCTCTTGGAGCAGAAGCAAAACTGTGCCAGAGCAGAACCCATTTATTCTAAATTAAATCAGATAAGCAGTGACTGAGTTTGGCTATGGAGAACAGTGTACAATATACATGACATTCTTTGTGGGCTATATTCCTGGTATAAGATCGATAGATCTCATTAGCTTAGTACTTAGACAATAGCTTGGCTTGCAGAATGACGCCAGACATGTTGAGACAGCCCATGCCTGGAGCTCCATCTGATTGACCATGCAGTCCCTGCAGCTTTCCGTCTGGGAATGGGGTTGCTTTCAACTCCCTTCTGAGGCCTGGGCTGGTTTTGTGGTAGGCAGTTAGCTAGTAATGAGCAGGCAGCCCTAAGAGAATAGCAGAAGGACATGTGTCACATCAATCACAATTTATCAGGAGTTACAGCCAGACCCTCCATGAGATAGATGCCTTCTTCCCACCCAGCGCCTGGCGCTGGGAAGGGGAGGCAAATACCACTTTTCTTCCTTGATACCTGAGGAAGACACATAGGGATGATTGTAAATTTCCCTCTTATGATTCCTCATAAATACAAAAAGACCCAACCAGACATTTCAGTCAACATCCTGATTCCCATGGGAGAAATAAACTAATTGGGCAGTCTATCCTAATTAGGCATCATGGCTCATACTGGTCATGCACAATTATGTAACCAAATTCCTCAAATTCTTCACTGTGAGAGAGCTGTGCAAGCGCAGGAGAAAGCCCTCAAATTCAAACAAAGGATTTAAATAATATGACAGACCTCCCATTGTTAAATATTCATTATCACCTCTGATAATAAAAATAACACCTACCCAGTTCCAACGCAGTTGCTAACTAGTAACCTACCCACTCAAAGGTCTTCTGGGTGTACTTTTCTAAAATCTTTCTTTCTTATTAAATTCTCTTTTCTACCTACTTTTATTGTGGTGGTGGCTTTATTTTGCACCTAGGGACAGGTCTCTAATTTTAGTGATCTGGACCCAAAGAACCAAGGACTTCACAAGGCAGCTCAACACTCTCCCATCCTATGATATTTTCTGTCTCCAACAGGTAACTTAAGGAGAAATGAAATGAGAAGAGGCACTAATAATGTGGATTTCACAGCTGGAGGATTCAGCTCTTGCTGCCCTGGGCAAGTTGTACACATCCTTTACAACCTGTATTTCAGGGTTGAAGTGAAAATATCACTGAATGCCTTCTATATTCATAAATTAAAAAAAAAGATTTCGTTTAATTTTATTTACATTTTTTTAAAACTTGACCAGAGAGGGACAGAGTGAGAGAGAAGAGAAAGAGGGAAAGTGAGAAAGCAAGCTGCCAATTCAGGAACTCAAATCGCTGTCCGCCATGGGGAGTCCAGCGCCCTTAACAACCATACCACCTGCTGGCCCCCGTTTTCATAACTTTTAATCAAGAGGTGACATATTAATAATAATAAATTCCTGTTACTTTTCAGAGCCTTTTATTCAGTGACGGGCTGGGCTCTATACTGATCTCGAAAGGTCTCTACCTCTCTGTTCTTTTCAATGAATGCAAGTAGGGTTAGCTAGCTATGTTTGCAAGCAGCGTTTCGAAATGCTTCATTAAATAAACTGATATTAAGCACATTTTAAAATACACACATCTTCATGGGATCAAGCGAGAGAGAAACGGCGGCAGGAGGCAGCTTCAGGTCCCCGACGGAAGTTGCTATGACGACCACTAGGCCTTCCCATTGGCCGCCGCCGAGCACATTGTGGTCGCCGTCGGCGGATTTCATTGGTTACCGCCCACCGCAGCCCCGACCTGTCGAGCGCCTCCCGTGAAGTGTCGCAAAACCGAAGCAGGCGGGAGGCCCGACTGCGAGCGTTGAAACCGAGGCGTGGCCGCGATGGCGAGCGCTTCTTGGGCCGAGATTCGTGAGAAATTCCAGGCGGCGCTGGCTCTGTCGCGGGTGGAACTGCAAAAGAACCCGGAGAAAGAACCATACAAGTCCAAGTACAGCGCCCGAGCGCTGCTCGAAGAGGTCAGGGCACTGCTCGGCCCGGCGCTTGAGGACGAGGATGAGCCGCCTGAGGCCGACGACGGCCCGGGCGTGGGGGACCACGCCCTGGGGGTGCCGACCGAAGTGGTGGAGGCCGAGGGGCCGGTCGCTCAGCGCGCCGTGAGGCTGGCGGTCATTGAGTTCCACCTGGGGGTGAACCACATCGACACGGAGGAGATGTCGGCGGGGGAGGAGCACCTGGTGAAATGCCTGCGGCTGGGTGG
>NW_006159730.1:1826343-1836321 GCF_000334495.1 Tupaia belangeri chinensis | reverse complement strand
GGGGACCGTGGGGAAATCCCTGCGGCTGCGCCCCAGGTCCCGGCTCTCGCATGACTGCGTCTCCCTGTACATCCAGGCGCAGGTGAGCGCGAGCCCCGCCCGCCGCACCGGCACCCGGGCGGGAGGGGGCGCTGTTGGAGAGGAGGGCCCGCCAGAGGCCAGCGTTGTAGGCTCACGTTGTCCCTACGTTTATGAGAAGGCCTGGGTGAGCCCACAGGGGAGCTAGGTCCCTCAGAAGGCTAATCTCTCTTTTTTTAAAATTATTTACTTAATATTAATGATTTTTTTTTTCAATTTGACCAGAGAAAGACGGAGAGAGAGAGAGAGAAATAGCAAACCACCAGATCCAGGACTTGAACTGTGATCCACCCTGTGAGATTTGTGTCTTAACCACTACGCCACCTGCGCGTGCCCAAGGCTAATCTTTTTTTTTTTTAAAGAATTTATTTAACTTCATTTATTCATTTGTTTATTTCAATTTGATCAAAGAGGGACAGAGAGAGAGAGAGAGAAAGTGAGAAAGCAAGCCATCAGGTTCGGGGCTTGAACCACATTCGGCCATGTGGGAATCCAGCGCCCTTAACCGCTTTGCAACTTGCCCTGCTCCCCAAGGCTAATCTTAACCACTTGCTGCCGTGTAACTGGGGCATCAGGTGGTTTCTGAGACCCTCCTCCATTGAAATGTGCTTTCCAGCTCTTCTCCACCAGTCCAAAGGCTGTTTATTCTTCTAAGGAAAATCTAAAGTAATTTTAATTTAAGAGCTCAAGGAGGTAACAAAGAATGACCAAAATACATTCTTCATTCAAAACAAAAAGCTAAAACTTTTCCGTTTCTGATTTTGCCACATTTGTTTTGCTCCTCAGAGAATTCATGCCCATTCTTTAAAAGTTGGCCCCCAAATCACTTCATTGTAGTTAATTTCTTTGGAATATTTGGTCTCAATTCTGATATCTCTCTATTACCTTTGAGTTCTTATAATACTTAATCGTTTCGCATTTATATGGTGCTTGTTTTTTGTTTTTAGTTTTTTTTTTTTTTAAGAGATTTCCTGTGCTCATGGGAGAGACAGAGACAGCGAGAAATCAACCCCCATGGGCTAGGCCATGCCCCAGTTCCTTCGCTTCCATTCTCTCTGGATTTGGGGGACACACTCACACACCCCCGGTGTGAGTTTCAAGCTGCCAGATCTGGGACTGGTTGATTACATAGAAGTTCAGCACCTTAGCTACAATGCCACCTTCTGGCCCATTCTTTTTAGTTTTTGCTATAGGACTTGTGCTCTCCCTGGAGAGAGACAAACAGAGAGGGAAAGTGAGAAATTACTCCCCAGTGGGAATGGCCACACAGCAATCCCTCCTCTAACCTCTTCTTGGAATTGTGGGCATGCTTGCACATGCGTGATTTTTGAAGCCATTGGATCTGGTACTGGAACCAGAGAGTCGGCTGTGTGGGATCCAGCTGCCTTAATCACCACACCACTTGCTGGCCTTTCTGGTGCTTGCTTTTTAAGAAATAAATCTGACATTCTGTGTTTGGAACATAACACTTTAAAATATAAACAGCAGGCCGGCATGAGCCTTGATGGTTAAGGCAGTTGGATCCCACATGGCCAGCTCCATCTACCAAGTCTCCCTGGAGTCTCAGTTGGAGCCCTGGAACTAGGGGTTGAAAAATACTTATGGAGGGGGACCAGCAGTTAGCGTAATGGCTTTGTCGCTGGACTCCCACGTAGTCGACCGCGGTTTGAGTCCCGGACCCAGTGACTTAAACTCACGCCGGGCATGTGTGTGTGCATGCCCAAGATCCCAAGAGGAGAATGGAGGAGAAGGGATTGTGGCGTGGCCATCCCCCCAGAGAGGTGATTTCTCACTTTCTGTCTTTCTCTGTCTTTCTGGCGAGCGCGTGTGCCCAATAGCAAAAACCTCTCAAAAAAAAAAAAAAAAAAAACACTTATGGAGAGTGTGATTTTGTGCCTAAAATCTTTTTTTTTTTTTTTAATATTGTGTTCAGTTTTATTCCTTGTCATTCTTTTCTTTTCTTTATTTTTTTTTTAAGCTTGACCAGAGAGAGAGAGAGAAAGGGAAAGTGAGAAATCAAGCTGCTACTTCCGGGACTCAAACTGCAGTCAGCCATGTGGGAGTCCAACTGCCTTAACCACCACACCACCTGCCAGCCTCAGGCCCAAAATCTTGACAGGAGGAGAATGGAGAAGGGATTGTGGCATGACTGTAGTGGCTGGGCTTTCTCTCTCTGTTTCTGTCTGTCTCCCTCTGGGGAGTGCACGTACCCTCTGGCAAAATTAAAAAGACAGATAATGAAAGTATGTCACAGAGTTTATGGAAAAAGTATGAGGATTTTTTAAAAATTATTTTATAATTTTAATTTTTTATTTTTTTGCCAGAGAGGGCAAGCATTCGAGAAAGAGCAAGGGAAAACAGTCTAACAAAATGAAATACGAAAATTGCAGAAGGTTGGCAGAGATTGTTAGAGATAATACTGATTATATTTACTGTTTGTTGGAGAGCCTGTGAGGAAATGGATGCTGTAATTTATTGCTAGTGGAAATAAATTATAGATGCATAGAACTTTCTGGGATCAATATTCATCAAAACTCTTGAACCAAGATCTTGACTTTTAAGTTCCATATTAGTATTCTAAAGTAATAGTGAGACATTTTAAAAATTTATTTAATTCTATTTGTTGTTATTATTATTATTGTTTTTAATTTGACCAGAGGGAGAGAAAGGAAAAGTGAGAAAGCAAGCTGCCAGGTGCAGGACTCAAACCATCGTTGGCCATGTGGAAATCCAGCACATTTAACCACCACACCACCTGCGAGCCCCAATATTGAGACTTTTTAAGTTTCTTTCTTCCTGTCTTTCTTTCATGTGAGAGAGAGACAAAAATCGGGAGAGACAGGCAATCCCAATGGGGATTTCATGCCACCATTCACCCCAGTCTTAGCCATTCTGGATCATGAACACACACAAATACCCAGTGCTCAGGGAGGTCCCAGGATGTGAACCTTGGATCTTTCCCATCTGGGTCCAGTTGAGTTACCACTATGCCACCACCTGGCCCAGAATGTATTTTTTAAAACATTTATGTGATATAGTAATACATATGCTTTTTTATTAACACATTAAATAATGTCAATAATTTGTCTAATAGTTTCGGTAGTTTTTTTAAAGAATTATTTAACTAATATATTTATTTCACATGAGTTTTACCAGAGAAAGAGAGGGAGAGTTAGAAAGCAAGCCACCAGGTCTGGGACTCAAACTGTGGTCGACCATGTGCGAGTATCTAGCACTTTAACCACCGTGCCACATGTTGGTCCTTTTTAGTAATTTTTAAGTTATTGATGAGCATAGATGATATTTTGAGTTATCTTTAAAGCTAGTTTAATAAGATTTTTTTCATTGCTATTGGTCACAAAGACCCAAGTACTGTAATACTGCTGTAGTTACTTTCTTATAGTCATAGTTAAATGCTAAATTTAGTAGGTTAGTGAAAAAAAATTTGTAATATTTTTTCCACTCCAAATCCATATGCTCTCAGTTCCCTTCCTATATATCTTAGGGATCCATAAACCCAAGGTTAAGAATCTCTGCATTAGAAATTGTTTTGGGGGGGAACCAGCAGTTAGCGTAATGGCTATGTCGCTGGACTCCCACGTAGTCAACCGTGGTTCGCTTCCCGGACCCGATGGCTTAAAACTCACGCCGGGCACGTGTGCGTGTGTGCCCAAGAGCCCGGGAGGAGAATGGAGGAGAAGGGATTGCGGCGTGACCATCCCCCCCTGGGGGGGATTTCTCGCTTTCTGTCTCTATGTCTCTCTCTGTCTGGCGAGCGCACGCGCCCTATAGCGAAAATCTCTCAAAAAAAAAAAAAGAAAGAAAAGAAATTGTTTTGGGGGACCAGCAGGTGATGTGGCATTTAAAGCGCTGAATTCCCAAATGGCTGTCCACTATTCGAGTCCCAGACCTAGTGGCTTGCTCTCTCACTTTCCCTCTCTCTCTCTCTCTCTCCTTGTCTGTCTCTTGCTGGTAAAATTAATAATAATAATAATAATAAATGAAATAAATACTTATTTAGAAAAAGGAGAAGAAACTGTTTTGGAACAGCTCTATGGTACAGGAGTAATTCATTGCTCTAGAAGCTGGATCCCTCATGACAACCATGGTTCAAATCCCCTAGTCCAGTCAGCCTGAGACACACCAGGCACATGTGCAAGTGTCCAAGATTCAGTGGGCTGGGGACCTTGAGGACTAAGATTGTAGATGACCAGATTCAGGGGAAGGTGCACATCTTTCTCACATGCACATGCTCTATCATGAATAAAGGAACAGAAATAAACCTGTGTTTTCTTATCCTGTTTTCTTCCCTAGGGAAGTGAACAAAAGATGGTAGAAGCCCAATCTCTGGAGTATTCTTGTCCCTGAAGGACTATCCCAAAGGAAGGGAAGCAATCCTGCCATATTGTCTAAAGGGGAGCGGGGTCCCCAGGTTGAGTTCTGACCTTTTTTTAAAATTATTTATTGAATTTTATTTATTCATTTATTTTATTTTGGCCAGAGAGAGAGACGAAAAGTGAGAAAGCAAGCCACTAGATCCAGGACTTGAACCGTGGTCGGCCATGTGGGGAGTGTCCATCACGTTAACCACCACACCACCTGCTGGTCCCGAGTTCTGACTTCTAAATAGGCCTAGTTTGCCCCACAGAATATGGTTAGAGAGTCATGTAGCAGAGGATAAAGTGACCTGGTTTAAAAATGTTGCTTAATATATAGCTCCAAATCCAGTCAGCTTCACCTTAGCAGTTACAATAGCAAAAGAAAGTTGGTACAATGGAAAGCGAAAGGAAAGAACAGTGCCAAAAAATTAAAACAAAAAACACTGCAAAAGAAGAATCAATAAGACTTTTTGATTGGATATAATTATAAAGCTAATTTAGAAAACTCTAAAAAAATACAAACTTTTTTATGGTTTGAAATGATAAACATCAGGAATCTAACTTAACTTATAAGCATGTAGTATCTTTACAGTTTCATACCAAATCATTGGAATTACTAGTTTATTCTGGAGTCTGAGAGTTTAATCCCTTTTCTCACATTTGACTCAAATGGTGATCATTGAGAGTATTAATAGATCTCTGGAGGGGACTGCAGTATTTTGAAAGTAGTATATGTTTCTGGTTTATCTTTGTTTTCTCAGGATTCTCAGCATGGCTTAGCTAATTACTTTTGGCTCAAAGTCTCTCACATTGTTGACCAGCTAGAGCGATAGTCTCACTTGAAAGCTCTTGTGGGGAAGGATCTACTTTCAGCTCACTCACATGTTAGTAGGACTCAATTCCTCACAGGCTTTTTTTCCTGAAGACCTCAGACTATTACCTCCTTCAGTTCCTTTCCGTGGGGTGGCTCACAGCACAGCAGTTGGCTCCCTCTCAGGGAGCACGCAAGAGAGAACACCCAAGATGGAAGCCACAGTATTTTGTAGCCTAAGCTTAGAAGTGACTTTCCACCACGCTTGAGAACTGTGCTCATTAGAAGCAAGTCACTAAATCTAGCCTATACTCAAGGGGAAGACATTACTCAAGGGCATGATTACTGAGAAGCAGGGAGGGACTGTTGGGGATCTAGCTTAGTGGATGCCTACCACTATGTAAGATCAATATTATGAATGATTAATTCACTCTCACTCAGAATATGGTGCTATCTGGTAAATATGCACTTTGAAACTATGAAAATTACTGTAGTTGAAAGTCTTATATAATCATTGTTTCCTTTTTTTCCAGAATAACCTGGGTATCTTGTGGTCTGAAAGAGAAGAAATTGAAACTGCACAGGCTTACCTAGAATCATCAGAAGCACTGTATAATCAGTATATGAAAGAGGTATGTTACATGTCAGAAAAATTTTAAGTTTTGGTTGAAACTAGTCGAGGATCGATCGTAAGAACTCATTTATCATAGTGCTGTGTCTCTTCAGCGTACCTGAAGTTGAAATGAAATAAACAAATAATAAAGTTGAATAAAAGAATTCTTTTAAAAAAAGACTTTGGGTTTTAAAGGTTAATCCTCAGAGGGCTGGCAGGTGGCATGGTGTTTAAGGGCGCTGGACTCCATGTGGCTGACCACAGTTTGAGTCCTGGACCTAGCAGCTTTCTCTCTCTCTCTCTACCCCTCTCCCTCCCTCCTTCCCTGTTCCTCTCTAGTCAAATTTAAATAAATAAATAAATAAAATAAAGTTAAATAAAAAACAATTCTTTAAAAAATAAATAAACAGGGACCAGCAGTTGGCATAATGGCTATGTTGCTGGACTCCCATGTAGTCAACCATGGTTCGAGTCCTGGACTCGGTGGCTTAAACTCACACCAGGTACGTGTGTGTGTATGCCCAAGATCCCAAGAGGAGAATGGAGGAGAAGGGATTGTGGCATGGCCATCCCCCCTGAGGGGGTGATTTGTCACTTTCTGTCTCTTTCTTGCGAGCACATGTACCCTATAGCAGAAACCTCTCCAATAAATAAATAAATAAATAAATAAAAATAATCCTCAGGGGGACCAGCAGACAGTGTGGTGGTTAAGGTGCTGGATCCCACATGGCCAACTATGTGGTTCGATTCTCAGATCCAGCAGTTTGAGGATCACACTTGGTATATATGTGTACGTGCCCAAAATCCTGAGAAGAGAATGAAGGATAAGGGATTGCAGCAGGTCATCCTCCAGGAGGTGCTTTCTCACTTTCCGTCTCTTTCTTACAAGCACATGTGCCCTATTGCAAAAAAAAAAAGTAAAATAATTCTCAGATAGATTTTAAATATTATTTTATTTAACTTTATTTTAATTTGACAAAGAGGAACAGATTATGAGAGAGAGAGAGGAAAAGTGAGAAAGCATGCTGCCAGGTCCGGGACTTGAATCAGGGTCAGCCTTGTGGGAGTCTACCATCCTTAACCACCACGTCTCCTGCCGGCCCCAATTCTCAGATAGGTTATAATGGCAATCTTAGTCTAAACAGAATTGTAAAGGAAATATTATTCTAATCTCCTAAAATACAATTTTTGTATTTTTATATTTATATTCTAAAAGCCCTATTTTAGATTCCACTGAAAATAGCAGTGTTTAAAGGAAAGCCAACAAGGGGACCAGCAGTTAGCATAATGGCTATGGTGCTGGACTCTCATGTAGTCGACCATGGTTCGCATCCCGGACCTGGTGGCTTAAAACTCACGCCGGGTGCATGTGCGTGCGTGCCCAGGATCCCGAGAGGAGAATAGAGGAGAAGGGATTGTGGCGTGGCCATCCCCCCTGGGGAGTGATTTCTCGCTTTCTGTCTCTCTGTCTCTCTCTGTCTGGCGAGCACACGTGCCCTATAGCAAAAAATACCCCTCAAAAAAAAAAAAAAGGAAAGCAAAGAAGTAGTACTTAAGCCAGCTATCTCTGATCTTTAAGACACTGGTTCTCAAACTTTAGTATCCCATCAAAATCACCTGGAGGCCTTATTCAGGCATAGCAGGTTGGTTTTCCAGAGTATGATTCAGTCGTTTTGAGGTGGGACCTGAGAATTAATGCACATAAGAGAGTCTGAGAGAGAAGTACCCTCTACAGGATGTCTTCATGCCATGGTTCCCCTTTCCTGAAAAACTCTAGCTTCTCAGGATATTAGGCACCTGCACACATGCGCCTTCATATTTGCAGGCTAGTCCAGGGATCTGGTTGAAGATACAGCTTCCAGCCTTGGGTGGCAGTTGCTTTATTGCTGTGCAAAAGCAGCTGAGTTGGTGGTCCAGGATGAAACCTAATCTGAGTGGACGTCTGGATGAGAGATGCGGATATAGGGCTGAGACCAGCTTGGGGAGGTGCCCTGGAAGGGGTCACCCAGGGCGGAACTGACACCCTGGCTCCTATTTCGTTTCAGGAGACACAGGAAGGGAAAGCACCAGAAAAAGGAGAATTCTGGTGGAAACAGCTAATGTTGTAGCTCTAAGTGGCCAATAAAAAAGACTCTGGAAGTGAAAACAAAAGCAGCTGAGTCAGATGTGCATTTCTCCCCTTTTTATTCATGTGGAGTACACGCATGTGAGGGAGGGAGATAGAAAGGGGGGAGCACTGCACTCTTCCCAAGGTCTGCTCGTGCTGCAGTCCCTTCCTCCAGCCCTTCAACCCGTTAGATCTTAGGCTCTTGCATGTGAACCCTGGGTGTTTTGGGATGACTGAACTGGGGAGTGAACTGTGGTTGCCATGTGGGATCTGGCTTCTCTTGAGCAGTACATTAGTGCTGCTTCATGGAGCCAGCACAAAATGTACCTTTTTTTTAATTGCCAGAAGGTGTGTGTTCTCATGCATATATGTACATGTGAGAGACCCCTTCGCTGGGATTTCCTCCACTCCTCCTCCTTGTCAGGATTTTTGGCATGCATACACACTTGCCTGGCACGCTTTTCAATCTGTTGGGGCCAAGATTTAAACCACAGTTGGCCTTGTAGGTTATGGTTCTTTTAACCACTGTGCTACAGGTCCAGCCCCTAGAATATGTATTTTTAAAAATACACATACATATTTTTGCCAGAGGGCATATCTACTCCCCAAAGAGAGACACAAAGTGAGAGAGAGGGGAAAAGTGAGAAGCAACTCCCATGGGGAGTGGTCATACCACAGCGCCTTCTCCATCTCTCCCTCCTTTCAGGATCTTATACATGCAAACATATGTGCTGGCATGTTTCTCAAGTCACCAGGTCCGGGACTCCAACCACACAGCTGACCATGTGGGATTGAGCCCTCTTAACCATCATGCCATGGGCTGGTCCAGAATGTGCTTTTTTTGTTTTGTTTTGGTTTTTTGCTATAGAGCATGTGTACTCACTGGAGAGACAGAAACAGAAAGCAAGAAATCACCCCCCGGGGGGATGGCCACATCACAATAACTTCTTCATTCTCCTCTCAGGATTTTGGGCACATGCGCATATGCATCCAGTGTGAGTTTTAAGCCACTGGGTCCAGGACTCAACCATGGTCGATTACATGGGAATCCAGTGATGTCACTATTACCCTATATGTTGGTCCCTTCCTTCACAGTCTTTAAGAAATAAAAGTCTCTGATTAAAAAAAACCCAAAAAAACAAAAACCAGTTTTCAGATTTCTTAAATTTGTGACTTCATCAGGTTGGTAAAATTATAGTTTCCAGCGCCAGCAGGTAATGTAGTAGTTAAGGCGCTGGACTCCTGCATGCTTACCTGTGGTTTGAGTGCTGGACTGGCCACTTGAAACTCAGGCTGGGTGCGTGTGCATCTGTACCCAAAAATCCCAAGAGGAGAGTGAAGGAGAAGAGACTACAGTATGGCCATCCTCTCTGGGGCCAAGGACACATGCACTATGGCAAAAATCTCTCCAAAAAATGAAAAAAAGCATAGCTTCCTTTTTGCCTACAAAAAGTTGACAGTTCTTTTTTTTTTTTTTATTTTAATTGAAACAGATTTTGTTTTGTTTCATTTTGAGATTGTTCGTGGTATCCATTTAAATAACCAGTGGTATTTTTGTTTTTGTTTTTTTGGAGAGGTTTTTTGCTATAGGGTGTGTGCACTTGCCAGAAAGAGAGAGACAGAAAGCAAGAAATCACCCCTAGAGGGGGATGGCCACGCCACAATCCCTTCTCCTCCATTCTTCTCTCAGGATCTTGGGCACACACGCACATACTCCTGGCATGAGATTTTTTTTTTTTTTGGAGAGGTTTTCGCTGTAGGGCGCGTGCGCTCGCCAGACAGACAGAGAGAGACATAGAGACAGAAAGCGAGAAATCACCCCCCAGAGGGGATAGTCACACCGCAGTCCCTTCTCCATTCTCCTCTTGGGATCTTGGGCACGCATGCACACGCGCTCGGCGTGAGTTTTAAGCCACTGGGTCCGGGACACGAACCACAGTCGACTATGTGGGAGTCCAGCGACATAGCCATTACACTAACTGCTGGTTCC
>NW_006159730.1:1797540-1825915 GCF_000334495.1 Tupaia belangeri chinensis | reverse complement strand
GAGGAGAATGGAGGAGAAGGGATTGTGGCGTGGCCATCCCCCCTGGGGAGTGATTTCTCGCTTTCTGTCTCTCTGTCTCTCTCTGTCTGGCGAGCACACGTGCCCTATAGCAAAAAATACCCCTCAAAAAAAAAAAAAAGGAAAGCAAAGAAGTAGTACTTAAGCCAGCTATCTCTGATCTTTAAGACACTGGTTCTCAAACTTTAGTATCCCATCAAAATCACCTGGAGGCCTTATTCAGGCATAGCAGGTTGGTTTTCCAGAGTATGATTCAGTCGTTTTGAGGTGGGACCTGAGAATTAATGCACATAAGAGAGTCTGAGAGAGAAGTACCCTCTACAGGATGTCTTCATGCCATGGTTCCCCTTTCCTGAAAAACTCTAGCTTCTCAGGATATTAGGCACCTGCACACATGCGCCTTCATATTTGCAGGCTAGTCCAGGGATCTGGTTGAAGATACAGCTTCCAGCCTTGGGTGGCAGTTGCTTTATTGCTGTGCAAAAGCAGCTGAGTTGGTGGTCCAGGATGAAACCTAATCTGAGTGGACGTCTGGATGAGAGATGCGGATATAGGGCTGAGACCAGCTTGGGGAGGTGCCCTGGAAGGGGTCACCCAGGGCGGAACTGACACCCTGGCTCCTATTTCGTTTCAGGAGACACAGGAAGGGAAAGCACCAGAAAAAGGAGAATTCTGGTGGAAACAGCTAATGTTGTAGCTCTAAGTGGCCAATAAAAAAGACTCTGGAAGTGAAAACAAAAGCAGCTGAGTCAGATGTGCATTTCTCCCCTTTTTATTCATGTGGAGTACACGCATGTGAGGGAGGGAGATAGAAAGGGGGGAGCACTGCACTCTTCCCAAGGTCTGCTCGTGCTGCAGTCCCTTCCTCCAGCCCTTCAACCCGTTAGATCTTAGGCTCTTGCATGTGAACCCTGGGTGTTTTGGGATGACTGAACTGGGGAGTGAACTGTGGTTGCCATGTGGGATCTGGCTTCTCTTGAGCAGTACATTAGTGCTGCTTCATGGAGCCAGCACAAAATGTACCTTTTTTTTAATTGCCAGAAGGTGTGTGTTCTCATGCATATATGTACATGTGAGAGACCCCTTCGCTGGGATTTCCTCCACTCCTCCTCCTTGTCAGGATTTTTGGCATGCATACACACTTGCCTGGCACGCTTTTCAATCTGTTGGGGCCAAGATTTAAACCACAGTTGGCCTTGTAGGTTATGGTTCTTTTAACCACTGTGCTACAGGTCCAGCCCCTAGAATATGTATTTTTAAAAATACACATACATATTTTTGCCAGAGGGCATATCTACTCCCCAAAGAGAGACACAAAGTGAGAGAGAGGGGAAAAGTGAGAAGCAACTCCCATGGGGAGTGGTCATACCACAGCGCCTTCTCCATCTCTCCCTCCTTTCAGGATCTTATACATGCAAACATATGTGCTGGCATGTTTCTCAAGTCACCAGGTCCGGGACTCCAACCACACAGCTGACCATGTGGGATTGAGCCCTCTTAACCATCATGCCATGGGCTGGTCCAGAATGTGCTTTTTTTGTTTTGTTTTGGTTTTTTGCTATAGAGCATGTGTACTCACTGGAGAGACAGAAACAGAAAGCAAGAAATCACCCCCCGGGGGGATGGCCACATCACAATAACTTCTTCATTCTCCTCTCAGGATTTTGGGCACATGCGCATATGCATCCAGTGTGAGTTTTAAGCCACTGGGTCCAGGACTCAACCATGGTCGATTACATGGGAATCCAGTGATGTCACTATTACCCTATATGTTGGTCCCTTCCTTCACAGTCTTTAAGAAATAAAAGTCTCTGATTAAAAAAAACCCAAAAAAACAAAAACCAGTTTTCAGATTTCTTAAATTTGTGACTTCATCAGGTTGGTAAAATTATAGTTTCCAGCGCCAGCAGGTAATGTAGTAGTTAAGGCGCTGGACTCCTGCATGCTTACCTGTGGTTTGAGTGCTGGACTGGCCACTTGAAACTCAGGCTGGGTGCGTGTGCATCTGTACCCAAAAATCCCAAGAGGAGAGTGAAGGAGAAGAGACTACAGTATGGCCATCCTCTCTGGGGCCAAGGACACATGCACTATGGCAAAAATCTCTCCAAAAAATGAAAAAAAGCATAGCTTCCTTTTTGCCTACAAAAAGTTGACAGTTCTTTTTTTTTTTTTTATTTTAATTGAAACAGATTTTGTTTTGTTTCATTTTGAGATTGTTCGTGGTATCCATTTAAATAACCAGTGGTATTTTTGTTTTTGTTTTTTTGGAGAGGTTTTTTGCTATAGGGTGTGTGCACTTGCCAGAAAGAGAGAGACAGAAAGCAAGAAATCACCCCTAGAGGGGGATGGCCACGCCACAATCCCTTCTCCTCCATTCTTCTCTCAGGATCTTGGGCACACACGCACATACTCCTGGCATGAGATTTTTTTTTTTTTTGGAGAGGTTTTCGCTGTAGGGCGCGTGCGCTCGCCAGACAGACAGAGAGAGACATAGAGACAGAAAGCGAGAAATCACCCCCCAGAGGGGATAGTCACACCGCAGTCCCTTCTCCATTCTCCTCTTGGGATCTTGGGCACGCATGCACACGCGCTCGGCGTGAGTTTTAAGCCACTGGGTCCGGGACACGAACCACAGTCGACTATGTGGGAGTCCAGCGACATAGCCATTACACTAACTGCTGGTTCCCAACCAGAGATGTTTTAAGGTCCCTCAAAATCAGAGTTAAGAATTAGTGTCTTGGGACCAGATGATGGCACAGTGGGAATGGAATTAGATCTACGTGGGAAAAGTCCCAGGTTCCTATTCAGGACCTCCCTGAGCATGCACATTCTGTGGTCTGGGCTGGCTGAGAACCATCGGTGACCACGTGGGAGTCGAGTACCTTAACTTACTGGCCACATATTATTACTTATTTTAGATTTGCTATAGGGCACCTGCACTCTTCAGAGAGAAACAGAAAGTGAGAAAGCATGCTGCCAGGTCTAGGAATCAAAACATGGTCAGCCACGTGGGAGTCTAGCACCTTAACCACCATGCCACCTGCTAGCCCAAGACTAAGATTTTTTTAAGTGTATTTATTCCATGAGATAGGCAGAGAGAGTGGAGGAAGCACTCCAGTAGGTTTTTCACACTGTACTCCTACCCCCAGATTAAGCTAGTAAGGATCACAGGCATGTGTGCTTGCCCAGCACGCTCCAGGAAGCCTTAGGAGGCAAAACTGGGGCCTTCCTACTGGCTTCAAAATACTTAAAAGACTTAGGTATCGCTAAAAGCAAATTGGTGAGGTTTTTTGCATATTTGTAATTTAACTGCAGTTACAATCACAATTTGTCTCACATGATCTTATAGGCAAACTCTATTTGTTTTACTCTTTCAGATTTTATGGTTAGAAAATTGATTCTTGGGCTACCCCAAAACCTAGTGGTTAAGGGAACTGGATGCCACATTGCCAACTGAATGGTCAAATCCTGGCCCCAGCAGCTTTGCAAACATGCCATGCTTGTGCGTGTGTGCATCCTCGTAACCTGGCAGGATGGGGAAAATTGAGAAGGGATTGTATTGTGACCGCACTCCACTGGAGGGCGCTTTCTCTCTCTATTTCTCTGTCTCTCTGTCTCTTTCTGGGAAGCACATACACCCTCCAACAACAACAACAAAATCACTTCTTGGGTAATGTTGTTTAAGTTGGCAAGACAGACAAGAAACAACTCCAGGAGAGCACTATATAGGGGGCTATTATAGGGTAAGATAAAATGCAGGAGACTGTCCGATGGTTAGTGAGCCCCGAATACTGTGGCTTCAGCTCCATGTTTCTCACTCTGCTGTCCTGTCCTCCATGCTCGGCCCTCAGTTCTGTGGTTGGGTGGTGACTCAAGCAGTTGCAGCAATACTGTGCACGCTTCATACTCTGCATTCTGCTGCCTGCCTGGAGGCAAGCCAAGGCTTTTAGAAGGAATTTCAGATGGGCTACACCTGGGTTGAGAATGTTTTTGCCCCAAGTTCTCAGAATCAATGTATCTTAGTAACTGCCAGCAGGATTGGGAAGGGAACAGATTGTTATCCTAAATGGCCACAGCCTGGATGGGAGAAATGGAAGGCAAACAAGATGTCTTCGTTTAAGAATTAGGGCTTGGGGGACCAGCAGTTAGCGTAATGGCTATGTTGCTGGACCTCCCACGTAGTCGAACGTGGTTCGCGTCCCGGACCTGGTGGCTTGAACTCACGCCAGGTGCGTGTGCGTGTGTGCCCAAGATCCCGAGAGGAGAATGGAGGAGAAGGGATTGTGGCGTGGCCATCCCCCCTAGGGGGGGTGATTTCTCGCTTTCTGTCTCTCTGTCTCTGTCTGTCTGGTGAGCGCACGCGCCCTATAGCAAAAGCCCCCCCCCCCAAAAAAAAAAAAAAACTGGAAAAAAAGAATTAGGGCTTGGGGCCAGCAGATGTTGTGGTGGTTAAGGTGCTGGACTCCCACTCGGCTGAATGTGGTTTGAATCTGGACCTGGTGACTTGCTGTCTCACTTCCCCTGCCCCCTGTCTTTCTGGTCAAGTTAAATAATAATAATAATTCTTAAAAAAAAAAAATGAGAACTAGAGCAAGTTAGTCATACTCATTAAAACATGAAAGCAATGGGGGCCAGGTGGTATGATGGTTAAGATGCTGGACCACGTGGCCAACCATATTTGAGTCCCAGACCTGGTGGCTTGCTTTCTCATTTTCCTTTTTTCTGGTCAAATTAAATAATAATACATAATTAAATAATTCTTTTAAAACATATGAAAGTGGACTAGAAAATAATGAAGTGTATTGGAATTTTATTTTTGAAAGGCTTTTACCATAGGGTATGTGCACTCATCAGAGAGACACACAAAGATACAGTGAGAGGGAAAGTGAAAAATTACCCCCCAGGGGCCATAGCCACATCGTAGTCCCTTCTCCATTCTCCTCTTGAGTTGGGCATAGACACACATGTATCTGGCATGATGTTCAAGCTGTCAGGTCTAGGACTTGAACTGCAGTCAGCCATGTGGGAGTCCAGTGCTTTTAACCACCATCCTGCCAAGTTTATTGGAATGCTGAAAGAAAGTTAGTTATTTCTTTCTTCCATCAAAGACAGAAAGACACACTCAACAGGGTTCTCACACTGTGATCTTCCCCCAGTCTCGGCTCAGCCAGCTGGATCATGGGCATGTATGCATGCCCAACATGCTCAGGGTGGTGCAAGGGCACTAACTCGACACCTTCCTTGCATGGTCCTTGCCATGCCATCACTGTACTGCCTCCTGGCCCATATATTGAGCTTCTTGTTTTTTTTTAGTGGGGCAGAGGGCACATGCATTTGATGAGGAGAAACTAAGAGAGGGAGGGTGAGAGTGAGAGCACCCCTTATGAGGAATGGTCACAGTGCAGTCCCTTCTCCACCTGTTTGTCTCTCTTTGGTGAGTGCATGTATCCTCCAGCAAAGAAAGAAAATACACTCCCTTCCCCCCAAAACCCCATAATGTATTGATTAATGCACAGTAAGTACCAGTGGAGAGAACTGAGTGCTGTGTGAAAACTGAAAATTGCATGTCACCTGAGAACATCCCTCCCTCCTGTCAGGACTTTGGACACACACACATGTGCCCTGTATGTTTTTCAAGCTGTCAGTTGGCCGTGTGGAATTTTAAAAGTTGATTTCTCCAGGTCCTCCAGAAGAGGGCATTTGGTGCTTACAGTTTAAAATTTAAAGTTACAGTTTTTTCTTTCATTGTAGATTGGGAGTCCTCCTCTTGATCCTACTGAGCATTTTCTTTCTGAAGAAGAGAAACTTACTGAACAAGAAAGATCCAAAAGGTGAGAAGGTGTAGAAATCAACCCTCAGGTTTTCCACGTAGTGTAGGTCAAGTGATTGTTTAGAAAAGCATGTTTCCTACTTTGAGGCACTTAGAAAGGTTACAGAATGTAGATTCTGGCATGAGTACAGCCTCCACTTGCCACTTAGTAGTTGTGTGCCCTTATTCAAATTTGTAATGCAGATTCTTGTGTCAAATGGATGCAAACCCAACTGAAAGGGTTGGTGAGAGTACTAAGATAAATATACATGAAATTATAAGTCTTTTTTTTTTGGAGAGATTTTCACTGTAGGGCGCGTGCGCTCGCCAGACAGACAGAGAGAGACATAGAGACAGAAAGCGAGAAATCACCCCCCAGGGGGGATGGTCACGCCGCAATCCCTTCTCCTCCATTCTCCTCTCGGGATCTTGGGCACGCACGCACACGCGCCCGGCGTGAGTTTTAAGCCACCGGGTCCGGGCCGCGAACCGCGGTTGACTACGTGGGAGTCCAGCAACATAGCCATTACGCTAACTGCTGGTTCCCATGAAATTATAAGTCTTAAACCATTAGGCAAATACTGTTTTTTTTCTTCACAGATTTGAGAAAGTTTATACGCATAACCTGTATTACCTGGCTCAAGTCTACCAGCACATGGAAATGTTTGAGAAGGCTGCCCATTACTGTCACAGTACACTGAAACGCCAGCTTGAGCACAATGCCTACCAGCCTATAGAGTGGGCTATTAATGCTGCCACCCTGTCTCAATTCTACATCAATAAAGTAAGCTCAAAGTAGTTTTACTAGCAGAGTACCACTAGTGAGTACAAAAATAAAACCAATTATACCTTGAAAGTAGCATCTTTTAAAAACATACAGCTTTATGACGTGAAAACACTGGGCAGGAAAACGTAGCCCAGTTTGCCAGTGTACTAAAGTTTTGTAGCTTTTTGTTGTGTGAGTCATTTTGAGTCTTAAAATACTAAGTTTTATCATTATCTTACACATTGGTAACTCCTAAAATTACATGTAACCTAAGAACAATTCTTTTTTAATAATAGGCACACCGTCATAATTCGTCTTAGCGGGGTGTTACCTTAAATTGCAGATTTTATCTCATTATCGGTATAACTTTATCTTTATGTAATGGTAATCTGGTAACTACGAGAATTTGTCTGAGGAAGTTGACTGTTAAATGTGGGCTTTGATAAAAGCATGTGATGCATTTCAGTTATTTTTCAGAATTAACTCCTCTGTAATATTTTTTCAGTGTCAGAAATATCTCTACTGAGTTCCAAAGTTCCAGGTGTTTATGGCATGCTTTTTCTGATGGTTACAGGGGGACAGATTTGAGCTTCCTAGTTGTCGATCAGAGCTGCTCACATTATGTTGATGGACTCTTAATTGACTCATTTATTCCTTTAGTCTTTTAAGAGTTTCTAATGCTAAAATGCTTTTAAGCTACCTTTTCCAACCAGATTTTCTGTTAGTCTTTAATGAAATGTCTTAGCAATAGAAATTACTTTTATTTGTATTTCTAATTCACAAGCCCCTGAAATTTTGGTAATTCTCTGCTTCTCAAAGTTCCTTCTTTAATCCCTCTGGTTACCTGCTGCGTTACCTTTGGCCCTTTATCTTTCTACACTTTTTGTTAGTATTGGTTCTGTAAATGCACCCTATGTTTAAAGTATTATCCCACAGAATTTCATTCAGAAAAGCTATTAGCAGGAGAGAAAGGGCTGTGGTGGCTGCAGCATCGCTTCTAGGACTTTGGTCTAAGATCAAGCGTGTAAGTAACGCTACCGCATATATCAGAGCATTCAGTAAAATCTAATTCTCATAAATCCATCCCATTGTGGTCATCGTCCCAAATGTGTTACTCAGGGCCTCTGTTCGTGGCACCTTCCTTATAGCTATTGGAAGCCCCTTGTCCATTCTGTTTAGCAACTTGAAAATTTTATATTCACTGTGATTTTAATTAACACTTAAAACTCTATGGATATGAGTAATATTAAGATATCTGAATGTTAATTTAAAGTGTGATTTAAAATTTAAAGTTGTTAAGCATTACTTATGTGGAGCATGCAATAATTTTCATGAGTATCCCACCTCTCATTTTTATTTTTTACTTAAAACACTTCTGTTTTTATTAAAACCAGCTCAGTTATATTGCAAAAAAAAAAGTTTGAACCATGGTTTTAAAAACACTTTGGTCATTTATATCATTATCATCTTCATCTTATTCCAGGTTTTGTTATTCGGTGAGTCCCTACCTGGCAGGTACTGAAGTCCCACATTTACCAGCCACCTAGAGGGCACAGGGCAGTCACTGTTAACAGTGATTGCTCACAGGGAACCAGTCTGGATGAAGCTGAAGTGATAATGATGGGACAGGGATTATAGAGGAGAACCAGCTTCTTTATGTAAACTGCAATTTTCGTTTGGCTTTCAAAGTGTAGCACCAGCATTTTGATCTATTGATGTTGCTGGACTAGTACTCACATGGTTCCCAGCTGTTCAAGATGACTTCTGAATTTGTCATAATGGAGAGATACATTTAATGATGAGGTTTTAAAGTCATAGTCAACCATTTAAAGTCTTTCAGGTATTACTTATATGAAGTAGGTTTTTTATTTCATGAGGGTGGCTTCCACCTAAAAGTTGGACTTTAACTTTGTACTTCTGCTGGGTTGTCCTGTGACTTACATGACAAATACAAAGTGTTTATATATATATATATATATATATATATTTTAAAAAAATGAAAAAGCACCCCTCCTTCAGGGGGATGGCCATGCCATAGTCCCTTCTCCTCCTCTCTCTTCTTGGCATTTTGAGTACACGTGCACACATTCCTGGAGTATTATTTTCAAGCTACCAGGCACAGTTGCCATGTGGGATCCAGCCATCCTAACCACCACACTGGCTGGCCCCACACAGTGTTTATATTAACAAGGAGATCTTCTAAGTGTTTGAGAAGTTTACCATACCCAATCTTACATTATGAAGTCTTCAACTATGTTGGTAAAGCAGTTCCATAAAATTCATATGTAGAAATATATGACTTTAAAACTTGGTGGGAAACGTTGGTATATGTAAATTCAAAATTTTCAGAAGACAGAAATTTCTTCCTATCAAAATTTATCCTTTTTGCCTTTGAAGGGTAGAATGTAAAGGGAATCTTTAAACCTAATAGAAATTAAACTTTAGCTGGGTGTGTTGGTGTTGTGCACCTTTAATCTCAACTACTTGAGAGCCTGAAGCAGGAGGATCATAGTTTCAATGCTGGCTTGGGAAACATAGCAGACCCTGTCTCTTGAGAAAAATAAATAAATAAACTATTAAATCTTTAACCCTCTGACAAAATGTACATGGTCTAAGAATTCATTGTGCACAGGACTGCATATTTAGATCAACCTAAAGGACTCTCTGAGGCAGTCTGGGCCTAGGGTGATAGGTGCCCCTATCTGTTTACAGGTTACAGGAGGAGAGCTTACTCAGTCAGCAGGTATCTTTCAGCCAGTTCGACTTATGGTTAAGAGTTTTGGGGCATTGTTATTTTCATCTTTGAGTTAACTCTTTAACCAGATAATACTGTAATATGTCTTTTTTGCTTTCTTAATGTTCTGCAACTATGCAGAACTTCCTTAGAACTAGTTTTTAGCTAATTTTATAGCTTTTCCTATATTAAAATAATTTATACAAGTATTAGTTACACATATGGCCATGTGATTGACTCTTGTTTATTTCACCAACAGCTATGCTTTATGGAGGCCAGGCACTGTTTATCAGCTGCTAATGTCATTTTTGGCCAAACTGGAAAGATTCTAGCCACAGAAGATGGTAAGTTTATGTATACATGTTTCATTAAATAGCTTTTTTTTTTTTTTTTAGAATAAAGTTTTTGCCATAGGTTACATGCACTTGCCAGAGAGAGACAGAGGGAAAATGAGAAATCACCCCCTGGGGCAATGGCTATGCCACAGTACTTTCTCCTCTAGTCTCCTGGGATTTGGGGTACAAATGTTTTTAAAGCTGCCAAGTCTGCAGTCTGAACCGCCGTCGGCCATATGGGAGTCTAGCACTTTAACCACTACAGCACGTTCTGGCCCCCATTAAATAGTTTTACTCAAAAAAAAGTTAGGGACCAACAGTTGGTGTAATGGCTATGTCGCTGGACTTCCATGTAGTTGACCATAGTTCGAGTCCCAGACCCAGTGGCTTAAACTCACGCTGGGTGCATGTGCGTGCGTGCCCAAGATTCCCAGAGAGGAATGGAGGAGAAAGGATTACAGCGTGGCCATCCCCGCTGGGGGGTGCTTTCTCTCTTTCTGTCTCTCTCTTTCTGTCTTTCTGGTGAGTGCATGCACCCTGTAGCAGAAACCTCTCAAAAAAAACTTTTTTTTCTTTCATGACACATATTTTGGGGCCAGGAGTTGGCATAATGGCTGTTTCACTGGACTCCCATGTTGTCGACTGCGTTTCGATTCCCGGACCCGGTGGCTTAAACTCACGCCGGGTGCGTGTGCGTGTGTACCTCAGATCCCGAGAGGAGATTAGAGGAGAAAGGATTGCAGCATGGCCACCCCGGGGGGGGGGGTGATTTCTTACTTTTTGTCTTTCTGACGAGCACATGTACCCTATAACAAAAACCTCTCAAAAAAAAAAGAAAAGAAAAGAAAACTTTCTATTTTGAAGGTTTGTGGTGTTTTTTTTGTTTTTGTTTTTTTGTTTTTTTGAGCATTTTTGCTATAGGGTGCATGCATGCAAAAAAGCTAGCAATAGCAAAAAAAACTAAAATAAATAAAAAGCACTTGTTTTTAAAAAATTAATGAAAACTAAATCATGCACTGATAATTTTGTTTTTGCTCTTTAATAAGAAGCTGAAAAAATTACAATATCCTGGTTTTTAAAATGCTTGGAATGAGCAAATTATTTATTGTTGATCCCTCTCACTCTGTCTCTCTCAAGTGAGTGCATGAACCTTTTAGCATGCACACACACACACACACACACACACACAACAATATATTTTGTGATCATAATTTCTATCTATAGTTAAAACATAAGAAAAAACTAGAAAGAAAAAGGCAGAAATAATAGTACCTACAGGTAGTAGGATTTGGGTTTGTTTTTTCTCAACAGTTCAGTGAGGATTTGTTACTTTTATAATCAGGAAAAAGTAAAATAAAATAGATCCTAGTACACAAAGTTACCAGCGTTGAGCCAGCTAGTGTCATGATGGTTAAGGCAGCTGAATCCCACATGACTGACTACACAGTTTGAGTCTTGGACTTAGTGGCTTGAAAAACACTCCAAGCGCATGTGCATGTGTGCCCAAAGTCCTGAGAGGAGAATGAAAGAGAAGGGATTGCCACGTAGCCAGTCCCGCTGGGTGTGCTTTGTCATTTTTCTCTTTTTCTTTTTTTCTCTTTCTCTTTCTCTTTCTCTTTCTCTTTCTCTTTCTCTTTCTCTTTCTCCTCTCCCTCTCCCCCTGATCCTCCCCCTCCCCCTTCCCCTCTCCCTCCTTCCCTATAGCAAAAATAAGAAAAAAGGGGGGCCAGCAGGTGGTGTGGTGGTTAAGGACTCTAGGCTCCCACATGGCTGACCGCAATTCAAGTCCCAGACCTGGTGGCTTGCTTTCTCACTTTCTCTTGCTCCCACTCACTCGCTCTCTGGTAAAAATTTAAAAAATAATAATAATAAAGTTAAATACAATAATTCTTTAGAAAAAAGTTTTATAAAATAAGAAAAAAGGAATAAAGAAAGTTATAATTGGCACCATTAACTTGGACAAATTGCATGTATAATTTTAGCTCCCGAAGCTGAAGGAGATGTGCCGGAGCTTTATCATCAAAGAAAAGGAGAAATAGCAAGATGCTGGATCAAATACTGCTTGACTCTCATGCAGAATGCCCAGTTGTCCATGCAGGTAACACAGTCCAAAGTGGCCTTTTTATAAAAATGAGCAGGTACAGGTAAAAGTGTATAGTGGGGATCATGCTTGTTGGGTGCCCTGTGTGTTTATTATGAAAGACTTGTCAGATGCTCTTATAAATGTTTCTTGATTGTCTTCCTCATTTCCACCTTTAAAATCTTTACTGATTGGGAACCAGCAGTTAGCATAATGGCTATGTCGCTGGACTCCCACGTAATCGACCGACCACAGTTCGGACCCGGCGTGTGAGTGCATGCCTAGGATCCCTAGAGGAGAATGGAGGAGAAGGGATTGTGGCGTGACCATCCCCCCTGGGGGGTGATTTCTCGCTTTCTGTCTCTGTCTGTCTGTCTAGCGAGTGCACGCGCCCTATAGCGAAAACCTCTCCAAAAGAAAAAAGAAAAAAATCTTTACTGATTGTTCAAGGCCTATCTTTTTTTTTTTTTTAAAGAGGTTTTTACTTCAGGATGCAGGTGCACAGCTGGAGAGAGAGAGAGGCAATGAGAAGAGGGAAAGTGAGAAATAACCACATGCGATCCCTTCTCCTCTATTCTCCTCCCAGGATCTTGGGTACACATGCATGCACGCACATGTGCCTGGCGTGAGTTTTAAGCCATCAGGTCCAGGACTCAAACTGCAGTCAGCCATGTGGGAGTCCAGCGATGTAAACGCTATGCCATCTTCTGGTCCCAGTTCAAGGCCTATCTTAAATACTACCTCTTCCTTTAAGAATTTCCTTTGGCCAGCATATAAGGTCCTTGAGAGGTGGAGCCTTCATTATATTCTTATTGTATTATATCCAAATTTAATACATTCTCAATAAATAATTGTTGAATGAATTTTTTTTATATCCTACAGATAACATCTTTGTTCTTTAAACTCTGATACAACATTTCTTTTTTTTATGGAGAGGTTTTTTTGTTTTTTGTTTTTTTGCATGCACTCTCCAGAAAGACAGAGAGAGACAGAGAGACAGAAAGCGAGAAATCCCCCCCCAAAGAGGGATGGCCACATCACAATCCCTTCTCCTCTGTTCTCCTCTCAGGATCTTGGGCACACACACACACACACGCCCAGCATGAGTTTAAGCCACCAGGTCCAGGACTTGAACCACAGTGGACTACATGGGAGTCTAGCAACGTAGCCATTATGCTAACCGCTGGTCCCGTGATACAACATTTCTTACCTGTTGTTAAGTCAAAGTTTGTTTTGTATTAGCCTTATTTGTAATCTCACATCTTCTCTTTTTAGAATGTATGCAACTTGAGGGCAGAAAATAATTCTTATTGATCTTTTTTTTTTCTTTTTTTCAGTTTTGCTATAGCATATGTGTGCTCACCAGGGAGAGACAGAGAGAACAAAAGTGAGAAATCACTTCTGGGGAGGATGGCCATACCATAATCCCTTCTCCATTCTCCTCTTGGGATTTTGGGCACACATACGTGCTAGGCATGATTTTTCAAGCCCCTGGGTCCAGGATTCAAACTGTGTAGTCAGCCATGTGGGATCCAGTGCTTTAACCATCACACCACCTGCTGGCCCCCGGTACTTAATATTATTAAATGAGGGTTAAGTCAGAATATGTAAAGGCCTCAGAAAAGTACCAAGACATACTAAGTTCTCGATAAATGTTGTCATCATTATCATTATTACTAATCTATACTGAATCCTAGTTCCCAACCACTACGTGAGAAAATAAAACAAAGAGGAGTTATTACGCTTTTCCTTTTCTAAATGTCTGTATTAAATAGTAAATAATATAGATCCATGTGAACCTACTAAATGAACAGACCTCAGAACCCCAGAAGCATAGTTGTTGAAAAGATGAGGTCATTTTAGTGGTAAAGGGGAAAGATCAGGCATATTAGGGAGAGAAGGGGAGTAGGCAGAACTCTGGGGTTTATGTCTAGAGAAGCTGGAGCAGGATGTGTTGGTCTGGCAAGAGAGACAATAGAAAAGGAGGGTTAGGGACAGTTGGAGCGACACAGAGGGCTAGAGAGAAAGCATCATAGAGAACCAGCAGACAGACAGCAAGGAAGCAAGTGAAGATGTAGGGACTTAGGACGAGCATTTGGAGTCACTTTGTCAAGCAAAAGGCACTTTGGTTTAACTCTCACCCTTCAGTTCGTTGATGTTTCCAACCTGGGAACTAGAACTTATCACTGATTAATTTAAACGCACATAGTTAATGTGCTACTAAATTACTCAGGTTTTCCTTAAACTGGCCTTTTTTTTTTCTTTAAAATCTTTATCCTTTGATCATCTTTATATTTACCAGAAAGGTCTTCTTGGGACCAGCAGTTAGTGTAATGGCTATGTTGCTGGACTCTTACATAGTCAACTGCGGTTTGCGTCCCAGACCCGGTGGCTTAAACTCACGCCAGGCACGTGTGCATGCATGCCCAAGATTCCAAGAAGAGAATGGAGGAGAAGGGACTGTGGCGTGGCCATCCCCCTTGGGGGGTGATTTCTCGCTTTCTATCTCTCTGTCTGTCTGGTGAGTGCACACGCCCTATAGCAAAAACCTCTCCCAAAAAAAAAAGAAAAAAAAAAAAAGAAAGGTCTTCTTTAGGTTTTAAAATAATTCATTCAGTTAAGGGTTTTAATTATGTCAGCTCTGTGGTAGTCATTGTCCAAGTTTTAAGGGACATAATGATGAACAAAAATAGAGCTAATCTTTGACTTCATGTAAAAGTGCAACTGAGAAACTGTACAAAAAGAGACATTTGCAGACACTGGAGGAGGAAGTGACATTGTAAGCAAGCTCTAGGGATGAGTAGGTACTAATTAGGCTGGAGAAAAGAAGGTACACCATTGTGGGACCAGCAAATGGTGTAATGGTTACATTACTGGACTCTCACATGGCTGGCCATGGTTCAAGTCCCAGATCTGACAGCTTGAAATTCACGCTGGGGGCATGTGCATGCATGTCCAAAATCCTGAGAGGAGAGTGGAGGAGAAGGAATTGTAGTGTGGCCATCCCCTCTCCCTGCACCGAGGGTGATTTCTCGCTTTCTGTCTCTCTGGCAAGTGCACGTGCCCTATAGCAAAAATCTCTCTCAAAAAAAAAGAAAAAAGAAAGTATACCACTGTAAAGATAGGAAGCAGTTGGGACCGGCAGATGGTGTGGTGGTGAAGGGTGCTTGACTCCCACATGGCCAACTGTGGTTCAAGTCCCAGACCTGGCGTTTGGTTTCTTTCTTTCCCTTTCTCTCTCTCTCTTTTACTCTCTCTCTCAGTGTCCCTCTCTGGTCAAATTAAAATTAAATAAAGTTTAATAAAATAATTTTTTTAAAAAATAAAAAAGATCTGAAGCAACATTTTTTAAAGAGGTTTTTTGCCTTAGGGAACATGCACTCACTAGAGAGAGACACAGTGAGAGGGAAAGAAAGAAACTACCTTCCAGTGGGGATGGGCATACCACAATCCCTTCTTCTCCAGTGTCCTCTTGGGATTATGGGCACGTACGTGCACATGCCTGGTGTGTTTTTCAAACTTCTGGGTTTGGGACTTGAACTGCACACTCCGCTATATGGGATCTAGCCACCTTAACCTCCATGCCACTTGCTGGCCCTTGAATTTTTAATACAATCAGAAGAAAGAAAGTTTTTAAAAAATATTTATTATTTATGTATTTATTTATTTATTTTACATTGTATTTATTTATTGCCTGCAATAGGTCATTAACATTCATCAGAGAGAGACAGAGATAAGAGAAGTGAGAAAGCACCCCTAGAGAGATGGCTGTGTCCTCCTTCATTTTCCTCTTGGGATCTTTGGTATATACACACGTGTGTCTAGCATATTTTTCAAGCTGCTGGGTATAGGACTTGAACTGTGCAGTCAGCGTTGTGGGATCCAGTCATCTTAACTGCTGCATCACCAGCTGGTCTGAAGAAAGAAAGTTTAAAATATAGTTAAAATTACGATACCTCCTTAACTCAGGCTGGAAAGTAAGAAGTTTTCTTTTCTTTATTTTTATGCTTACTTTAATATTATTTGAGAAGATAAGGTTCCTGCTCAACCATAATTAATTCATTTTTCTTTCAGGACAACATAGGAGAGCTTGATTTCGATAAACAGTCTGAACTTAGAGCTTTAAGGAAAAAAGAACTAGATGAAGAAGAGAGCATGAGGAAAAAGGCTGTACAGTTTGGAACCGGGGAACTGTGTGATGCCATTTCTGCAGTGGAAGAGAAAGTGAGCTATTTGAAACCTTTAGATTTTGAAGAAGCCCGAGAACTTTTCTTATTGGGTCAGCACTATGTCTTTGAGGCGAAAGAGTTCTTTCAGATTGATGGTTATGTCACTGACCACATTGAAGTTGTCCAGGACCACAGTGCTCTGTTTAAGGTGCTCGCGTTCTTTGAGACGGACATGGAAAGGCGGTGCAAGATGCACAAACGCAGAATAGCCATGCTGGAACCCCTGATTGCAGATCTGAACCCACAGTACTATCTGCTGGTCAACAGACAGATTCAGTTTGAAATTGCACATGCTTACTATGACATGATGGATTTGAAGGTTGCTATTGCTGACAGGCTAAGGGATCCTGATTCACACATCGTAAAAAAAATAAATAATCTTAACAAGTCAGCATTAAAGTACTATCAGCTCTTCTTAGACTCCCTGAGAGACCCAAATAAAGTGTTTCCTGAGCACATAGGGGAAGATGTTCTTCGTCCTGCCATGTTAGCTAAATTTCGAGTTGCCCGTCTTTATGGCAAAATCATCACTGCAGATCCCAAGAAAGAGCTAGAAAATTTGGCGACATCATTGGAACATTACAAATTTATCGTTGATTACTGTGAAAAGCACCCTGAGGCTGCCCAGGAAATAGAAGTTGAGCTAGAACTTAGTAAAGAGATGGTTAGTCTTCTGCCGACAAAAATGGAGAGATTCAGAACAAAGATGGCCCTGACTTAATCCTTGTTTTTAAAAGAAGGAACTATGTAACATCAAGGTGACCTTTTTCCCTTAGTCACATAGACCCTTGTGATATTTACCTAGATAGCAAGTGTAGTTTGAACTTGAGATACAGTTCAACTGAGTCTTTGCTAGGATCTTAATAAAAATAAAATAAATTAATTAATACCTAAGTATGTAAATTGCTTTGTTAAAGTGACATGTGATTTGTGTTTTAGATTGCTCATTTCCTATTTAAATATAAACCTTTCCTACGTCAGTTTCTAAATGTAGACTCTGTTGGCTAGCATGGTAGTATCCCCATATCCATGGAGGATACATTCCAGGATCCCAGTGGGTGTCTGAAACAGCAGGCAGTACTGAACCCTGTATATACCATGTTTTTTTTTATTCTGATAACCAAGGTGTCTGCTAAGTGACTGACAGGTAGCTAGCATATACAGCACAGATATGCTAGACAAAGGGATGACTCGTGTCCCAGGCAGGATGAAGCGGAACTGCACGAGAGTCATCACACTACCCAGAGTGGCATGCAGTTTAAAACATATCGATAACATATTCTATGGAATTTTTTCTTTTAATATTATTGTACTGTGGTAACCACAGAAAATGAAAACACGGAAAAGGGGAGACTATGGTACTTGATAGATTCCTTATAAGAAAAAAGACTGGGTAAAAATATACCTATGAGAGAGTGTATTACTATATTAAAATTTGAAAAAGTGGGGCCAGCAGGTGGCATGGTGGCTAAAGGCACTGGATTCCCACATGGCCAACCACGGTTCGAGTCCTGGACCTGGTGGCTTGCTTTCTCTCTCTCTCTCTCTCTCTCTCTCTGTCTCTCTCTCTCTCCCCCTCCCTCTGTCCCTCTTTGGTCAAATTGAAATAAACAAATTAATAAAGTTAAATAATTATTTTAAAAAATTTTTGAAAAAGAAATTTCCTATGGGTGTTCTTTCTAAATTATTTACTTTCTTAAGTTCCCAAAGCAATCTTTCCCTTCTGAAAATACTAAAAAAAAAAAAACTATGTTGTAGTGTCGTAAAATGGTTTGTTACAATTATAGGGGGAAAGGGCCTTGTTTGAAATGTAATAAATTGACTTGTTTCACAAATAAAACTTCCATTTTCTCTTTGTTTTCTTGTAAGATTTTTTTTTTTTTTTTGGTACTTCAAAGATACTAGCTTGGAGTCAGCAAGTGACATGGTTGTTAAAGTGCTCGGTGCCCACATGGCTGAACTTGGTTTGAGTCCTGAACCCAGTAGCTTGAAAATCACAACAAATGGGACCAGCAGATGGCATAATGGTTACGTCATTGGACTTCCACATAGTACACTGCAGTTCATGTCCCAGATGCGTCGGCTTAAAACTCACACCGGGCACATGTACACGGCATGCCTAAGATCCCAAGAGGAGAATCAAGGAGAGGGGATTGCAGTGAGGCCATTTCCCCTAGAGAGTGATTTCTCACTTCTTGTCTCTCTGGCAAGTACACCCTCCCTATAGCATAAATCTCTTAAAATGAAATCACAACAAACAAATAAATAAATGTTTAAAGAAAAAATACTGAGGCTGGCAGGTGATGTGGTTAAGGGCGCTGGACTACCACGTGGCTGACCGTGGATCAAGTCCCAGACTTGGTGGCTTGTTTTCTCACTTTCTCTTTCGTTCTTGCTCTATCCCTCTCTGGTCAAATTAAAATGAGTAGGGACCAGCAGTTGGCCTAATGGCTATGTCACTGGACTCACACGTAGCCAACCACAGTTCAAGTCCTGGACCCGGTGGCTTAAACTCATGCCTGGCGTGTGTGCATGAGTGTCCAAGATCCTTAGAGAAGAATGGAGGAAAAGAGATTGTGGTGTGGCCAACCCCCTGGGGGGGTGATTTCTTTCTGTCTGTCTCTGTCTTTCTGGTGAGTGCATGTGTCCTATAGCAAAAACCTCTCCAAAAAAATTAAAATGATTAAATAAATAATAAAATAATTCTTAAAAAATAAGAAAGATACTAGCTTACCTGAAGCAAGAATATTTCTTTCGAGTTGTCTCTATCCCCTGGTGTTTAAGGTATCTGATCCCACACACCTGACTGGCATAAAACTCACGTGGATGCGTGTGCACAAATGCCCAAAATCCCCAGAGGAGAGTGGAGGAGAAGGGATTGTGGTGTGGCCACCCCTCCTGGGGGATTGATTATTCACTTTCTATCTTTCCAGAAAGCACATGCATCCTATAGCAAAAACCTCTCTTAAAAAAAATTATTGCCCAGAGTCCCGGAGTCTAAGCCGGTTCCCAGTCCAGCCCCGTCCCTCAGCCGCCTGCCTCCTCTTTCCTTTCAACATGACAGATGCCGCCGTGTCCTTTGCCAAGGACTTCCTGGCAGGTGGAGTGGCCACGGCCATCTCCAAGACCGCGGTAGCGCCCATTGAATGGGTCAAGCTGCTGCTGCAGGTGCAGCATGCCAGCAAGCAGATCACTGCAGATAAGCAATACAAGGGCATTATAGACTGTGTGGTTCATATTCCCAAGGAGCAGGGAGTCCTGTCCTGGCGTGGTAACCTGGCCAATGTCATCAGATACTTTCCCACCCAGGTTCTCAACTTTGCCTTCAAACATAAATACAAGCAGATCTTCCTGGGTGGTGTGGACAAGAGGACCCAGTTTTGGCACTACTTTGCTGGGAACCTGGCATCCGGTGGTGCTGCTGGGGCCACGTCTTTGTGCTTTGTATACCCTCTTGATTTTGCCCATACCCGTCTAGCAGCTGATGTGGGTAAAGCTGGAGCTGAAAGAGAATTCAAAGTCCTCGGCAACTGTCTGGTTAAGATCTACAAATCTGATAGGATTACGGGCCTATACCAAGGCTTTAACGTGTCCGTGCAGAGTATTATCGTCTACCGAGCTGCTTGCTTTGGTATCTATGTCACTGCAAAGGGAATTCTTCCAGATCCCAAGAATACTCATATCTTCATTAGCTGGATGATTGCACAGTCTGTCACCGCCGTTGCCGGATTGACTTCCTATCTGTTTGACACTGTTCGTCACCGCATGATGATGCAGTTGGGGCGCAAAGGAACTGATATGCACACAGGCACGCTTGACTGCTGGAGGAAAATTGCTCGAGACGAAGGGGGCAAAGCTTTTTTCAAGGGTGCGTGGTCCAATGTTCTCAGAGGGATGGGTGGTGTTTTTGTGCTTGTCTTGTATGACGAAATCAAGAAGTTCACCTAAGTTATTTCCTAGGTTTTTCTCTCCTGTGAGCAGGCATGTTGTATAACATATCTTAAGCATTTTTGACAGCCCCATGGCTGTCTATCAGTGGCAACTATTTACTGGTTGAAAATGGGAAGCAGTAATATTCATCTGACCAGTTTTCTCTTAAGTTATTTCCATGATGATGACAATGATGGGACTCAATTATATTTTTTATTTCAGTCACTCCTGATAAATAATAAATTTGAAGAAATAAAAACATCTAAAATATTTTTTAAAATCATTTAACTTTTTAATTTATTGATTTTAATTTGACCAGAGAGGGCCAGAGTGAGAGAGGGAAAGCAAAAGAGCAAGCTGCCAGGTCCTGGGACTCGAACTGCAGTTGGCCATATGGGAGTCAAGAACCCTCAACCACCACGCTGCCTGCCAGCCCCTCATTCATATCATTAATTTAATAAGTTTTGCTTTAGTTTTTAGTCAGAAGACCTTAATTAGCTTTATAATTCTAGAACTGGGCAACACTTGATTCTGTAAAATAGAATTAATGTTTCTAACATTGAGTTACTACATAAGGAACCTTTTTGGCTGCATTTCTCATCAAAAGATCCTACAAGGGAACCAGCAGTTAGCGTAATGGCTATGTTGCTGGACTCCCACGTAGTAGACCGCGGTTCGTGTCCCAGACCCGGTGGCTTAAAACTCACGCCGGGCGCGTGTGCGTGTGTGCCCAAGATCCCGAGAGGAGAATGGAGGAGAAGGGATTGCAGCGTGACCATCCCCCCTGGGGGGTGATTTCTCGCTTTCTGTCTCTATGTCTCTCTCTGTCTGTCTGGCGAGCGCACGCGCCCTACAGTGAAAATCTCTCAAAAAAAAAAAAAAAAAAGATCCTACAAAAAAAAAAAAGTGTATTTATACAACTTTCATTGTGTTGGCTTGCCTTTGATTCACTTCTAAAAGCTGAAGCCTAGATCAGCTGAAGATTCTGTTTTGTATGTATGTATGTCTTTTTCTTTGGAATCCGTTTGCCAGGAAGAAACTCTTTAATGGTCAAGAATGTGTACTTTGCTCAATATTTAGCTAGCATTTATTAAAGTCTACCATGGGTTGGGCTCTTTTTTCACTTTTTTGAGCATAGAGCTGATGGTGTTGCACAAGCTAAACAAGATCCTGCTCTCGTGGAGCAAGTAAACAAGCAGTTAAGTTCAGGTCACAAGTGCTATTGAGAAAGGAAAATAGATGATATGGGAAGCATTTTATGGGAAGAGGTGCTGGCTTTAGCTATGGTGAACTGGAAAGACCATTGAGAAGGTGGGAGGTAACACTGAGTTAAGAACTAAACGGGGCGGGCGGGGTACAGCCAAATAATCTTTGGGAGACGATTCCAGAGAATGCTGGAATTAGGAGTCTGAAAAATGAGAAAGGCCAGTGTGGCGGGAGCAGGTGATGGGGCAGGGCAGGTAGTCTAGATGGAGAGGGCCTTCTAGATCAAGAATAGGGAGTTTGGATTTCATTTTAGGTCCAGTGAGAACCTTTAAAGATTTTTTAAAAATAATTATTTGATTTTATTTATTCATTAATTTATTTTAATTTGATCTGAGAGAGGGAGAGGGAAAGTGAGAAAGCAAGCCAGCAGGTCCAGGACTCGAACCGTAGTCGGCCTTGTGGGAATGTCCAGCACTCTAACCACCATGCCACCTGCTGGCACTCTTTGAAGAATTTTTCAAAGAGTGGCATGATATGATCGGAAATGTCAGGAAACTAACTCTGGCTCTTATGGGGAGAACATAGGAGCAGGGGGGTAGGGGCAGGGAAAACCAGAGGATGCCAGAGGGATGAGCTAGGTTGTATTAGGGTTAGTTAATTCAAGAACCAGCAGATGGTGTGGAGGTCAAGGTACTGGGTCCCACATAGCTGACTGCAGTTCGAGTCCCAGACCCAGAGGCTTGAAAAATCACACTGGCCATGTGTGGCCAAAATCCTGAGCGGAGACTGGAGGAGAAAGGATTGCAGCATGGCCATCCCTTCTGGGGGATGATTTCTCATTTTCTCTCTCTTTGATGCATGAGCACATATGCCCTATAGCAAAAAAAAAAAAAAAAAAAAAAAGATAAATAAAATACAAGATTAATCCAAATGAGAGACAAAGTGGTTTGGACTAGAGTGATGGAGTAGGGATACAAGGAAGTGGCTATTTTGGAAGCAGAACTACAGGACTTGCTAACGGGTTAAATGTAGGTCATAAAGGGAAAAGAACCACATTTAGTTGAAGTGTGCAAGCGAAGCGTATTTTTATAGACATGTGGGTTTAGAATTGAGAGTTCTATTTAGGTCATGTTGTGTTGATGTTAAGCTTGAGACGAAATGACTAATATCCCTTCATCAGACTTTCCTAGGAAAGCACAGAGGATCAAGATGCAAAGAGAGGGCTCGGGTTTCTTGAGGAAAGTGTTAGGGCACCGCATCCTGATACTCTCATCTTTCCAGCTCCTTTGAGAACTGATTTTTATCAGTCCCTCCTGATACAGCCGTTTTCCTACTGTCTGACTACAGAACTTCATCGCTGTCTTAGTTCATCTGTTTAACAAATGCTTACTGAGCTCTTTCTGTGCACTAGGCCTGTGCTAAGCCTTGAGAATGTGATCACTGGGGACACAGCTTCTTAAGCTTTTTTTTTCTGTTATTCAACCTGAGTTCAAAAGATAAAAATTAAAGTCTAACAGTCAGTGTTCTTCAAACCAGTCATTATCCCAGTAGCCATCAGCGTGTTCTATTTGTCATTTGCTGTCTGTAGTGACATTTTGTTTTAAGACTGTACCTTTAGCTACCAGCAGAGAATCTCCGCTGCTTGGCGGGCTTACACTCTGCTCACATAGCCTGGTCTACAAGCACCGCATTCCCTGAGCACGGCTGCATTGCTTCCCTAGAGAGCACCTCTCAGACATGCCTGAGCCCTCTTATATTTAAAATTATTGAGGGCACTGGGGCAGTTAGGTGGTGTGATGAGTTGGAGTGCTAGACTCCCACATGGCTTACCATGGTTCAAGTCCTGGATTCAGTGGCTAGAAACACACTGAGCATATGTATGTGCACGCCCAAAATCCAGAGAGGAGAAGGGAGAAGGGATTGTAACATGGCCATCCTCCCAGGGTGTGATTTCTCACCTTCACTTCCTCTGTCTGTGTGTGTGTGGGGGGGGGGGGGGGGGGGAAGCATGTGCCCTGTAGCAAAAATCTCTAAACATAAATAAGTAAAATTATTGGGGGCACAAAAGAACTTTGGCCTGCATGATTCAAGTCCCAGACCTGCTGACTTGAAATTCACACCGGCGTGTGTACGTACATGTCCAAAACCCCAGAAGAAGAACAGAAGAGTAGGGATTGCAGCATGGCCATCCCTGCTAGGGGTTGATTTTTTTTTTTTTTCTCTCTCATGCACATGTCCTATAGCAAAAATCTCTCTCGAAACCAATCAAAACATATTTAATTTGAGCCCCACCACAAACCAAGGGGATCGGAAATTTTTGGAGGTAGTTCCCAAACATCTATATTTTCTTTAAAAATAACAAATATTTGTTTGTTTATTTATTTGTTGTGATTTTCGGGCCTCCAGGTCCAGGGCTTGAACTATGATTTGCCATCAGTCCAGCGCCTCAACCACCATGCCACCTGCTGGCCCCTAGCATCTATATTTTTTAAATGCTCCCAGTGATTCTGATACACAGTAAGGGTTGAAAAGCATAGTTCTAGTTCTAAACCCCCTGGGGGGTGATTTCTCACTTTCTCTCTCTCCTTCTCTCCCCCCTCTCTGTCTCTCTTCAGCAAGTGCATGTGCAAAACTTAAAAAATAATAAGAGCTTTTGTGTATGGGGATTATATATTTTTATATTTACCCTATTTGAAATTAAAATTGAGAGGTTTTGGGCTGCAGTGCAGCAGTTAAGCGCCATGAGTAGAAAGCCAGATCCCACATGGCTGACTGCAGGTTTTTTTTTTTTTTTTTTTTTTGAGAGCTTTTTGCTATAGGGCACGTGCACTCACCAGAAAGACAGAGAGAAAAAGAGAGACAGAAAGCAAGAAATCAGCCCTCAGGGGGGGCTGGCCATGCTGTGATCCCTTTTCCTTGATTCTCCTCTTGGGATCTTGGGCACGCCACAATCTCTTCTACATTTTCCTCTATGGATTTTAGGCACACACATGCACGAGCCCGGTGTGAGTTTTAAGCCACTCAGTCTGGGATTCAAACCGCAGTCAGCTATGTGGGAGTCCAGTGATGTAACTCTTACTCCATCTGCTGGTCCTGATGTATAGATTTTTAATTGCCCATTTTATTTCTTTATTAAAATCCATTTTGGGGACTAGCAGATGGCCTAATGGCTAAAAACCCGGGACACCATGTGGTCGACTGCAGTTCGAGTCCCAGACTTGGTGGCTTAAACTCATGCCAGGCGCATGCATGTGCGTGCCCATGATCCCAAGAGGAGAGTGGAGAAGAAGGGATTGTGGCATGGCCATCACCCCTAGAGGGGTGATTTTTCGCTTTCTGTCTCTTTGTCTTTCTGGTGAGCGCACATGCCCTATAGCAAAAACCTCTCCAAAAAAAAAAAAAATTCATTTTGTTTCTAAGTAGTTGTTGCAGTGTTTCTAGACTTTCCACATCCACCTTTAGTGTGTGCTTATTTTTATCACATTCAGTTACTAATCATGACATATAAAGAAGGAAAACGTAAATATTTTAGGACAGTTCATTTTTTTTTTTTTTAGTTTGTTAGAGGGTGTGTGCTCACCAGAGAGAGAAAGAAAGTTAAAAAGCACTCCCCCATGGCGGTTGACCATGCTGCAGTCCCTTCTCCACTCTCTCTCCACTAGACACACATGGCCAGCATGTTTTTCAAGTCACCAGGTCCAGGACTCAACCTGTGCAGAGTCGACCATGTGGGATCCAGCCACCTTAACGACCATGCCACCTAGCTGGGCCAAGGACAGTTTTTTTGTTTTGTTGTTTTATACATGGTCAGTTATTTAATTAGGTTCTTGACAAATTTAGAACACCAGTTTGTGAGGATGGACTCCATTCGTGAGGGCAGACACGGACTGCAGGTAGCCCTGGAGCTGAGGATCAGCTTTGATTTTTGGTAAAAATTGGCGAGTCCACAGCTTTCTGATCAACCTTGCACTGCTTTAAAATCTTGTATTTCTCCTTCTCTGTGTCGAAGATCTCACCTTCCTGGTGTCTGCACTTCTGCAGTTTCTTTTTCTTGAAGTAAGCATCGGTGAGATGTTTGGGGATTTTTACTTTGCTGATATCTATTTTCATGGAGGTGGCAATGACAAATTTCTGGTGTGTTCTACGCAGTGGAACTCGATTGCGAACCAGCGGTCCAGTTACAAGTAGCAAGCCACTGCTCAGCTGCTTAAGGAAAATCACTCTCTTGCCTCTGTGGCGTTCAGTGAGGATGATCGGAACGGTCCCAGGAGTGATGCTGGCTCGCAGCTTTCTCACACGCTGACTGAAGGGTTTTTTGTTGTTGCTCAACAGCTTTTGAGGCACAGCTTCAGTAGGATAATACCTAGGCATTTTGTGCAGTTTAACCACCTGGGTACCACCATTCTTGTCTCCACCAACTGGTTTTTTTGTTTTGTTTTGTTTTGGTTTTGGTTTTTTTTTGAGAGGTTTTCGCTATAGGGCGTGTGCGCTTGCCAGACAGACAGAGAGAGACAGAGAGACAGAAAGCGAGAAATCACCCCCCAGGGGGGATGGTCATGCCGCAATCCCTTCTCCTCCATTCTCCTCTTGGGATCTTGGGCACACACGCACACGCGCCCGGCGTGAGTTTTAAGCCACCGGGTCCGGGACACGAACCGCGGTCAACTATGTGGGAATCCAGCGACATAGCCATTACACTAACTGCTGGTTCCCGACCAACTGGTTTTGTGACAGTCGCAAGAACCTTCTCCTTTTTCTTTTGGATCCTGGATTTAGTGGCCAAGTATTTCCTCTTGTACATGGCCTTCCTGGAAAACATGGCAGACCGGGAGTACCTGCCAATGCCCCGGACTAGGACAGGGTTTCTGCTGCAATGGGGCTTCCCCTTCTTGTTTTTAGCCTTGGGGTCACTCTTTTTAACCTTGCCACTGGCATCAGCCTTCATGGCTTCAGGTTTCTTCTCTTTAGTATCCTGTTTTGCAGCTTTTTTACCTGTCATCTTGTACAGTGGGAAAGACCAAGGACAATTGTCTTTTTCTCTTTTTTGGAGAAGTTTTTGCTATAGGGCGCGTGCGCTCACCAGAAAGACAGAGAGAGACATAGAGACAGAAAGCGAGAAATCACTCCCCAGGAGGGATGGCTATGCCACCCTCCCTTCTCCTCCCTTCTCCTCTCGGGATCTTGGGCACGCACGCACACCCGCCTGGCATGAGTTTAAGCCACCAGGTCCAGGACTCAAATTGCGGTCAACTACATGAGAGTCCAGCGACATAGCCATTACTCTAACTGCTAGTCCCCCTAAGGACAGTTTTTTTTAAACAATAAGATACATATATATTTTATAATTACCAGAGGGAGTGTGTACTTGCCAGAGAGGGAGAAAGAGAAAGCACTCTGCAGTGGCACAATCCCTTCTCCATTTCTTTATCCCATTGTTTTTCAAGCTGCCAGGGCCGAGATTCAGACTATAGTCAGCCATGTGAGATATGGCTCATTTAACTACTAGGCTATGGAGCCAGCCCAGTGTTTTCTATTTGATTAAGAAGACTTTTTATGGGGCCAGCGGGTGGTATGGTGGTTAAGGTGCTGGACACTCCCACATGGCCGACCACAGTTCAAGTCCCAGACCCAGCATCTTGCTTTCTCACTTTCCCTCTTTCTCACTCTCTGGTCAAACTAAAAATAAATGAATGGATAAATAAAATTTAAAAAAAGAAGAATTTTTTACAAAGGGGCCAACACGTGGCATGGTGGTTAAGGTACTTGATTCCCACATGGTCAACTGCGGTTCAAGTCCCAGACCCAGAAGCTTGAAAATCAAGCCACGAGCATGTGCATGCCCAAAAGCCTAAGAGGAGAATGGAGGAGAAGGGATTGGAATGGAGAAGGGAATCCCCCTGGGGGGATGATTTCTCACTTTACCTCTGTGTCTCCAGTGAGCACATGTGCTCTATGGCAAAAGCCTTAAAAAAAAAAGTTTTTAAAAAGTTGTGATAGGGTGTGTGTGCACACACAAGACAGAGAGAGGAGCGCTCTCCACAAGGCTTTGTCATTCCATATTCTCTTCCTCCCGACCCCCCGGCTTTCCAGGGTCCTGGGAATGTGCACATATGCCTGGTGTCTTTTCAGGCTGACCAGGCTAGAGCCGGGAACTGTGGTTGGTATGTGGCTTCAGGTTCCACAGGCCATGCGCTGCCCACTGCACCACAGGAACTGGGCCAATACTATTTCTTAAATGGCGCAGTATGTAGATCTCCTCTTATTGTAAGTAGCAGTACATAAAGGGACCTTTAGTCATTTTGTACTCCTGAGAGTTGTAATCTTTCTCCAAACAAAATTAGCTGGAAGATGTGCTATCCATTTATATTGCTTTACATTTTGTATCATTATTATCATTACTATTATTATTAGACTTTGGGGGAAAAAAAAACTAGGATGGGAAAAAATTTCAAGAGATCAACTGGAAGGGACAGCTCCACAGCCTAGTGGATAAGGCGCTGGATCCCACGTGGCCAACTGCAGTTGGAATCCAGTACCTGAAGGCTTGAAAACACACTGGTACGTGTGTAGGTGTGCCCCAGATTCCCAAACGATGGAGGAGTGGAAGGAGGGTATTGCAGTGTGACCATGCCCCGTTAAGGGGTGCTTTCTCTCTTTCTTCTCTCTGACTAGTGCACGTAACTCCTAGCAATCACGAAAGAGAGAGAGTGAGAAAAAGTGAAAGCAACTGGAAACTATGTGTCAAGGAGCAATTCTGGAGCCAGTCCAGCTCTCACAAAATCTCACCACATAAATCAACCAGACTCTTATTTTTTTAGATTTTTGTCATAGGGCACATGCTCAAGTGAGAAATCATTTCCCTGGGAAGATGGTCACGCCACAGTGCCTTCTCCATTCTCCTCCCAGGATTTTGGGCCTGCACACACACATGCTCAGCATATTTTTCAAGCTGCCAGGTCCAGGACTTGAACCATACAGTCAGCCGTGTGGGATCCAACACCTTAATAACCACAGCACCTGCTGGCTCTCAACCAGAGTTTTTAGACCAGGAACCTCTCTCTCAGGAAGGTCATGACCTAGTACTAAAATTTTATCTACAGGACGTGACAAGAAGGCTTTATTCATGCTCCATGTGAAAATGGTGTTCAAAAATAAAGTTAAGAAGAAACAAAGCTGAGAACGTGCTGGGTGAGAATCAGGCCTGACCCGCAGCAGCCGCATACCAACTCTATCAGCGCGGAGCTCTTTCCCCCACTTCCTTCTGAAGT
>NW_006159730.1:1792724-1797501 GCF_000334495.1 Tupaia belangeri chinensis | reverse complement strand
TCTTTCCCCACTGGTTATCTTAATCACTTTGCCTTTCCTGCTACCTCCCCAAGTCAGGTTTTGTGTCAGAAGGGCTCACCACATCCACATCACCTGTAATCTTGTGTGGATGATTTGTATTCTTACACTTGTAATTTTCACCCAAAAGCTATCGTGTAGATACTCACAAATCAATACAGATGCAGGAACTTATTTATTTTTAGAGATTTTTGCTCTGGGGCATGTGCACTCATGGAAAGATAGAGAGACGGAAAGCAAGAAATCGCCCCCAGGGGGAATGGCCACACCGCAATCCTGTATCCTCCATTTTCCTCTTTGGACCTTAGGTACGCACACGAGTTTTTTTGTTTGTTTGTTTTGTTTTTAAATAATTATTTATTTTATTTTATTTTATTTTATTTATTCATTCATTTATTTTTTAAATTTGACCAGAGAGAGACAGGGGTGAGAGTAAGAGAGAGAGGAAGTGAGAAAACAAGCCACCAGATTCAGGACTTGAATCCTGGTCAGTCATGTGGGAATGTCCAGCACCTTAACCACCACGCCACCCGCTGGTCCCTGATGCACACATGAGTTTTAAGCCACCAGGTCCAGGACTCAAGTCGCGACTGACTACATGGGAGTCCAGCGACGTAACCATTACACTATCCACTGGTCCTGATGCAGGAAATTTTAACAATAAAAATAAAACAATCTCCCATCAGCTCTACCATTTGTGCATAACTATAGAACGGCTTTAGATTAAGAACCTATTGTCCTTTTAGATTCAAGAATTTCATACTCTGCTTCTGAGTAGCTAAATCTTTATTATTTTTTCTTCTGTGTATGGAGCCCATAAACTCTTAATTCCATTTACAAATAAGGAAAAATTATTTCCAAGCTTGTATGAAAAAGTAGCTTAAGTTTAATTCCCAGGAGATGTGCCAGAGAGTCTTAAGTTATAAAAAGTTAAGTAATTCCATAAGGCTTGCTTTTTTTACCTTTTTAATTCAAAAATAATATCTCTGATCATGAGACTTCAGTAGGCACGTGTACTAAATGTAAAGGGTATGTGGGTAGTGATGGGACTTGAAATATGGTTGCGTGTTCTAAACGAAAGTCACTCTGAGCTCGATGTTGAGAACTAGGCAGACCCATTCTGGAGCAGCTGGCGATATGGTGTGGGGGCCTGAGTGGCCCCCTGTAGCAGAGATGGTATTAAGCTGTCATAGAAAAAACAAAAAAGTTTTAAATATGAGTTCCAAATTCAAGCATTGATTGCCAAATAAACTGCTTCTTCCGGGCCAACCAGTCGCATGGTAGTTAGGGTGGCTGAATCCCAAATGGCCAACTGTGTGGTTCGAGTCCCAAACTCAGTAGCTTGAGAAATAGGTTGAGTGCGTGTGCATGTGTGCCAAAAATCCTGAGATGAGAATGGAGGTGAAGTGATTGCAGTATAGCCATCTCCCCTGGGGATGCTTTCTCACTTTCCCTTTCTTTCTGTCCAGAAACTATACACTATACACACACTGTAACATTTTCTTTTTGAGAGATTTTTGCTATAGGGCACATGCACTTGCCAGACAGACAGAAGGCAAGAAATCACTCCCCCAGGGGGGTTGGCCACACCTCAGTCCCTTCTCCTCCATCCTCCTTTAGGGATTTTAGGCACGCATGCATATGCACCTGGCGTGAGTTTTTAAGCTGCTGGGTTTGGGACTTGAACCGTGGTTGATTATGTGGGAATCTAATGATGTAACCATTACATTATCTGCTTGTCCTTCTATATAACAAATTATTTATTTATTCATTCATTCATTCATTTATTCATTTGTTTATTTCAATTTGACCAGAGAGGGACAGAGTGAGAGAGAGAGAGAGAGACAAAATGAAAAAGTAAGTCTCCAGGTCCAGGACTCAAATCACGGTCAGCCATGTGGGAATCCAGCACCTTTAACCACCTGCCGGCCCCCCCCAATTTTTTTAAACAAATAAATAAACTGCTTGTCACACGAGCAATTCTGTGTTGTCCCAAGGTCAGCAACAGGTATTAGTTTATACAATTATTCAGTGATAATGACTATTGAATAATTGGAATAATTATACATATATACATTTTTTTAGTTTTTAGTTTCCCCCCCCCATAGGGCATGTGTGTTCACTGGAGAGAGACAAAGAGACAGAGAGAAAGAAAGTGATAAAACACCTCCCAGAGGGATGGCATGCTGCGATCCCTTCTCCTCTATTCTCTTGGGATTTTGGGCACACATGTGCACACAACTGGTGTAATTTTTCAAGCTGCAGGGTCTGCAAATTGAATTGCACAGTCAGACATGTGGATCCACTGGCTTAACCACTCCACCACATGTTGGCCCAAAATCATATAAATAGATACATATTCTTTTGCCATAGGGCATGTGCACTTGCCAGAGAGAGACAGAGATAAATAGAGAGAGGGAAAGTGAGAAATCACCTTCACAGGGAATGGCCACGCTGTAGACCCTTGCCCTCCAGTCTCCTCTTGGGACTTTGGGTACTCACACACACGTGTCCAGCATGATTTTCAAGCTGTCGGATCTGGGACTCAAATTGTGCAGCCTGCCATGTGGGATCCAGCACCTTAACCTCGATACCATCTTCTGTCCTCAAAATCACGTTTTTTGTTCATTTGGGTTTTTTTGGAGAGGTTTTTGCTATAGGGTACGTGCGATCGCCAGAAAGACAGAGAGAGACTGAGAGACAGAAAGAGAGAAATCACCCCCCAGGGGGGATGGCCACGCCACAATCCCTTCTCCTCCATTCTCCTCTCGGGATCTTGGGCATGCATGCACACGCGCCCAGCGTGAGTTTAAGTCACCGGCTCTGGTACTTGAATCGCGGTCGACTACGACTACGTGGGAGTTCAGTGACATAGCCATTATTATGCTAACTGCTGGTCCCCTAAAATCATGTTTGTAATAATAGGTCAAATTCACGTAAGCCAGAAGGCATTGTTTCCTAGAGTCAAGCCCCAGGACTATCTGCATCAGAATCGTTTAGAGATGATTATTAAAATGCAGTTTCTGGACCAGTGCATTGGCTCAGTCAGTAGCAAACTGAACTGCAGTTGAAGCAAAGGCTAGAAGCCAATGGCTGACTACTGGTTTGGATCCCAGATCAGTCTGAAAACACACCAGGCTCATGTGCAGGTACCTAAAATCATGATCAAAATCCTGATGAGGTATAGGGCTGGGAAAAGGTGACTACAGTATGACTCATACCGCTTGAGGGTGCTTTTCTCTCTTATGATAGTATGTACACAGTCATGAATAAAATAAAATAAAACCTTAAAAAAGGCAGATTCCTAGCTTGTACCCCAGACTAAAGAGAAACTCAGGTGGGGCCCAGGAGTTCAGTTTAGTAGAACTCCATTGAATTTTTTTTTTTTTTTTAATGAGAGATTTTTGCTATAGGCCATATATACTTGCCAGAGAGAGACAGACAGAAAGCGAGAAAGCACCCCCCAGGGTGGATGGCCACACCACAATCCTTTCTCTTCCACTCTCCTCCTGGGACTTTGGGCATGCATGCAAACACACCCGGGGTAAGTTTCAAGTCGCTGGGACCAAGACTTGAGCTGACATAACCATTATGCCATCTGCTGGTTGCATTATTATTATTTTTAAATACTAGAAGGTGCGGGGCCGGCAGGTGGCGTGGTGGTTAGAGGCGCTGGAGTCCCACGTGGTTGACCACGGTTTGAGTTCCGGACCTAGTGGATTGCTTTCTCTCTCTTTCTGCCCCTCTCTGGTCAAATTAAAACAAACAAATGAATACATAAATAAATAAAGTTAAATGAAAATTATAAAAAAGAAAAGAAAAGAAAAGTAAATACTAGAAGGTGCTTGCAGGTGCATGTGATAAAGATAAAGACAGAGAGAAGCACCCTTTAATAGGGCCTGGCCATGGCACAGTCCTTTTTTCCTCCAATTCTCCATGTCCACCCCATCACAGCTTAGGTACAAGTACATGCCCAGCATATTTTCAAACCAATGGGGCAGGACTCAAACCCTGGTTGAGCATGAAGGATCTGGCTTCCTCTGCCCAGCACCTAACTGCACTGCACTGGCTAGCTCCCCTGGATTCTTATGTAAGAGTGCAGAGCCAGCAGATGGCATAGCAGTTATGTCACTGGACTCCCCATGGTCAACTGCGGTTTGAGTCCCATATTCGGAGGCTTGAAACTCACACTGGGTGCGTGTGTGTGGTGCCCAAGATCCCAGAAGGAGAATGAAAGAGAAGGGATTGCAGCATGGCTATTCTGGCCGTTCTCCCTGGGGGGTGATTTCTCACTTTCCCTCTCACTGTCTCTGTCTTTCTCTCTCCCTGGCAAGCATACATACCCTAAGGCCAAAAAGAAAAGAAACTTTAAATAAATAAAATGCAAGAACCTTTGTTCTTGGAGTTGAGAGAAGGACGCCAAGCTAGAGTGCTATAGAGAACAGCTTTTATGGGAAAAAGCATCCTGAACCAAAAAGTTACTCTGTGCCTTTGGCCCCCAAGGGGAACCTATCCTGGAGACAGAGGGACAGAAGGGACATTCTCAGCAGCTTTCAGTAGCCTCCGAGCTGCATCTCTCTCTCCCAGAGCACTCAGTCCTGGAGGAGAATCCTGCTGGGTGCCAGTTAGCAGGGGACTGAGGCCGGGGGTAACCAGCGGTGGGTCTCTCAGGTCCCTTGGGGAGGTCTCCGAGGTGAAGGGGAGGCTCTCTAGTGACCTTTGCAGAATATTTTAGATGGCCTCGAGGGTGGTGAGGAAG
>NW_006159730.1:1791093-1792693 GCF_000334495.1 Tupaia belangeri chinensis | reverse complement strand
GAGGTTGTTTAACTAGGAACACGGGGCAGGCAGCAGTCCTGGGGGATTTGAGTGGAAATACCCCAATGGCGCCGTGGTGGAGGCATTAACGTTTTACTCTGCAGTGTGGAGGCAGGACCATCTCTAGGGACTTGACAAGTTTGGGGTACAGCAAATAGCCTGGTATTCTCCCATGTTCACACTCAAACAGGGCTATCCAGAGATGGCTGGTTAAAATGAAGATGGAGTGCGTGTTTATCGAGCAAGACTTTCTCCTGTAGCAGAGTGAGCATTTCTGCCCTGGGGGAATCTTCAAACTGCAGAAGAGTCTGTTTATATCTTGGATCTGCCATTAGTGCTGATCTCTTTTTCTTTTTTCTTCTTTTGGAGAGGTTTTTTGCTATAGGGCATGTGCGCTCTCCAGAAAGACAGAGAGAGACAGAAAGCGAGAAATCACCCCCCAGGGGGGATGGCCATGCCACAGTCCCTTCTCTTCCATTCTCCTCTGGAGATCTTGGGCGTTCACGTACATACACCCGGTGTAAGTTAAGCCACTGGGTCCAGGACTTGAACCACAGTCAACTACATGGGAGTCCAGCAACAAAGCCATTACGCCAATTGCTGGTCCCAGTGCTTTTTTATTTTATATGGCTTAAGAGTCTCATGCCAGGGGGAAGAGAGCTCTGGAATTCTAGGAATGAGGGAAGCCCAGTCCTCCCCTCCTGTCTGGAGCCAGGCAGTCCATTCTCTGGATACCTGGCACAGGCACAGAGGTCCACCACACAGTGCAGGTGTGGGCAGCGTGCGGTGGACCTCACTCTGACTTGGGCCACTGACCGCCCTGCCGCTCAGCCCAGTGGAAACATGTGAGCCCTCCTCATTCCCGACCACTGGATAGAATGACTGACTCCTCCTTCCTTTGAGCGCTTTGCTCCTTTCCCATTTTCTCTTCTATCTCACCAACCTTTTCTAAGGTTCTCTTTAAGAGCTTTCTCTAGCTACCAGTTACCTATGATACTCCTTAGGGTTCTTTTTTTAAAGACAGTTTTGCCTCTGTGGAGCAGTTCACAGCATACCAGACTCCAGGCTGGAAGCCACATACCAACTGTGGTTGGAAACTCCAGCCAGATTGGCCTGAACACAAGCTGGGCATGTGTGCCCACGTTCCAGGATCCTAGTGAGCCGAAGGATCAGGGGAAAAGGATCACAGCATAAACAGTCATAAACAGTCCTGCTTTCTCATGTACTCATGTGCTCTTATCACAAATGACAAGAACAAAAAGAATGATCTAAATTAATTGTTTAATGAAAAAGTTTATTCATTTATTTCACAAGAGACAGAGACATACAGAGACCCCAACAGGGTTTTGTCACACTGCGATTGTCTTCCCGAAGCCTTCTGGCTAGCCAGGATCAAGGTGCACCTGCAGGTAGGCCCGAAATCCAAACCCTGGGCAAGATCCCACATGGCTCCAGGGTCACACAGAGGTGCCCTACCTCCTGCACCATTGCACCTTAGAATTCTGGCTTACTTTCTTTTTTTTTTTTTTTTTTTTTTTTTTGTTTTTTTTTTTTAACATTAATATGCTATACATCATTAAAGTATACAAAATGAAGTTTT
>NW_006159730.1:1760927-1790957 GCF_000334495.1 Tupaia belangeri chinensis | reverse complement strand
AGGAAAACGCACCTATTTTGTTTTTTTTTTTTTTTTTTTTTTTTTTAGAATTATTTGTTTTATTTGTTGTTATTATTTTTAAAAAGCTGACCAGAGACAGAGAGAAAAAGAGAAAGTGAGATATCAAGCTGCCAAGTCCAGGACTTGAACCGTGGTCAGCCATGTGGGAGTCCATCATCTTAACTACCACACCACCTATTGGCCCAATGCCACACATTCTTTTTTTTTTTTTTTAGAACATCTTGCATTTTTAATCCTTTCTTTACAGGTTACCTAGACCACTTTTGATTACGAAAACTGTAGAAAGTTAGTAACTGCCACAAGCAAATGCCAGGCGGTGGCATGTGTCAATTTTCCACAGAGTCCTGCTTTGCCGGGCGTCTGATGCACTGCTGGAATCAATCGTGGCAGGTTTTAGTCCACAGGTCACTTTTCCCCATATTTCTGTGTAAACTCTTCAGCGTTCTTACAGAACGTTTTACGGTCCTTAGAGTATTCTTCAGCTAGGTCAGCCCGGAGCGGGTGCTCGGGCTGGGGGTCGTTCACCAGTGCTATGAGGGACTGGGTTACTTGGTCAGTTTTGGTAGCTGGCTTCCAGTTTTCAGCACTAATTACTGGCGGACAGACCTGCCCCTTTTCATTGATATTCGGGTGATAGAGCTTTGTTTTACATGTGATCTTCAGTGGTTTGAATGGGTGCTCTGCTGGAAAGTTGATTTTGATTCTGAAGGCCCCCTTGCCATATGGAGGGTTGTCAGGAACAATAAGCCCTTGCCAAGTCAATAAATCAGCTTCATCAACCTGGATGTTAGGAAGTTTTTCATTCCACATTTGCGGATTTCTCCGCAGCAGGTGTGGGGCTGAGATCGGGAAAGAGCCACCAGGGAGAGCTATTTTTTTTTTTGGGGGGGGGGAGAGATTTTCACTGTAGGGGGCGTGCGCTCGCCAGACAGACAGAGAGAGACATAGAGACAGAAAGCGAGAAATCACCCCCCAGGGGGGATGTTCACGCCGCAATCCCTTCTCCTCCATTCTCCTCTCGGGATCTTGGGCACGCACGCACACGCGCCCGGTGTGAGTTTTAAGCCACCAGGTCTGGGACTCAAACCGCAGTCGACTACGTGGGAGTCCAGCGACATAGCCATTACGCTAACTGCTGGTTCCCTATGCCACCCATTCTTAAGATACTAGGTACCTGGCCTAGCAGGTAGAATGACGGTTAAGGGTGCTGGATTTCCACATGGCCGATCACGGCTCAAGTTCCGGACCTGGTGGCTTGCTTTCTTGCTTTCCCTTTCTCTCTCTGTGTTTCTCTCTGGTCAAATTAAAGTAATAATACTAATTATAATAACAAATGGAATTCAATAAATAAATAATTATTTTAAAAAAATACTAGGTACCATCCATACCTAGTATTTAGTCTCTTTACTTCACTTACTCCAAATTAGTAGAATTTGTTGAATGCTACCCACACATACATATGCTTTCTCTCCCACACAAATTCACATTTATTTCCTTTTTATTTCCTTTATTATTTTTTTCTTTTTTATTTCCTTTTTTAAAAAAGTTATTATTGGGACCAGCAGATGGTGTGATGGTTACATCGCTGGACTTCCATGTAGTTGACCTGGTTCGAGTCTCAGACCCAGCAACTTGAAACTCACACCAGGTACATATATGTGCATGCCCAAGATCCCAAGAGAAGAATGGAGGAGAAGGGATTGCAGCGTGGCTGCCCCCACCCCGGGGGGTGATTTCTTGCTTTCTGTCTCTCTGTCTCTCTGGCAAGTTCACATGCCCTATAAAAAATTTTCTCAAAAAAAGTTATTATTTCATTGCAAATAACATTTCTTCTTTCTTTCTCTCTCTTTCTTTCTTTCTTTCTTTCTTTCTTTCTTTCTTTCTTTCTTATTTCTTTCTTTCTTCTTTCTTTCTTTCTTTGAAAGGTTTTTGCTATGTAGGTCGAGTGAGCTTGCCAGAAAGACAGAGACAGAGAGACAGAAAACGAGAAATCACCCCCTTGGGGAATGGCCACGTCATAATTCCTTCTTCTCCATTCTCTTCTCGGGATCTTGGGCCCACAAAAACATGTACCCAGCATGAGTTTAAGCCACCAGGTCCAGGACTCAAATCGCGACCATCTACATGGGAGTCCAGTGACAGCCATTACGCCAGCTGCTGGTCCCATTTCTTTTTTTGAAAGAGAGATTTTCACTATAAGGCATGTGTGCTCGCCAGAGAGACAGAGAGAGAGAGATAGAAAGCGAGAAATCACCTCTCTCCCCCAGAGGGGATAGCCACGCTGCAATCCCTTCTCCTCTCAGGATCTTGGACACGCATGCACACATGTGTGGCATGAGTTTTAAGCCACCAGCTCTGGGACTTGAACTGTGGTCAACTAAGTGGGAGTCCAGTAACATACCATTACTCCATCTGCTGTTTCTGTAAATAACATTTATCAATTTAAAAATACCCTCAATTAAATTTTTTTTGTCAGTGTGTGCACTTGCTAGAGAGAGGTGGAAGACAGGGAAGGAGAGGAAGAAAGCATCCGCCAATGGGACATGGTCGCGCTGCAATCTCTTCTGCATTTCTCCACCCTGTTGGGATTTGGGGCAGGCACACATACTTGCCCAGTGTGTATATCAAGCTGCTAGCACTGGAATTTGAATTCTTGTTTGCCATGTGGGATCTGGCTCCCTTAACCAGTGGCCTATGGGGCCAGCCCTTCTTAATTAAAATTTAAAACTTGAATTAAGTTTCAAAGAGTTTAAAATGAAAAGCAACGGGCCAGCAGGTGGCGTGGTGATTAAGGGCACTGGACTCCCTCATGGCTGACCATGCTTCGGGTCCCAAACCTGGCAGTTTGTTTACTTACCCCCCTCCTTCTCTCTCTCTCTCTCTGTCCCTGTCTGGTCAAATTAAAATAAATAATAATAAAGAAAGTTCAATAAAATATAAAGAAAGAAAAAGAAAAAGAAAAGTAGCTGTCCCCGGCACTATCCATTCCTACTTGTTCCCTTTGGCCAATCTAGGGAGGGAACCTACTTAACTGCCTGTTGGGGGTGACCTGGGCATGTTGTAATAACATGCTCAAGTTACAATTTTTGTTTGTTTGTTTTAGAGGTTTTAGCTATAGAGCACGTGCATTCGCCAGAAAGAGACAGACAGAAAGCGAGAAATCACCCCCAGGGGGAATGGCCACTCCGCAATCTCTTCTCGTCCATTCTCCTCTCAGGATCTTGGGCACGCACGCACGCGTGCCTGGCGTGGGCTTAAGCCACTGGGTCTGGGACTCGAACCACAGTTGACTACATGAGAGTCCAGCAATGTAGCCATTATGCTATCTGCTGGTTCCTCAAATTACAAATTTTTAAAAAAATTTGTCAGAGGATGCATGAGTTCGCTGGAGAGAGACAGAGAGAGCGGGATGGGGCAAAGGGGAGTAAGAAAGCACCGTCTTACAGGGAACAGTCATGCTGCAATCCCTTTTCCTCCATTTCTTCCTCCTTTGGGGATTTTGGGCACACACATACACACACAGAGTGTGATTTTTTAAGTCGCTGGGTCCAGGGCTAAAACCATGCAGATGACCACATGAAATTCAGCTGCCTTAACCACTATGCCGTTGGCTGGCCCTTATAAAAAAAAATTTTTTAGAGAGAGATAGAATGTGAGAAATCACACCCCAGGAGAAATGGCCACACTACAATCACTTCTCTTCTTCCATTCTCCTCTCACGGGATCTTGAGCAACATGCACACATGCCCACTGTGAGTTTTAAGTCACCGGGTCCAGGACTCGAACCGCAGTCAACTGCATAGGAATCCAGTGATGTAGCCATTACACCATCGGCTGGCCACATAAGCCTTTATCATTTTTTGATGAATCAGTTTAAAACATTATCTGTTGACTTCTCCAATGATAGTAAAGGATTTAGCTCACAAAATCCCACTTCTCATCTCTCTCAATATATCTCCCAATATGGTTTAACACTTTTTGCTTAAACTATGTGTGTGTATTGTTCCATTGCTTGGCCACCCACTAAGATAAGGATTTTAGTGCCCCTACAGTTCCCTTTTAATTTTTTGTCTTCCTCAACCTCACAAATCACCTATATTTCCACATGTACATTGCCCAGGGTTGATAAATACACACTACGATACAGTCATCAAGTTAGTAATTGATAAACAGTATCTAAATTACAACGATTACGTAAATGTCGCCCATTGCAGAATCAAGTAAAATTTACTGTGACTAGATTCCTTTCCTGTACGGATCCTTTTTCTCTTAAATTTTTGCCATAAGGCACGTGTGCTCACCAAAGACAGAGAGAGGGAAAATGAGAAATCACCCCTGGGGGGTGATGGCTATGCCACAGTCCCCTCTCTTCCACTCTCCTTTCAGAATTTTTGGCGCACACACATGCACTTGGCGTGATTTTCAAGCCGCCAGGTCTGGGTCTGTCAGGTGGGCGTCTGGCTCCTTAACCACCATGCCGCCTGCTGGCTCCAGATTTCTGTTCTTCCTGGATCTCCTAACTGCCTTTTATGTATGTATTTATGTAGGTATTTGCCCTTAACATATTCCCATGGTCACACTTGCCATCATAATCAGCTATTCTGGAGAGTTCTTTTCTCCCCCAAACACCTCCCTCCTCCTTCCTGCTGCAGTCTGGACTAATTGTTCTCTGGGCCTGCTGGGCTACCTCCCTGAGGCTTCCTGTCCTTGCTCTTCCTGGGTGGAGCTACCTTTTCCTGGATCCCATATCTTTTTTTCGTGGCTTATTAATTTAAAAAAATATTGCCAGAGGATACATATGCTTGTCATAGAGTGACAGGGGGGGAAGAAAACACCAACCCCCCGATGGACATAGTCATGCCATGATCCCATCCCCTCTGTTTCACTGCTCTGTCAGGGTTTGGGGCGTGCACACATGTGCTCCTGGTATGTTTTCAAGTGGCTGGACCAGCGTTTGAACCCTAGTCAGCCATGTGGGGTCTGGTCCCCTTAACCATTAGGCTGTGGCACTGGCCTAGTTTATTTTTAAAAGTTTTTCTCTTTAGTTTGCTATTAGGGATTACCAGAGAAAGAGAGAGAGAGAAAGCACACCCCTATGGGGGATGACTGTGCACAATCTCTTCTACACTTCTCCTTTTGAGATTTTGGGCACACACACACAGACCCAGACCCAGACCCAGACCAGACCCAGACCCAGACACAAACCTGGCCTGTTTCCCAAGTTGGGTCTGGAATTCAAAGTGCATCGTCAGTTATGTGGAATCCGGCTGCCTTCACAGCTAGACCACCCTAAACCTATACTTTCTTTCTGCCTTTTTTTTTCCTAAATTATTTACTTATTTATTATTATTATTGCACATGAATTTGGCCAGAGAAAGACAGAGAGAGAGAGAGAGAGAGAGAAAGAAAGAAAGCCACCAGGTCTGGGACTCGAACCGTGGTCAGGCATGTGGGAATTCCAGCGCCTTTACCACCATACCACGTGCTGGCCCTCATTCCGCTTTTCCACAAACACTTTAAAGCCTCCTGGTATATTGGTTCCTTTTATTTGGTTATTTTACAAAATAAAATCATCTTACACATCTTATTCTGTAACTTGCCTCCCCCCACTTAATAATTTATTATATACCTTTCTCCAGCTCAATAGAGACAGACAGATGTTTGATCATAAGCTACTTCTGATTCCATAGGATGGATGTAACATTAGGCTTAGTGGTTCCCACCCAAATGGGTTCAAACACTGAGCCAGGAAGGCCACCTGGTGGAGGTGGGGCTAAACAGAGCCCTGAAGGAAGGGACAGAAAGAAGAACATGGCATATTTTCGAGGGAAAAAAGAGAAAAAGAAAGTTTCAGTTAGTTCCGGCACCTAAAGCCCAGAGACAATGAGAACAATAACCCTGGCTGAAGAAGGTGCTAAAATAAGCATTGTGGGACCAGCAGATGGCATTGTGGTTATGTTGCTGGACTCCCACATGGCTGGCCACAGTTCAAGTCCTGGACCCAGTGGCTTGAAACACACTGAGGTAATGAGTGTGTGAACCCAGGATCCCAGGAGAAGGAGTTGCAGTGTGGCCAACCCCCCCGGGGGTAATTTCTCCTTTTCCCTCTCACTGTCTTTGTCTCCCTCTGCCTCTCCGGTAGGCACACACGCACTAAGGCAGGCAGCCACAGAGGACCTGAATTCTGGGCGAGGAGTTGGGTGTGTCCCGCCGCAGTCAGAGCCGCCTGTGCTTGGATAGGAGAGAGCTACAAGCCATCTGGTAGACACTGGATGGTTTCCTTTTTCTTTCACTCCCGTAACAAATTACCATCGACTCAGTTTAAAACTCCTCATATTTATTCTCTCCTAGTTCTCTGTGTTAGAAGCCTGACCCAGGCCTCACTGAGCTAAGTTTGGGGGCTGGGGGCAACCCTTTCCAGAGGCTATAGAGGGAATGTTTCCTTTTCCAGTGTCTAGAGATTCCCCACATTCCTTGGCTTTAGTAAAGAATTAGAGTTATAGCAATCTTTTAAAGTCCCAGCTTCAGTGCCAGCCAGTGGCATGATGGTTAAGGCAGGTGGATCTCACATGGCCAACAGTGTAATTCAAGTCCTGGATCTGGAGCCTTGAAAATCATCTTGAGGGCCTGGAAGATGACATGGTGGTTAAGGTGCTGGACTCCCACAACATGGCTGACTGTGGTTCGAGTCTCAGACCTGGTGGCTTGATGCTCACTTTCCCTCATCTCTCTGTCTCTCTCATGAGAGTGTGTGCACTATAGAAAAAAAATTAAATATGATAAATATATAAAGTTAAATAAAATAATTCTTTTAAAAAAGAAAAGAAGAAAATCAAGCCAGGGCATGTGTGCATGTGCTCCAAATCCCAAAAGAAGAATGGAGAAGGGATTATGGCTTGGCCATACCCCATAGGGGATGACTTCTCACTTTCTCTATCTCTGTGTCTCTCTGTCTCTCTGGCAAACATAGTTGCCTTATGTGGAAAAAAAAATCCCCACTTCAAGAATCACACGCAGAGAGGACCAGCAGGTGGCATGGTGGTTAAGGCCCTGGACACTCCCATATGGCCAACCATGGTTCGAGTCCTGGACCTGGTAGCTTGCTTTCTCACTTTCTCTCTCTTTCTCTCTCTGGTCAAATTAAAATAAATGAATGAATAAATAAAAATAAATAAATCTTAAAAAAAAAAAAAGAATCACACGCAGACACCGTCTCTCCATCTCACAGCATGACATTAGACAACTCGAGGGCAAGGTAACCTGAATAAAGAGCAATTAAGTTGTCCTTTCTTGATTGTACATTTTCTTTCTTTCTTTCTTTTTTAAACTATCAGAGGGCATGTGCATTCACCAGAGAGAGACAGAGAAGGAGGAGAGGGAGAGGGAGAGAGAGCACTCCCCAATGGGGCATGGTCACACCATAATCTCTTCTCCATTTCTCCACCCATTGGGATTTGGAGCACATATCCACATGTGCCTGGCATTTTTCTCTTTGTTCTTCTTCTTTTTTTCCTTATAATTTGCTATAGAGTGTGCGTACTAACTGGAGAGAGAGAGAGAGAGAGAGAGAGAGAAAGCTCTCCCCAGTGGGATAGCCATGCCACAATCCCTTCTTTAGTCTCTTCTCAGGATTTTGGGTGCTCGTGCACACAACTGGCATGCTTTTCAAGTCATCAGGTCTAGCACTTGAACTACAGAGTCAGCTATGTGGATTCCAGCACCTTAACCTCTGTACCACTTGCTGGCCCAAAATATTCCATATCTTGACTGTACCAATTTTGACCTGTTTCTAATCTTTCTGTATGGAAAGTAGCCAGGTTACTGCCCTTCCTTCATTGGAATTAGAAACACTGAACAGAACTTATATGAACAATGTTATAATGGGAAAAGTAGGTTTCTGTCTGGGAACCTGCAGGGCCTCAGCATAATTGCATGCCTGCGTTATGTGATCTGGATATGCTTGTGTGGGCTTGTGGCTAGCTTCCTTCCTCTGCTCCGTGTCAACAATGATTACACACGTCTGGGAGCCCACACTGCCCTTTGTGAAGTCAGCACACATTATGAAGGGCCTTAGTGTCAGGCACCCTGCTAGGTCCTAGGACCCGACAGGAAACATGACACTGTCCTTGCCCTCAGGGAGCATCAGTGCAAGTGTCATCTGAGGCCTGGGTCTGAGGGAAGCAATGAGTGTTAGGACTGAGACTTGCAGGTGCTGTACTGCCTTAGCTATTTATTATCACAGCCAAGGCACCCTGGACCTGGTGATATTCTCTGAGCCAAAGGCATTGGCTGGGGCCAGCAGATGGCACAGTGGTTAAGGCGCTGGATTCCCACATGTTTGATCACGGTTTGAGTCCCAGACCTGGTGGCTTGAACTCACACTAGGTGCATGTGTGTGTGCTCAAACTACTGAGTGGAGAATGGAGGACAAAGGATTGTAGCATGGCCATCCCCCTCGGGGGCTGATTTCTCAATTTCCCTCTCACTGATTCTCTCTCCAGTGAGTGCACATGCCCTATGGCAAAAACCTTAGAAAAATACATTTGCATTTTTTAGAGCAGGCTGAAGTGAGCACTCTAATCTGTAAGTCCATAGGATCTCACTATGGCACCTTCACTTTCTGCCCCTCACATGTGGCTTTGAATTTGTGGTTCATACGAGCATCACCCACCCCTAGGTTTGGGTCCCAGTCATATTGTTCACTAGTTGCGCGAGCTTCGCCTCATGACAGCCTCTCTCAGCCTCCCTGTCCTCGTCTATAATACCAATGTGGGGAAATGCTAGTCATTTTTTTTTCCTATAGTTCACCAGGTAAAGAGAGAAAGACAGAGAGACAGAAAGTAAGAAATCACTCACTCCCCAGGGGGGATGGCCACACTGCAGTCCCTTCTCCTCCATTCTCCTCTCAGGATCTTGGGCACGCACATGCGCCTGGCATGAGTTTAAGCCACCGGGTCCAGGATTTAAACCACAGTCGACTACATGGGAGTCCAGTGACAGCCATTACGCCAACTGCTGGTTGCAAATGCTAGTCATTTCTATTCTTTTGTGGGCTATTGGAGAGTTTATTGAGGTGGTAAATATCATAGACCTTTGCAGAAGTGCTAGGTAAATGTTAATTTCTATCACTGTTTTATTTCTATTATTGTTACTTACCTACTTGATTACTCAAAGGCAAGGACCATTTTCTCCTCTTCTGACCTTCCTGCTTACTCTAAATAGGACTTAGGGGGCCTGCAGGTGGTGTGGTGGTTAAGGGAGCTGGACTCCCACATGGTTGACCGTGATTCAGGTCCCAGACCTGGCAGCTTGCTTTCTTGCTTTCCCTTTTTCTCTCTCTGTCTCTCTCTCTGGTCAAATTGAAAAATTGTAATAATTGTGGACCAGCAGGTGGTATGGTGGTTAAGGTGCTGGACACTCCCACATGGCCAACCATGGTTCAAATCCTGGAGCTAATGGCTCGCTTTCTCACTTTCTGTGTGTGTGTGTGTGTGTATGTGTCTATCTGTGGTAAAATTAAAAATAAAATGAGTGAATAAATAAAAATTTTAAAAAAGAAAAATAGTAATAATAGATGAATAAATACATAATTCTGCTTTTTTTTTTTTTTTTAGAGAGAGATTTTTTTTTTTTGGAGAGGTTTTCGCTATAGGGTGCGTGCGCTCGCCAGACAGAGAGAGAGAGACAGACAGAAAGCGAGAAATCACCCCCCAGGGGGGATGGTCACGCCACAATCCTCTCTCCTCCATTCTCCTCTTGGGATCCTGGGCATGCACGCACACGCGCCCGGTGTGAGTTTTAAGCCACCGGGTTCGGGACACGAACCGCGGTTGACTACGTGGGAGTCCAGCCACATAGCCATTACACTAACTGCTGGTTCCCTAGAGAGAGATTTTTGCTATAGGGTCCATGCTCTCATCAGAAAGACAGAGAGACAAAAAGCAAGAAATCACCCCCCCAGGGGGATGGTCATGTAGCAAAACCTTCTCCTCCATTCTCCTCTCAGGATTTTGGGCATGCACACACTCGCGCCCAACATGAGTTTTAAACCACCAGGTCTGGGACCCGAACTGCAGTCGACTATGTGGGAGTCCAGGAATGTAACCATTATGCAATCTGCTGGTCCCATAAATAAACAATTCTTAATAAAATAAAAAAATTAATAGGACTCAGGGCCAGCCCCATGGTCTGGGGGTTAAGAGGGTTGTATCTCAGGACCAGCAGATGGCATAATAGTTATGTTCCTGGACTCCCACATAGTTGAGTGTGGTTTGAGTCTCAGACCTGGTGACTTAAAACTCACGCTGGGTGTGTGAATGTGTGTACCCAAAATCCTAGGAGGAGAATGGAGGAGAAGGGATTGTGGTGTGACCACTCCCCCTGGGGGTGATTTCTCGCTGTCTCTCTGGCTAGCATATGCACCCTATACTAAAAAATCTCTCTCAAAAAAAGAGAGAGAGAGAGAGAGAGCTGTATGGTTGACTGGTCAATTTGAACATTAGCCCCAGAGACTTGAAAAATATGCTGGGTGCATGTGCGTGCATGTCTGCAATCCCGAAAGGATGGAGGAATGGCAGACAGAGAATGACAGTGTAACCATGCCCTGTTAGGGTTACTTTCCCTGTCCTTCTTACTCTCTCTCTGTCTCTCTCTCTCTGATCTCTCTGGAAAAATAAAAAAATAAGGCAAGACATATTTCAGCAGATTAAAAAAAATAGAGAAAAAAAAATGAAGATATAAATGTAAAATAGAGCCAGCCAAGAGACTAATACAGAAATCAGTATTATCGCTTTGCTAAGTCACAGGACTGGCTTTGAACTTCTTAGTAACCAATGAGAAAAGGGAAATTGGGCTGATTACATACTTCAACATTGTAGTCCATGAAATGAAACAAGCTCTTGGCTCAGAGACACCTGGGTAGGATTATTTTCTTTCTCACTGTGGTTTCTCCTTGGCCTTGTGATTCATTTTGCTGAAGGGAAGACCATTTGTGGAAAAGTGTTTCTAAATGTGATGGAGGTCCTGACCTCTTGGTAGAGGCCCCACTGCTTACTGCCTCAAACTGATCCCAATAGAGAAGTCCTAGTTCCTGGTCCAGAAAGCGAATCTTGCAATAGAACTCTGCTTCTCAAACCAAAAGCGTCATATACAGATAACAAACAAGATGTGTCACACTGTGGTTAGACTGTTTTGCAGCAACTCTTGTTTCCTTTCTTTTGCAATTTCAGGGTCAATGGGACTCGGGGTAAACAGGAGGTGTGCATTGCAGTGAACAGGCTGATAATGCTGATACCTGGGCCCTGAGTCGATGTGAATGCACAGCCTGGTGCGGTTGTCCACCCAGCAATCAGTAATGCTTTATTGAGCATTTCTTTTGTGCAAGGCCCCTGCACCAGGCCCTGCCTGGGAACCCATGCTTCTAGCTTTCAGAATGGGGGTGTCAAGGAGGAGATATAGATAATCCAGGCTTTGGGGACTCAGAGAGAGGAGCCTATGAGCTCAGAGAGCTAAAGAGGCCTGGAAGCTTCATGAAGGAGGTGGGACTTGAAAGATGACAGGAGGGAGAAAGGAAAAGTCTGTGAGTGACTCAGGCTGGCATGGCCCAGCAGCGTCCAGACACCAGGAGTCTGCCTGCTGGGAGAGGTCTACAAAGGGGAGAAGGGAACCGTGGGTGGTTGTCAGAGAGGCCAGGCTGCTGCACCTGCTCCCCACTCCCCATCTTCCACCCAGATGGTGGGTCAGGAGGTCCTTGCTTGTCCCTGTGTCAGCCCTCCCCCAAGGGATTTCTGGGACAGAGCCAGTGTGGGCTCTCGGAAGCTGCCTGCAAAACATGCCTTCTCTGAGGGAGTGCGGCTTGGTCAGCAGGAGGCAGGAGGTCTCTGTTCTATGGGGCCTGCAGGATCCCTGCATCTGGATCTGTGGGAGACTGGCAGGGTCAGGGTTAAATTTCCATACCTACCAGTGACCGAACTGTGATCATCACAGTGATCATGTCAAGACTTTAAAATGGGTTGCAGGGGTATACTTTCTCCATCCTTTGGGAAAAACAACCATTGTCATCTTTATTTTGGCATCTGGGCACGTATTCAAGGAAGAATCTTGGCCACCACTAGTCTGGACCTCCTCGTTAGTGGGGAGACTGAGGAAGAGGGGAGTGAAGGGGTGAGACGGAGAAGGTGGGAAGGGGAGGGTGGAGGGTGGGCCCAGGGGCCTGGCATCTAGGAGCACCTAGAGCGGAGATCTTTTTTTTTTTTTAATTTTATTTATTCATTTACTTATTTTAATTTGACCAGAGAGAGAGAGAGAAAGTGAGAAAGCAAGCCACCAGGTCCAGGACTTGAACCATGGTCAGCCATGTGGGAATGTCCAGCGCCACTTGCTGGTCCCTAGAGCAGAGATCTTGTCTATATTTTTGTTCCTCTCAAAAAAAAAAAAAAAAAGAAAGAAAGAAAGAAACAAAAAAAGAAAAAAGGGGTGTGTGTGGGGGCTTGTGCACTCACCAGAGAGAAACAGAGGAGAGAAGAAAGCACCCCCATCGGGTATGGTCACCCCACAATCCCTTCTCCATCTTGTCCTTCAGGATTTTGGGCACACACACCGTGCACTGCATGCTTTTTAAGTTGCTGGGTCTGGGACTTGAACCGTGAGTTTAGCCATATAGGATCCAGTTGCCTTCACCACTAGGCCATGGCTGGCCCCCTGTAAATAATGTTTTAAGTTTATTATCTTCCATGAGCTAGACTGGCAGACAGAAGTATGGCATTCCTTAGGACCAGCAGTTAACGTAATGGGTATGTTGCTGGACTCCCAAGTATTCCACTGTGGTTTGAGGCCTGGGCCTGGTGGCTTAAACTCATGCTGGGCGCATGTGCGTGCGTGCCCAAGATCCCGAGAGGAGAATGGAGGAGAAGTGATTGCAGTGTGGCCATCCCCTCTAGGGGGTGATTTCTCGCTTTCTGTCTCTCTGTCTCTCTCTGTCTTTCTGATGAGCGCACGCGCCCTATAGCAAAAACCTCTCTCAAAAAAAAAAGAAGTATGGCGTTCCTAGCAGGGTCCTGACATCATGAACCACCCCCAACTTCAGCCAGACCCAGATCACAGCGTGCGTGCGTGTATGCAGGGAGGTCTCCAGATGTGAACCCGGGACCTTCCTGTGCAGGGACGCCTCACAGAGCACAGCTTTTCCTACTCTTTCACAGCCCGGCCCCTCTGTGAATAATTTAATCTCATGTTCTCTCCGGTTTGCATGGAAAGAAATAAAGATTCAAGTTAAAGAAAATGTGTTCAAGGTCACAGAGCTAGAAAGTGGCAGGAGTTGGGGGTCAGCAGGTAGTCTAATGGTTAGGGTGCTAGACTTCCACATGGCGGACTGTGGTTTAAATCCTTGGCCTGGGAGGCTTGAGAATCTTGCTGGGCACCTATGTGTGTGTGTGTCCAAAATCCTGGGAAGAGAATGGAAAAGGGATTGTGGTGAGGTCATCCCCCTGGGGGTGATTTCTCACTTTCCCTTTCACTGTCTCTCTCTGCCCAAAACCTTAAAAAAGTAAAGGAAAAAAGAAAGTAGTAGGAGTCTGGCTTCAAAATTGAGGGTGCTGCAAAACCTGCTCTCACTCAGCCATTCCCCCTTCTGGAAAAAAGCAGAAACAAACCCAGAGGCTCACAGAGACAGAAGGCAGCAGTGGCAGAGGATCCCTAGGCCCTCTTCCCTGAGATTCAGGGTTAGTGGGTCTGCGCTGTTCGGGGGGAGGGAGAGGACTTCCACTATGAGCCTCTCTGCATGGCAGTGGAGACACGTCGGCAGTGGCTCTTGATGAGTAAGCTGGAGGAAGAGCAGACAAGAGGAAGAGGAAGTGTGTCCTTTCTGTGGAAACTTCTGTGAAATCTGGGTTGGGTACAGTGTATCACTCTCGTGGGCGCAAGGAGCTGTGGAAACTGCGCCTTGCTGACTTCATCTCCCCGTACCTACCCCGCTGCTGTCACTGTCATGCTGAGGATGTCAGCCCTTCCCTCCAGGGGACAGGGCAGGAGGGGAGCCCAGAGACTCTTGAGGCTGCTGGTGGAAGCTGTGTCACAGGCAACCGTGATCCCTCAGGAAGGCGCCCTCTCCCTGCTCGGACCACAGACTGGCCCGAGGCACCTGTGAAGATCTAATCAAACTATCAACCTCTCTTGAGGATGAAGCACCCAAAGTTAGGAAGGCGATTTTAGGGAAATGAATAGACTTCCCAAAGCCCGTTCATGAAGCCTGGGGGCCCATGGGCCCACATGAGACATTCAGGAAGCCGCTAGGAGAGTACTGTCCCGTGTGTGGCAGGTGGGGGTTTGAACTGAGTTGCACAAGTGCACACTGGATTCTGAAGACTGAATATGAAAGAAGAATGTGAACCCTCTCATGAATCATTCTTATGATGATACATGAAAAGATAAGTTGGATATTAGGAGTTAAATGAAACTTTTTTTTTTCTTTTTTGGAGAGGTTTTTGCTATAGGATGCATGTGCTCACCAGAAAGACAGAGAGAGACAGAGACAGAAAGCAAGAAATCACCCCCCAGGGGGGATGGCCACGCCGCAATCCCTTCTCCTCCATTCTCCTCTCGGGATCTTGGGCACGCACGCACATGCGCTCGGCGTGAGTTTAAGCCACCGGGTCCAGGACTCGAACTGCAGTTGACTACATGGGAGTCCAGCGATATAGCCATTACGCTAACTGCTGGTCCCCAAAAATATTTTTAAAATGTGATTTTATCCGATTCTTTTTTACTATTTAAAAATATAGCAAGGGGCCGGTAGGTGGCATAGTGGTTAGGGGTACCGGCCTCCCACATGGCCGACTATGGTTTGAGTTCCTGATGTGGCAGCTTGCCTTCTCACTTTCTCTCTTTCTCTGTCACTTTGTCCCTCTCTGATCAAATTAAAATAAATAAAATTAAATAAAATAATTATTTTAAAAAAATTACAGCAAAAGGGCCAGCAGATGGCAGGGAGTTTAAGGCACTGAATCCCACATGATTGACTACATGGTTCAAGTCTTAGACCTGGAGGCTTGAAAGACATGCCGGGTGCAAGTGTGTGCATGCTCAAACTCCCAAGAAGAGAATGGAGGATATGGAGTTGTGGTGTGGCCATGCTCCCAGTGGGGTGATTTCTCATTTTCCATCTCTATCTCTTTCTTTCTCTGGGGAGCACACACACTCTATGGCAAAATATATTTTAAAATAAAATAAAAATAAAAATAATATAAATAAATTAAAAATGCAGTAAGAGGGGCTAGCAGGTGACACTGTAGTTAGAGCACTGGACTCCCACATGGCTGACCATAGTTCCAGTCCCAGACCTGGTGGCTTGCTTTCTCACTTTCTCAAGCTCTCTCTCTCTGGTGAGTATGCATGCTCATAGCAAATTATAAAATAATAATAATAAATACAATTAAGTAATTTTTAAAAATGTAGGGCCATGGGACCAGCAGATAGTGTAACAGTTACATTGCTGGGACTCCCATGTAGTTGACTGTGGCTCGAACCCCAGACCCAATGGCTTGAAACGCATGCTGGGCACATGTGCATGTATGCCTAAAGTCCTGAGAGGAGAATGGAGGAGAAGGGATTGCAGTGTGGTCATCCTCCCTGGGGGTGATTTCTCACTCTCTGTCTGTCTCTGTCTCTCCAGCAAGCGCATGTGCTCTATAGCAAAAGCCTAAGGAAAATTTTTTTTTTTTTTTTTGCTATATGGCACGTGCGCTCACCAGAAGGACAGAGAAAGACAGAGAGATAGAAAATGAGAAATCACCCCCCAGGGGGCATGGCCACGCTGCAATCTCTTCTCCATTCTCCTCTCAGGATCTTGGGCATGTACACATCTGCGCCCGGTGTGAGTTTAAGCTACCGGGTCTGGGACTCGAACCACGGTTGACTACATGGGAGTTCAGCGACATAGCCATTACGCTAACTGCTGGTCCCCCAATTTTTTTTAAATGCAGTGTTAGCAGATGGTATGGTGCTTGAGGCACTGGACTCCCATGTGACCAACTGTGGTTTCAATCCCAGAACTGGCAGCTTGTTTTCTGAGTTTCTCTCTCTCTCTCTCTCTCTCTCTTTCCTCTGGTGAGCACATGTGCCCTACACCAAATTAAATAGTAATAATAATAAATAAAGTTATAATAAATGATTCTTTTTTTAAAATGTGGCAAGAACACCAGCAATGCAGTAGGTGTCTGGCATTGCGTATTGGCTGGCCATGTTGCCTCGCGAAGATGTCCTGTTGGCAGGGACTCCCACCCTGTCCTCTTGGTCAGCACACTGTTGACCAAGTCCTTCACTGCAAGCCGTCACTTCCTTTTCTGGAAGAGGTGGTTACGAGAATGGGAGAGGGGATCTTTGCAGGAACAAGCTGTAGGCTGTGCTTTCCCAACAAGACTGAAAGCTTGTGAGAGCAGGGGTGTGCCCTATTACAGGGGTCTCTCTGTAGCACTCAGCAAAGTGAGTCACCCATCTGGGCCACTCATAAGACTAGAGTTCCAGGAAACAGTGTGTTGGTTTCTAGGGCTGCTCTGACCGATACCACAAACAGGAGGGCCATGACAGTGTTTCGCAGCTCTGGAAGCCAGAAGTCCGAAATCACGCTCCTGGGAGCTCGAGGGGAAGGTCCTTCTCTCCTCCTGGCTCTGTGGTCGCTGGCAATGCTCGGTGTTCCTTAGCTGTCAGACATCATCTCAGTCTCTGTCCCCATGGCCACGGGGCATTCTCCGCTGACATCCTCTTTCTCTGATTCCCAGGTTTCTCTCCTCACATAAGGATACCAGCAGTTGGATCAGAGCCCGTCCTAATCCAGCACTGCCTCATTCTAACTGATTACATCTGCAGATGACTTATTTCCAAAGCAGGTCACATTCTGAGGCTCCAGGGACATGGGCTTTAGGGGAACACTGTCTAATTTTATATACATACATCTATCTATCTATACACATACATAATTATTTAATTTTCTTTACCATCATCATCATTATTATTATTTTTAATTTGCTATAAGGTGTATGTGCTCACCAGAGAGAGAGAGGGAAAGTGAGAAAGCAAACCACCAGGTCTGAGACTTGAACCTCATTTGGTCATGTGGAAGTCTAGAGCTTCAACCACCAGCACCTGCTGGCCCCAGTGATTATATTTTTGCAAAAGATATTTCCAAAGAGTCTAGTTAGTGCTTGGGTAATTTCCCCGGCATGTTCTTTTCCCCCAAAGAAAGTCAGAACCAAGTGCTTATATGTGCCGGGCATGGCGCTAGACTCCAGGGACCCAGTGCGAACAGGACTGTCTTTGCCTGCAGGGAGCTTACATTCCAGTGGTGGAGGCAGACACTCTATATCAGTATGTGATACAGCAGGCTGTGGTAAGCCTGATGGGGGCTAGAGAGCAACAGGGTGATAGAGGTGACAGGCTAGCGTGGGCAGAAAAGAACGTTTGAGGTGACATTGAGTCACAAAACTATGTGGGGAAGGGTGTCAGCTCAGAGACAAGGCAGGTGCAAAGCCCCCAGGAGGGAACGTAAGTGAGTTGAAGAGCACAAGGAGATTCCAGATGAGGTGGGTCACCCACCAGAGGTTCTAGGGCCAGGATGGAGGAGCCAGAAACTCTGGGCTGGGAGCTGGGCTTCTGCCCCTTGGCCCAGGGGGCTGGCCATGTGTGAGGAGGCTGAAGGGAGAGGCCTCCCAAGGCTTCTGGCCCTCGGGCTTCACGTCCTCCAGCCCCACTTCCCCACTCTCTGGCTGAGTGGAGGCCAGTCACCTGTCTGTCCTGCACTTCTTGCTACTGGTGTTTGAAGCTCAAGGCCCTCAAACCCCTTTCCCCATGTCTTTCTTGCTTCTCTCAGGGGTATGCCAGAGACTCTGACTGCCGGCTCTCCTCTGGAAGGGGGCAAGTACTTCCAGGCAGCTGGCCCTGGTGGCGGGTGGGCGGGCTTTCTACATGGCTCACTCTTTCGCCTCCCTCAAGCCTTCGCTCTGCTGTCACCTTCCTAGGTGAGCTCACGTGAGCACCTCACTAAAGAAGGCATGCTCTTGCCTGCGCTCACGTCCCCGCAGCACACCGTATCGTGTCCTTACCTCCATGTTCCGCTTAGTGTCTCCCCCACCCCACGCCCGTCCTACCACACTGTAAGCTCCACCAGGGCCGGATCGGCCCCTTTCGTTCATTGACATAGCACAAGCACCCAGACTAGTGCCTGGCACATAGTAGGTGCTCAGAACATATTTGCAGACTGAAACAAATAAATATGAATTGGTTGTGGAGAAGGATCCTAAATGGCTGAACTGGAATATTCCAGAATAATCACCCCCCTGTTCATCCCCTCTAGGGGAACAAAGATGCAGAACAGAAAGGAATTCATTTGCAAGGCAGTCCGCAGCTGGCCCAGGAGACACCATCTTCACAGAACACAATATGAGAGGTGTCCCTGGAGGTATGTCTGGAGGTGAGGTTGTCAGGAGAGGCTGTGGGTGGCCCTCGTGGGCGCTAAGAGGAGGGAGTGGGGACCAGCTCTATAGCTTAGTAGTTAAGGGAGCCACCAGGTTCCACCTGGCTGACAGCTGTTCAAATCCTGGCAGCTTGAAAACCATGCTGAGCACGTGTGTGCATGCCCCAAACTCCAGTAAGATGGAGAAATGGAGAAGAAGGAATTGTGGTGAGACCAGGTCTCATTAGGGAGTGCTTCTTCCTTCTCTCTCTCTCTGGTGAGCTCACGGGCCAATTGACAATTAGAAAAAGAAAGCAAGGCCAGCCAAGTGGCTAAGGCTGGATGGATTTTCACGTGGCTGACTGTGGTTTGAGTACTGGACCCAGTGGCCTGAAAATCACCCTGGTCATATGTGCTTGTTGTGTGCCCAAGATCCCAGGATGAGAATGGAGGAGAAGGGAGTTGAAGCGTGGCCATCCCCTTGGGGGTGTTTTCACTGTGTGTGTCTCTCTCTGTGTCTCTGGCTAACACACATGCCCTTTGGTAAAATTAAAGAAAGGGAGAGTGAGTGAGCGTGCACACTGGACAGGCTTGATGGGTGGGAGGGCCCAGTCTCAGAAACAGCATCACCAGGCCATTCAGAATCAGTGCCACCTTCAAAAAAAAAAAGGGAAGGGAAACTTAGTATCTTCCCGGAGTACATTGGTGAGGGCTTTGGGAATGAGTGATTAGGGGGGTCCCTGTGATTGACTCCTGGTGGGAGTGTAAGGAGAGGAAGAGACCAGGGGACAGACACACGGAACAGACCGTGCCTCCTGTCTCTGCCGTGTTGTCTTGCAGCCCACCGGAGATGGCCCCTGGACCTGGGACCTCCCAAACGTGAGCCGTGTAGACCTCTATTTTTATGGACTAGGGCACCATCGATTTCTATTGGTGCTGCTTAGCATCTTCTTCAGTTCACCTGCTCCCTGACTTGTGTGGACAGCCCCGTGAGCCAAGCCTGACCCTGACCATCTCTGTCCTCAGGGAGCTCACAGCCCCCAGGGAATGAGAACCCCGAGTAAGAAGGGCTGGAGCTGGGAGCTGGTCTCTGTGGGTCGAGAAATGAGAAGCAAATGGGCTAAGTTTATGTGCTGCTTCCACATCCTCACACCTGACCTGGGCTGCCTGAACTCTGCTCAGAGGGGCCGTGCCTTAGTGGGAACTTGAGCTTGAGGGCAGAGGAGGGGAGAGGAGGGCTGGGGACAGGATCCTGTCAGGGGCTGCTCTGCTTCTGCCAAGAAGACACCACTTCCATGAAACTAGGTGCAAACACTTCTGGCCCACATTCAGGTTTCAGCGAGGGTGGATACTCTAAGTTCACTGTGGTTTAGGTTTAGTTCTTGGTAAAACCTTTCTTTTTAATTTTTTTTTTTTTTAAATTTGACCAGAGAGGAACAGAGTGAAAGAGAGAGGGAAAGGGAGAAAGCAAGCCGCCAGGTCCAAGATTCAAACCGCGGTCGGCCATTTGGAAGTCCAGCTCCCTTAACCAACACCCCACTTGCCAGCCCCAAAATCATGTGCATTGAGAGAGACAGAGAGAAAGAGATGGACTTGATGCTGCAGTCCTCCAGCCCCCATAGGTTTTGCCCACGGGCGAGCCGCCACCCTACCCTTGATAAAATCTGTAACCTAGGGACCAGCAGGTGGCGTGGTGGTTAAAGACCGAGATTCAAGTTCCATACCTGGTGGCCTAAAATCATACTGGGTGGGATCAGCACATGGCATAAGGGTTACATTGCTGGACTCCTACATAATCGACCACGGTTTGAATCTCGGACATGGTGGCTTAAGACTCATGCTGGGTATATGTGCATGCATGCCCAAGATCTCAAGAGGAGAATGGAGGAGAAGGGATTGTGGCATGACCATCCTCCCTGGGGGTGATCTCTCACTTTTCCTCTTTCTGTCTGTCTCTCTCTCTAGCAAGTACAAGGACTTTGAGGCAAAAATCTCTAAAAAAAAAAAAAAACCACACTGGGCATGTATGCGTGCATGCCAAAAAAGGAGAATGGAAGAGAAGAGACTGTGGCATGGCCATCCCCTCTGGGGGGGTTATGTCTCATTTTCCCTCTCTCTGACTCTCATGGGCCCACATGCCCAATGACAGGAAAACAAAACAAAAACAAACAAAATAACCCGCACACGAAATCCTGAACCTAGGCTGGTCCCATGGCCTGATAGTTAAGGAAGACTGATCCCACGTGGGGTGATCACGCAGTTCAAACCCCGGCCCTGACTGTTTAGAGAACATGTGGGGCACATGCGTATGTGTGCCTAAAATGCTGACAGAGGAGAAATGGTGAAGAAAGGATGGTGTGTGACCATGTCCCATGGGAGCCTTTTCTCCTTCTCCCTCTTTCTAGCGAGTATGTGCCCTCTGGCGAAAAGAAAAGAAAAGAGAAAAAAGAAAAGAAGAAAAGAACATCTTGAACCTTTCTCTCCTTGAGGAGGAAGGTCAGGGATCGAGAAGAGGCAACCGTCTCAGCGGCCCGTCTCACGTAAGGCCTTTGAGAGCTCCCTGCCCCCACTAACAGACAGTGTATGGGGCGTGCGCACGTGAGCAGCTGGTGAGGTGTCCCCGTGGCAGAAAGCAAGGGTATCAGTGTGTGTGGCAGGAGTCCTGGGTGTCTAAGCTGTGAATGGGAGGTCCCTGAGGGGAAGGGCCTCAGGTAACCTTGTCAAATGCCACCATGTTGTATGGACGCAGAGATCGGGCCCTTAGACAACCTTTTCTTCCTACTGGGGTCAGGGACCTCTTTCAGCCTCTGGTGAAAGCTATAGGCCTTTCTCCCCAGGAGAACACACATGCGTCATTCAAACCCTGTGTGCTATTGCAGGGACTGCCACCCCATGGTGGAAACCCCCACGTGTGAAAGAGGAGAAAGCAAGGGTAGAGAGACAGAAAGAATTCCCCATGCTGGGTGGCAGGGCCTGGGATGGAGCCGGATGCAGGTCCCTGGCTACTTGGTCTGAGACAGAGAAATTGAGAAAGGGAAAGTGAGAAATCACTCCCACCACAAGGGAGATAGCCACACTGCAATGCCTTCTCCATTCTCCTCTTGAGATTTTTAGCACATACACACATGCACCTGACATGATTTTCAAGCCACCAGGTCCAGGATTTGAACTACACAGTCAGCCATATGGTATCTAATGCCTTCAACTTCAAGGTACCTGTTGGCCTGGGAGGAATTTTTTTATATCCTTTGTCATGACTCAAATAATGTTACAGCCAATACAGGAAGTTTCTTAGGAACAGAGGACAGCTTAGAAGTCATAGCACTTCTCAGACTCGTGGGCTGATGACAAGGCATGGCAACGTGGGAATTACATAATCTCTGCTCATATGCATTTCTTACTATTCACTGGATACAGTTAAGCAAATACTTTCTGTTCCTGTTCTCATTTAGTAAAAATAGCAAGAGAAGTGTTGTGGGGTTCGGAGAGGAAAATGCCCAGATAGCAGTGTTCCATTTGACCCAATGCAGACGATCACGATCAGAGGACTCCTCCCAGAGCTCCTTTGCCTTTGACCTTGTGTACTTCCTGTGCTTCACTGCCTCTGCTGGGCAGGCTGCCCTAGCAGGGTTCTGTCACCTCGGCAGCACTGTCAGGGTGACAATGAGGCAGCCACCAGATATTGAGTGAGGACCACGCATGTCCGACGTCTGCAGGTTTCTGATGACCCCTCTGGCTCTGGGAGGCAGAGGTTCCTACCAGCATCTCACAAGAGCTTACCCTGCCCAGCTCAGGCAGCTAGAGTGTGGGTGTTAAAGTGCTGGTCTGTCCCCAGAGCCTGTGCTCCTTCAGCCCCACCACCTATTCTGTTGTCTTACAACTTCTGTTTTTTATTGCCGGAGGACACAAATGCCCGCTAGAGAAAGAGAGGGAAGAGTGAGGGGGTAAGGACACCCCCAGTGGGGCATTGTCATGCCACAATCTTTTTTCCTGCTTTTCTCTATCTTGTCAGGCTTCTGGGTACCCATTCACACATACTCAGCATGTTTTCAAGCTGCTGGGCCTCAGATTTGAAACACGGTTGGCAACATGGGACCTGACTCCCTCCATATGGTGCTTAAGCACTGTACTTTGGGCCCAGCCCTCCACGCCACTACTTTATTTTTTGCCAAAATTTTTTAGCAGTACAGGTTTAAGAAGACCTGGCTCTAAGGAGCTCGCAGTCTATTGTAGTTAGAAGAAAAGATAAAGATATAAGAAGCACTTCCTTTCCTGTGCAATGAGGATTCTAACTAGAGCATCAGACCAGATGTGCTGAGTCGCAGGATACTGGAGCAGAGCACTGTGGGAATTCTAGGCGATGTCAGAGAGCCAATGGGGGCAGGTCAAGGGAAACCGTGAAAGTGGAGGGACCAGGATTCATACCCTTGAGTGACGGGCAAGGCGTGGACAGTGTTACTACGACCTCGATAACTAGCGTTCACATTGGGTTGACCATGCCAGGTTTCAAGTGCTTTATAAGTTTTGATGCATCAATTGCACCCCATAATCCTTAAAGAAGATACTGTTACTTTGCCCATTTTCCAGAAGAGAACGTTAGGGAAATTACCCAAATCTACCAACACAAAGTAGTGATAGAAGTTTGAGATGATGGATATGCTAATTACCCCATTGGATCATTACACATTGTATTCATGAAAAATCATACCGTATCCCATGAATTTTTAGAATTATGTGTCATTAGAAGAAAAAGATTTAAAGAAAGGAAAAATTGCCCAACTCCCTCAGCTGGTAAGTGGGGAGTGGTTATTAGAAACTGGGCAGGTTGACTCCAGCCCCAAGCTCTTTTTTTTTTTTTTGGAGAAGTTTTTGCTATAGGGCAAAAAACTCGCCAGAAAGAGAGAGAGAGACAGAGAGACAGAAAGTGAGAAATCACTCCCCCCGGGGAGATGGCCATGCCACAAGCCCTTCTCCTTTCAGGATCTTGGGCACACATGTACATGAGCTCAGCCTGAGTTTAAGCCACTGGGTCTGGGACTCGAACCGCGCAGTCAACTACGTGGGAGTTCCGCGACATAGCTATTATGCCAACTGCTGATGCTGGGATTCTTTCTTCCTATCTTTCTGTCTCTCTTTGGTGAGTACATGAGCCCTCTGACTATTAAAAGAAAAAAGATGGTGACCCAGCCCAGTGGTCCAGGCAGTAGTGTACAGGAACCCACACGGAAGATGGTGGATTTGGCTCCTTTGTTGGGTCACCTTGAAACACACTGAGTATGTGTGTGCCTGCGCATGCGTGAGAGTGCCCGAGACCCTGCCAAGCCGGGAGACGGGGGAGATTGTGATGTGAGCAGACCTTGCCGAGGGCGCTGTCCTCTCTCTATATCTCTTGTGTGCACACACATCCTCTCCTTGAATAAAATGAATATATTTAAAATAAAATTTTGCTGTTGGATACGTGGACTTGCTGGAGGGTGTGCACTTGCTGGAGAGGGAGAGAAGAGTGAGAAAGTACTATCCAGGAGGAATGGCCATGCCTCAATCCATTTTCCACTATTCTCTCAGGATTTGGGGCACATACATGCACACACACACACACACACACACACACACACACACTCAGTGTGTTTTTAAAGCCACTTGTTCCAGGATTCAAACCGCGCAATCAGCCATATGGGACTAGCAAAGACAACCACCATGCCACTGACTGGCCCTAAAACAAATACATTTTTAAAAATTGTAATTATTTTCTTTACTGTCTGTTTTTGCCTCTGGACTATGTCGCCCAGAGGATTGGGACTATGGGTCTTTTGCTCTCAGGAGTAATTTTAGCACCTAAAATCATGATTGGCTTGTAGAAAGGACTCCACATTTTTAAAGAAATGAAACTCATTGAAGGAAGTAAAGGAAGTGAAAGATTCCTCTTTCTGAGCAAGCCCCCCACCCTCTGTGGGTCTGCCATTCAGTAGCTGGTGACCGTGAGCAGCTCACCTCACTTCTCTCCCTCCTACCCACCCCTTCGCCCCATGCCCACCCTGCTACTTCCCCCGTCAGCTAAACAAGGATGTAACCGGTGGAATTACAGATAACGGTCTGACGGGTCCTCGGAAAATCAAACATAGAGTTAGTGTATGACCCAGCACTTTCACTCCTGGCTAAAAGAACTTCACCCCGAGAGAACCGAAAATACAGTTATGTCCTCACATGAATTTGTGCAAGAATGCTCAGAGCAGCATTTTCTGTAGTAGTCAAAACATGAAAAGAATTGAAATAGCTATCAACAGGTGGCTAGATAAACAAAATGTGATATATTCATACGATGGTGAATGAGGCTGCTTGCCCAGGACCCTGATGGGATGGAGAAATGAGAGAGAAAGGATTGCAGTGTGACCACACCCCCCTGGAGGTGCTTTCTCTCATTTTCTGGTGAGGGCATATACCCACTGGCAATTAAAACAACAACAAATCAACTTACTACACTAAGAAGCCAGTCACAAAGGCCAAATAGTTTATGATTCCATTTTTATAAAATGTTCAGAATAGGTCAGTCTATAGAGGCAGATAGTAGATTAGTTGTGAACAGAGGCTGGGTGGAGGATTGGAGACGGGTTTTTTTTTGGAGTGATCGACATCGTTTGGAATTAGATAGTGATGATGATCAAATATACTAAAAAGTATTTAATTAGACACTTTAAAAGGGTGAATGTTGGGGTTAGCAGGTGGCGTGATGGTTAAGGTGTTGGATTCCCACATGGCCGACTACAGTTCGAGTACCGGACCTGGTAGCTTGCTTTCCCTCTCTCTCTTTCTGTTTCCTCTCTGGTGAGTGCATGTGCCCTATAGCAAATTTTTAAAATAATAATAAATAAAATAAGTAAATATGGGACCAGCAGTTGGCGTAATGGCTATGTCGCTGGACTCCCATATAGTTGACTGCGGTTCAAGTCCTGGACCTGGTGGCTTAAACTCATGCTGGACACATGTGCGTGCGTACATACCCAAGATCCCGAGAAGAGAATGGAGGAGAAGGGATTTTGGGGGTGTGTGATTTCTCACTTTCTGTCTCTCTGTCTTGTCTCACGCCCTGTAGCAAAAACCTCTCTAAAAAAAAAAAAGGTAAATAATTTTATAAAAAGGGGTGGATGTTATGTTCTCCCAAAATAATGGAAGTTAACACAATAGATTAAGCCTGGGTAAATTTTAATTTTAATTATTTAATTAATTAATTAATTTCATTTTTTAAAAAAGAATGTATTATATTTTTTAGCCTGGGCAATTTATAAAAAAATATATATTTGGGACCAGCAGGTAGCGTGGTGGCTAAGGCGCTGGACACTCCCACATGGCTGACCACGGTTCAAGTCCTGGATCTGTGGCTTGCTTTCTCACGCTCTCTCTGGCAACTTGCTTCCTCACTTCCCCTTTCACTCTGTCTCTCTTTGTTCAAATAAAAAATAATAACAAATAGAAATAAATAAATAAATAAATAAATAATTGCAGTGTGACCACACCCCCCTGGAGGTGCTTTCTCTCATTTTCTGGTGAGGGCATATACCCACTGGCAATTAAAACAACAACAAATCAACTTACTACACTAAGAAGCCAGTCACAAAGGCCAAATAGTTTATGATTCCATTTTTATAAAATGTTCAGAATAGGTCAGTCTATAGAGGCAGATAGTAGATTAGTTGTGAACAGAGGCTGGGTGGAGGATTGGAGACGGGTTTTTTTTTGGAGTGATCGACATCGTTTGGAATTAGATAGTGATGATGATCAAATATACTAAAAAGTATTTAATTAGACACTTTAAAAGGGTGAATGTTGGGGTTAGCAGGTGGCGTGATGGTTAAGGTGTTGGATTCCCACATGGCCGACTACAGTTCGAGTACCGGACCTGGTAGCTTGCTTTCCCTCTCTCTCTTTCTGTTTCCTCTCTGGTGAGTGCATGTGCCCTATAGCAAATTTTTAAAATAATAATAAATAAAATAAGTAAATATGGGACCAGCAGTTGGCGTAATGGCTATGTCGCTGGACTCCCATATAGTTGACTGCGGTTCAAGTCCTGGACCTGGTGGCTTAAACTCATGCTGGACACATGTGCGTGCGTACATACCCAAGATCCCGAGAAGAGAATGGAGGAGAAGGGATTTTGGGGGTGTGTGATTTCTCACTTTCTGTCTCTCTGTCTTGTCTCACGCCCTGTAGCAAAAACTTCTCAAAAAAAAAAAAAGGTAAATAATTTTATAAAAAGGGGTGGATGTTATGTTCTCCCAAAATAATGGAAGTTAACACAATAGATTAAGCCTGGGTAAATTTTAATTTTAATTATTTAATTAATTAATTAATTTCATTTTTTAAAAAAGAATGTATTATATTTTTTAGCATGGGCAAGTTATAAAAAAATATATATTTGGGACCAGCAGGTAGCGTGGTGGCTAAGGCGCTGGACACTCCCACATGGCTGACCACGGTTCAAGTCCTGGATCTGTGGCTTGCTTTCTCACGCTCTCTCTGGCAACTTGCTTCCTCACTTCCCCTTTCACTCTGTCTCTCTTTGTTCAAATAAAAAATCCAAAAAAATTTGAAATATCATGTGAGAAAAATATATATATAATTTTATTCATTTATTCATTTTATTTTAATTTGACCAGAAAGAGACAGAGAGAGAGGAAAGAGGGAAAGTGAGAAAGTAAGCCACCAGGTCCAGGACTTGAACTGTGGTTGGTCATGTGGGAGTGTCCAGTGCCTTAACCACCAAACCACCTGCTGGCCCCAGCCTGGGTAAAAATTTTTTTAAAGAATTATTTAATTTCGCTGGACTCCCACGTAGTTGGGTTCATGTCCTGGACCCGGCAGCTTAAACTCACCCCGGGCGCATGTGCATGCGTGCCCAAGATCCCGAGAGGAGAATGGAGGAGAAGGGATTACGGTGTGGCCATCCACCCCTGGGAGGTGATTTCTCGCTTTCTATCTCTCTGTCTCTGTCTTTCTGGCGAGCACATGCGCCCTAGAGTGAAAAAAACTCTCAAAAAAAAAAAAAGAATTATTTAATTTAATTCATCCATTTATTTATTTATTTTAATTTGACCAGAGAGGGATAGAGTGAGAGAGAGAGAAAGCGAGCTAGCTGCCAGGTCCGAGACTCATTAGGAGATAAAGCAAAGAAGGACAAGGAGGGTGGAGGCAGTAGAGTTGAGCCTGGGGTTCCAGTTATCTGTGGCCTGGCAGACCTACTGTGTGGGGGACACAGAAAGAGCATTTGGGCTGGGGACCAACCAGTGCTAGACCTGCTCAGCTGAACATCCCAGGCTCCTCACTGCCCTTTGCTTCCCTCCCTCTGCCACCATTATGCGACTGGACCATCGCATCTGCCTCTCTTTTTTTCAGTTGCATCTACTTCCTGAGGGCTTCACCTAGTCCAGAACTATTTACTGAGCACCTACTAGTGTTGGGGCCCTGTCCTAGGTATCAGGGGGTCATCAGGGAACAAAAGTGACAAAATCCTCATGGAGCAGATGTTCCCTGAGATGGACGTAAATCAATGAATATGCAGATTATCCAGTTGTTAGAAAAGGGGAGTGCTCCGAAGGGAATAAAGCGGAGGAGGGAGGTTGGGAATTCCGGGGGGAGGGGATGCAATTTTAGATGCAGCGGTGGGGAAGGCCTCACCAACCAGGTCTCATTTGAGTAGACTGGTGTAGGTGAGAGAGCAGACCATGTGGATACATGGGGCAAAAGTGTTCTAGGCAGAGGGAATAGCCGTCGTGAAGGACCCCAGGTAAGAGTGGCCTGGCCGGCCCCGTTTATAGAATAGCAAGGGGCAGGGTGACTGGGGGAGGGGAGGAAGTGAAGAAGTAGAGGGAGCGGTGGGAGCCCCCATTGTTTCGTCCCTGCTAAAACCCTCCAGCAGCTTGCAGCTCCTTCAGCCTACAAAGCTCTGCGGGGAGTGGCCTGCCTTTCTCTCAGACCCGTGCCTCCTGCCCTGCCTGTCCTTTCTTTGCCAGGTTCTTTCCTACCTGAGGTTAGGACCTTCCCCCTGCTGTTTCCTGCCTGGCTGTGCACCTTTCCCCAGGCCCTCCTGGCTGCCACTCGGTGCTGGTCTCAAACATCGTGTCAACAGGCCAGCCAGGTAGGGTGGTGGTGAAGGCGGCTGGATCCCATGTGACCCACAGTGCCAGGCAAGTCCCAGATCAGCAGCTTGAAAGACTCGTGGGGGTGGGGGAGGCAGCAGAAGGTGTAGTGGTTATGTTCTTGGACTTCCACATGGCCGACCGTAGTTTGAGTCCTGAATCCAGTGGCTTGAAAATCACGCTGGGCGTGTGTGTGCGTGTGCATTCCCAAGATCCCAGCGGGAGAATGGAGAAGGGATTGTGGCGTAGCCATCCCCCCTGGGGGTGGGAGGGGAGTGAGTTCTCACTTTCCTTTCACTGTCTCTTTCTCTCTCTCTCTGGAGAGCACACATGCCCTAAGGCAAAAAAAAAAGTCTTTAAAAAAAGAAAAGAAGACTTGCTGGGCACCTGTGCCTGCGTGCCCAAAATTCCAAGAGGAGAATGGAGAAGGGATTGTAGATCGTGACCTGGCCTTCTCCCTGGGAGGTGTTTTCTCTCCATTCACTCCCCCTACCGCCTGTGAGCACAGGTGTCCTATAGAAAAAAAAAAAAAAAAAAAAAAAAAAAAAAAAAAAAAAAAAACCCCCCCCCCCTCGCACACCCTTACTGGTTTTATTCTCTCCTTGCCTGTGCCTACTTAAAAGTGATCTTGATTTTTTTTTCTCGTAGTCAAAACTTTATTGAAAAACTGACACCAAAATAGGAGATCAGTGTTGTATACTTTACAAAAATCAAACATATTTACATTATCTTGGCAGGTTAACTAGAATTACTAAATTTATGATAAGGCTTTCTGTGAGAAAACAACACATTCAGCAAGTTGCATAGACCATTAGTGTCGCTGTCTTCTAAAGGAACAACCTGGATATTTTACACCCATGAAGTAAGAATGTGGACTCTGAACTAGCCATTTCTTTTTTATGTTTTTTCTCTTCCTCTTCCAAGGACGGATGTAGTAAGTCTCTAGCCAGAGGCGTCTTGATTCTTTCACGAGCCCAGTGAGCCCAGACTGTCCTGCTGTCTCCCTTTTTTTTTTGAGAGGTTTTTGCTATAGGGCATGTGTGCTCTCCAGAAAGACAGAGAGACAGAGAGACAGAAAGAGCGGGGATGGCCACTCCACAATCCCTTCTCCTCCGTTCTCCTCTCTCTAAAAAGCGATCTTGATGTTTTCCATGTGCGGGATCGTCTATTCCCCTAGAAGATGCTCTAGGGCGTCTCAGACCTCGTCTGCCTGACTCACCTCAGCATCTCCAGAGCCTCTCTCAATTATCTGTTGAGGAATTCTTTTTTTAAAAAAAGAAGTGCTTTATTTAACCTTATTTATTTATTTAAATTTGACCAGAGAAGAACAGAGTGAGAGAGAGAGGGAAAGTGAGAACCCAAGCCTCCAGGTCTGGGACTCGAACTGTGTTCAGCCATGTGAGAACCCAGTGCCCTTAACCACCACACCACCTGCAG
>NW_006159730.1:1743190-1760305 GCF_000334495.1 Tupaia belangeri chinensis | reverse complement strand
TTTTTTTTTTGAGAGGTTTTTGCTATAGGGCATGTGTGCTCTCCAGAAAGACAGAGAGACAGAGAGACAGAAAGAGCGGGGATGGCCACTCCACAATCCCTTCTCCTCCGTTCTCCTCTCTCTAAAAAGCGATCTTGATGTTTTCCATGTGCGGGATCGTCTATTCCCCTAGAAGATGCTCTAGGGCGTCTCAGACCTCGTCTGCCTGACTCACCTCAGCATCTCCAGAGCCTCTCTCAATTATCTGTTGAGGAATTCTTTTTTTAAAAAAAGAAGTGCTTTATTTAACCTTATTTATTTATTTAAATTTGACCAGAGAAGAACAGAGTGAGAGAGAGAGGGAAAGTGAGAACCCAAGCCTCCAGGTCTGGGACTCGAACTGTGTTCAGCCATGTGAGAACCCAGTGCCCTTAACCACCACACCACCTGCCGGCCCCTTCTGTCAAAGGATTCTATGACCTCATCTTCCTGGGGATTCTTCTGATTAAAGAGCTTACTCCCCCAGGGAGCTTATTTCTGCCCTATCCAGATGACCTTTGTCCTAGGGGGAAGACTGATGGTGTCTTGGGTTGGGACCAAGCATTCTTTCCCTCTCCCACCTGAAGACAAGGCTTTGTGCCTTCTCTCTGTCCAGCCTGGAATCTGGAATCAGGCAGCACTGAATTCCGAAAGGAGAGTAAATGTTCCAGTGAGCCCAGCGCCCAGGCTGGCTGTGGACAGAGAAGGGCTGAAGGCAGCAGAAACAAAGAAAGGGAGGGCTGGTCATTTCTAAGTTATGTTCCTTTTAGGTCATGACAAGGAGACAGAACAATAGGAAAATAACTGAGAAGTTAACAACCAGCTTACTTCTTTTGTGTAAGGATTAGAACAGAGGGAGGATTGAACTGGCCCGTGGGGGAAGCTGTCTCTTATCTCTCGCTCCTGATTTCTCAGGTCAGATCACAAAGCAGTTTCGGCTCAGAGACGTGAGAGATTCACGTCCTTTTTTTTTTTTTTTTTAAAGAATTGCTTATTGGGACCAGCAGTTGGCATAATGGCTATGTCACTGGACTCCCATGTAGTCAACCGCGGTTGAGTCCCGGACCTGGTGGCTTAAACTCACGTAGGGCGCATGTGAGTGCGTACCGAAGATCCCAAGAGGAGAATGGAGGAGAAGGGATTGCGGTGTGGCGGTCCCCCCTGGGGGATGATTTCTCGCTTTCTGTCTCTCTGTCTCTCTGTCTTTCTGTCTTTTTGGCGAGAGCATGTGCCCTATAGCAAAAACCTCTCCAAAAAAATAAAATAAAATAAAAAAGAATTGCTTATTTAATTTATTATTATTTTAAATCTTGCTGTAGGGCATGTGTGCGCACTTGAGGGAGTGGGGGAGGGAGAGAAAAGTGAAAAAGCACCCCCCAAGGGATGGCCACTCCTCCATCTCTCCTCCCTTCTCCTCTGGGATTTTGGGCATGCACAGACATTCTCATGGCATTTTTCAAGCTGCTGGGTCCAGGACTCAAACTGTGCAGTCAGCCACATGAGATCCAGCCTCCTCAACCACCCTGCCACCGGCTGACTTTAAATACCATATTAATACAATATCCGTTTGTCTTCGCTCAGCCAGACTCTGCGCCTTCTGCTTTCCCCGCTGCCTGGGGAAGGTTAGGCAAAGGAGCACACAGGGCAGACAGAGTCTCAGGATAAAGACTGGGAGGTGGAGGTGACTCTCATACGGCGAAGAGTACGAGAAGGGCCACTGTCGGGTGAAGAGCCCCCTGCCTCTGAAATGGTGAAGCTCAGAATGGCAGAGAAGAGATGTTGCTTCAGAATGGGGTTCATTCCTCTCTGAAGGAACTGGCGATGAGGCCCCCAAACAGCCCCAACCCCAGCCCCAGAGCCAGCCGCCCCAACTGTGGCAGTCTCTGTCCCAGTGAACTGGTGGCTGTGTTGCTGTCCCTTGAAATGGTGCTGGTTTGGAGTCTGCAGTCAGGGACAGTGAGATGAGGACACTGCCAGGCCCCCGAGGCTCTCATCTGTGTTTAGGTAGAGGTCACAGAATTGCGGTGGACAGTGGCCACCTCCGCAGCTGAGAGGTGACCCTGATCAAGGAGGGAGGGGAGACAAACGCGGAGTGGGTGTGCATGTTCAGGGGTGAGGGCTGTGGCAGGAGAACTCCCACTGCAGAGAAGACAGCGACAATTGTGCTGTCTGCTGATAGGTAGACTTGAGAAGCTATCTCTGAAGCCTGTTGGACCAGCCAATCAGCGGACCTGAGGTGTCCTATTGTATGTAAAAGATGGCTGAGCTTTCTCTGGCTGGCTTTTCCAAGTGTCGGGAAACACCCCACCTCTTTCTCTGAAAGGGCAGGATCCCCAGTAAGCCTCTTCCACAGCACCAGCCCTCAGCACCAGGCAGGGACAGAGAGGTGAGTGGCTAGAAGGTTGAACTTTCCTACTTTGAGGCATGGCCTAGTGACTCTCCTGGGGTTGGTTTGATTTGGGACACAATATTGCCTATTCTTTTACGAAAAGATCACCAGGCAGAGCCAGGTTTTCGACCTTAGTCACTTTGGCCCAGAAATACCCAGACCAAGAATCTGGGTAACAGTTGAGAAGGGGAAGGATTGGACCCAAGGTTGGACAGACTGAGAGGCTGGGGGTGCTTGGGGCCTGGGGGCACCAATCTGAAGGGTTTGATACCACGGACGGTTAGTTCTGCGCTCAGAGCTGTTGAGTGGGTGGCTCTTCTACTCTGTCACCTTCCTATTCTGAAAGAGCTTGGCCGTTTTTTTTTCTTTCCTTTCTTAAGATTATTTTATTATTATCATAATTTTTATATTACATTTAATCACATATATCTTTACAATGTGTTACATTTCTTTATTCAGCATCATTACCATGCATCTCAGTCAGGACTTGGCTGTTATTTTTATTCATTAAGTGTTCTGAGGCCTTTCAGCATGGTCTGACAGTAGCTATGAGGACAGAGCACTGGACTTGGAGTCTGGGAGCCTGGATCTGAGACTTAACTCGGTCACTTACAAACTGCAAGTTCCCATTTTTTGGAGTTAGAACTAGGTTCAGGGGACCAGCAGTTGGCGTAATGGCTATGTCGCTGGACTCCCATGTAGTTGACCGTGGTTTGGGTCCTGGACCCGGTGGCTTAAACTCACGCCGGGCGTGTGTGCGTGGGTGCCCAAAATCCCGAGAGGAGAATGGAGGAGAGGGGATTGCGGCGTGGCCATCCTCCCTGGGGGGTGATTTCTCGCTTTCTGTCTCTCTGTCTCTCTCTGTCTGGCGAGCGCACACGCCCTGTAGTGAAAACCTCTCAAAAAAAAAAAGAACTAGGTTCAGATCTGCAGATCTGCCTCTCCCCTGGCTCAGTGTGTGACCTGAGGCAAGCTGCTCCCTCTTCAGACTCTCATCCTTTTTTTAAAGATTGTTTTTCTTTTATTAGATGTGTAGGAAATAGACCGATTAATACAGTCCGAGCGTGTGTCATTCTTTTTTCACTTGCCAGAGGTGCGTGTGCCAGCTGGAGAGAGAGAGGCAAGTGAGAAAGTATCCCCATGGGGCATGGTGACACCGCAGTCTCTTCTTTTCCGTTTCTCTATCCTGTCGGGATTTGGGACACACTCGAACACATGACTGACGTTTTCAAGCCACTGAGACTGCGGCTCAAACCTTGAGATCCATTTCCCTTAACCACTAGGTATTGGGCCAGCCCCAGCTGAATTCTTTAAAGCCTCCAATTCCAGCTTCCCAGTATTCAGCCAAGTTTGAGGATAAGGAGCTAGAGCTTCTGGACTCCTGTAATGCCTTCTGTCTGTGTTCTGGGGTTCTCTGCAGGTGCCCTTCCTGTCTTCCTGAAGTTTGTCCAAAAAGAAGACATGTTGGGACAGTTCAGTGGCCTGGTGGTTAAGGCAGCTGGATTCCCAGATGGCCAACTGCATGGTTTGAGTCCCAGACCTGGAGGCTTGAGAAACAAGCCAGCACCTATGTGTGTGCGCCTAAAATCCTGAAAGGAGAGAAAGATGGAGAAGGGACTGCAGTAGGACAATTCCCCACGGGAAGTGCGTTTTCCTCTCCCTGTTCCCCTCTGTGTATGTTATCCTCGAGTGCATGCATGTGTGCACACATGCGCACACACACACACAGAGACATGCATGGATTAAGCACCTAGTGTGTACCAGAGGGAAACTCCTTTCCTTGAGCTGAGTCTGGTGGGAGATTTTGTCTTTTGAAAATTTTTTTAAAAGAATTATTTTCTTTAACTTTATTTATTTTATTTATCTATTTTAATTTGGCCAGAGAAGGACAGAACGAGAGTGAGCGAGAAAGCAAGCCACCAGGTCCGAGACCAGATCATAGTCTGCCATGTGGGAGTCCAGCACCCTTAACCACCACGCCCCCCTCCCCCACACCGGTTCCTTGACATGTTTCTAAAGCCACGGAAATTCAGACCAAGGAACCTAGTGTACTGCACACTTATATGTGACCCCTACTGGTGGGAAGTGTTGTGGCCTATCTCGTGGCTCCCTTCTCCCGGTTCTGTAGACCTGACCGGATGTGACTTGTCCTGGATCCTCTATCTACAAAAGACCAGGAGGAGACGGAATTCCAGAGAGGGCTCCTTATTTCTGACTCTAGCATACTGAGTAAGCTGTCCTGGATTCTGTTTCTACCTTCCAGCTAAGGGCTTAGTAGGGTCAAGAGAACTGCCCTTACAATATACAGCGATCCTATGTGGTAAGTCATCTGTCAACTCCCCTATGGGTTGTAAAGCCCCAGAGATAGTCCTTGGAATTATCCCCCAGAGAGAACAATACAGAGAAAGGCTCTGCGGAGCTTCCCAAAGGGCAGATCTGATCAGTAGCCACCCTCTCCCCCATACCACAGCTGGTCCTGGGGGCTTTGGAGTACCGAGGAAGAGGGAGAACCCACAAACACAGAAACTTGCCCTGGGCTGGCTGTGCACCTTTGGTTTTTCTTCTACCTTGGTTTCTGACAGACGAGGTAGGGTTGGACCAGAGAACTGGGTTTAATAGTACAAGCGGTCTTGGTGGATAGAGTACGTTAATGTGTGTTCTTGGCTGTAGTTTTAAGTCAATGGAAATAACGAGACAGTTATTCAACATGAAAGTCCAGGGCCAGCAAGGGGTGTGGTGGTTAAGGAAGCTGGATCCCACATGGCCAACTGAGCAGTTTGAGTCCTGGTCCTGGCACCTTGAGAGATTATGATGGGTTGGGACCAGCAAGTGGCATGGTGGCTAGGGTGCTGGACTCCCATGTGGCTGGTGACGATTCGAGTTCCGGACCTGGTGGTGTGAAAAATCACACCAAGTATGTGTGCATGCCAAAATCCCAGGGGGAGAATGGAAGAGGAGGAATTATGGCATGGCCATCCTCCCTGGGAGGTCATTTCTTACTTTCCCCTCATTGTTTCTCTCTGGTGAGTGCATTTACCCTATGGCAAGAATCTAAAAAAAAAAAAAAAATTATGCTGTGTACGTGCGTGTATGCATGTGCTCCAAATCCAGAGAAAACAGGAGAAAAGGGATTGCAGCGTGGCTATCCTCCCTGGGGAGTGATTTCTCACTTTTCCCCTCTCTGTCTCTGTATAGCAAATGTGGAAAAAAAAAAAAAAAAAACAACCCCAAAAAAACAAGCTGTGGCTCTCTTTCTTGGGTTTCTGTTCCACCCTGTTTTGAGTGAGAAGTAAAGAGCAGAGCCACCTAGCCATCAGTAAGTCCATGGGGGACAAGCCTGAAGTGGCAGTCCCAGGGGGCAGGAGGTGGGTCTGGGATGTCCGGGCTGGTCATAGAGTTAAGAGAGCTTATTCTGAATTGAAGGTGGTTTCTCCCTCAGTCACCAGTGAGATCAAAGGAATTGCCCTTTAGAAATAACCACCGTGTGTGGAGGTAGTTTCAGCTGTGCCGGTGACTAAAACTTGGGAGCTGGGACTTCCACAAACACTTTGCTTCAGTCATTTTGAAAATGTGTAACTCTTTTGCGTCCCTTACACTGGAGTCCCTTTTGCTGGGACTTTTCGTGTGATTCACTTGATAGGTCTTCACATTTATTGAAATGGTTTTCTGGTATTGTGTGGGTCTTAAACTCCCAATGGGACCTTAAGTCCTGTGAGCCCGGAGGCTGGGCTCCCAACCAGCTCAGCACAGAACCTCAGTGGAGAAGATGCTGCACAGGCCTCGATTCAGCGAGTCAACGGACACTGCAGTTTCCACAACCCTCGCTCCTCCAGAATTCCCCTAAGCCAGCAATGGGGAAATAGTTTTGTGATTTTGGCACATGAACCAGCATTACAAGAGTCACAAAAATGTACTGAGAGCCTACTGTATCAGGATGAGGTAGTATGTAGTCTTTTGCAAAAGATAATTATGGGAGCCAGCAGATGGCACAGTGGTTAAGGTGCTGGACTCCCACATGGTGGACCATGGTTTGAGTCCCAGACCTGGTGGTTTGCCTTCTTCACATTTACTGAAATGGTTTTCTCTTTCTCTCTGATCAAATTAAAAATATTAATAATTAATAAAATTAACTAAATAATTCTTGAAAAAAAGAGAATTATAGGGGCTGGCAGATGGTGTGGTGGTTAAGGGCATTAGATTCCCACATGGCCAACCACAGTTCAAGTCCCAGGCCTGGCAGCTTGCTTTCTCATTCTCTCTCTCTCTCTGACCCTCTCTGGTCAAATTAAAATGAAGTAAATGAATAAATAAAAAAAGTGAAATAAAATAATTATTTTTAAAAAGACTGGGCAGAGATAAACAAACTTGAACAGTGAGAAATACTGTTAAGTTCATCACGATTGCTGCAGCTAAAACACTCGGTGCGTATCTTTTTAAGTTTGCCAGCGGGTACGTTTGCTCACCAGAGAGAGGTAAAGAGACAGTGATGGGGGGGGAAGGGGGAAAGAAAGCCCCCTAGTAGGGCACAAACATGCCATAATCCCTTCTCCAATTCTCCTCCGTTGGGATTTTGGGCACATGTGAACATGCACCTGGAGTGTTTTTTAAGCTGCCAGGCTAGAATTCAAACCATGCAGCAGTCAGCCTTGTGGGACCCAGCTGCCTTTTTTTTTTTTTTGAGAGGTTTTTACTATATATGTGAGCGTGAACTCTCCAGAAAGGCAGAGACAGAGAAACAGAGAGTGAGAAATCACCCCCCCCCCCGCCCCGGCTGGGGGATGGCCACGCCACAATCCCTTTTCCTCCATTCTCCTCTTGGGATCTTGGGCACGCACACACATGTGTCTGGCGTGAGTTTAAGCCACCGGGTCCAGAACTTGAACGACAGTCGACTACATGGGAGTCCAGCAACACAGCCATTACGCTAACTGCTGGTCCCGGGACCCAGCTTCTTTGACCACCAGGCTACAGGGCTGGGCCACAATGCATGTCTAGTAGTTAAAAACTAGAAGGCAGAGACCCGCAGGTGATATGGTGGTTGAAAGTGCTGTATTCCCACATGGTCAACCATGGTTCGAGTCCCAGATCTGGCAGCTTGCTTTCTCACTTTCCCTTTCTCTGTCTCTCTCTCTGGTCAAATTAAAATAGTAATAATAATAACAAATGGAAATAAATAAATAGATAATGCTTAAAAAAAATTAACTGGAAGGCAAGTCAGCCAAGTTGTGTGGTGGTTAAGGCAGTTAGACCTCACGTGGCCGCCTCTGTGGTTAGAGTTCCAGACCCTGCAGCCTGAGAACATGCTGATGAACCAATAGCAAACATCACTGAGCATTACGGCCAAGGCGCTGCAGGGCTTTCCGTTTCAACTCCATGCTCACGACATCCCTGTGGAGGAAGTGTTATCCCCATTCTAACAGACGTGGAAGCTGGAACACATGAGATTAAATAGGCTCCCAGGCGCCTGGCTGGTAGGTGGTAGTGGGGATGCGAACATGCAGCCCAGCTCTGGTGGCCCTTCGCGCGGTGCTGTGTAGTCAGTATTGTACCCAGCTGCGTCTGAGTCACAAAAACGTGCTGAGAGACTGCTGTGTGTCTGGCACAGCCAGTTGCCTGGGGGTTCCCTACCCTCACGCAGCTCATGTTGGCATTATTACATCAGCACAGAGAACGCTGGCCCGGGGGAAGGGGGGGCGCCCTGCCTCCCGTCTCCCCTGTCTGGGAAAGACACACAGGGTGACCCAGCCTCATCCTGTGTGGCTGCTCCGAGGTAATGATTATCTTTTCTGAGGACTGAAGCAAGCAGTCAGGTGTCTCAAGGGCCTGTTATCTCCAGACACGGGCCTCTGTGGGGTCTTGAGTCATGCAGCCATTGTGGGGCTTTTCCTATCTCTGTTTTGCACACACCCCTGTGAGTGGGGCCTATCAGGAAGGTCCCTCCCTAGGAGATTTTGAGACAGCATTAGGAGGCCTTAAAATGAAATTCCAGCCAGGGAGAGATTGCGCTTGACTAGATGGCTCTGCCTCTGGAGGCTCTGCAGGGGTGAGGCCATCTGATTTGTGTTTCAGCACGCTGGCTTCAGCTGCCAGGTGGTGATGGGATTGACAGGGGCCATCCCAGCGGGGACAGTCCTACTGGAGTCCACTTCAGCTTGAGCTTTGAAAGCCTACTCTGGATTAGAAAGGCCCCCTGGCTTTTTCTTCCCTAGATCTCTCCCTGCTGGTCAAATTACATTCTCAGCTTCCTCATCAGTCTGCTCCTCAGGACAGTGGAGAGGATTAAAGAGTTAGTATGAGACCAGTGGGTGGCATGGTGATTAAGGTACTGGACACTCCAACATGGCCAACCACAGTTCGAGTCCCGAACCTGGTGGCTTGCTTTCTCGCTTTCCCTCTCTCCCTCTCTCTCTCTATGTCTCTCTCTGGCCAAATTAAAATATATGAATGAATAAATAAAAAATTAAATAAATAATTCTTTAAAAAAAAAAAAGAGTTAGTATGGGGCCGGCAGGTGATGTGGTTGAAGTGCTAGACTCCCAAATGGTCGACCACTGTTTGAGTCCTGGACCTGGAGACTTGCTTTCTCACTCTCTCTCTCTCTCTCTCTCTGCTCAAATTGGATAACAATACTACTACTACTAATAATAACAAAATTAAATGATTTTATTAAAGAGTAAAGGGAATGTGCTTAGAGCAGCACCTGCGCATGTTGTATGTGAGAATTATTATTATTATTATTATTATTATTATTATTATTATTATTGTACCTGCCCCAGCAAACAGATTTGAATTTGGATAGACACCTGGGCCCTGTCCTACCTCCTCTTTACCAGCTAACCTTGAGCCTCGTTTTCTCCTGTGGAGCACCACACAGTTATGTGAGGGTCAGATGAGCTCTCATTCACATCCTGCCTGGCACAAAGTAGGCCCCTCCTTGCCTTCCGAAAAAACGTCAAAGGGAGGGGTGGGAATGGTGTGGTGGTTAAGGCGCTGGATTCCCACATAGTTGATCAAGGTTTGAGCCTGGATCTGAGACTTAAAAATCACACCAGGTAAGTGTGCATGCATGCTCAAAATCCCGAGAGGAGAATGGAGAAGAGGCTGCGGTGTGGCCATCTCCCTGGAGAGTTTCCCTCTCTTGCTCTTTGGTGAATGTATGCGCCTTAAAGCAAAAACCTAAAAAAAAAAAAATGTCAGAGAGAGCTGGCTGTGGCCTGGTGATTAAAGGAGCTGGATTCCCACATGACCAACTGCAGTTTGAATCTTGGCCCCGGTGGCTTGAAAAACACCTGGTATGAGTGCTTGTGTACCCCAAATCCTGACAGGATGGAGAAATGTAAGAGAAGGGAATGAGGAATGACCACACCTCCTCAGGGGATCGTTTCTCCCCTTCACTGTCTGTTTCTCACTGTCTCTCTAGTGAGTTTGCACCAGAGAAGAAAGAAAAGAATATGGGTTTAAGATTTCTTAAGAAGGGGGACCAGCAGTTGGCATAATGGCTATGTCCCTGGACTCACATGTGGTTGACTGCGGTTCGGCTCCCAGACCTGGTGGCTTAAACTTACGCCTGGCTTGTGTGTGTGTGTGCCCAAGATCCCCAGAGGAGAATGGAGGAGAAGGGATTGCCGAGTGGCCATCCCTCCAGGGGGTGATTTCTAGCTTTCTGTCTCTCTGTCTTTCTGGTGAGAGCATGTGCCCTATAGCAAAAACCTCTCAAAAAAAAAAAAAAAAAAAGGCTTCTCAAGAAGGTTTTGCTGCTGTTGTTTTTCCTTCCCAACTCCCAATTTTCCACCCTGACCCCATGCTCCCCACCCTCCAGTTCCCATGTCTGGTGTCCCTTAGAGCCTGTTTGAGCTCAGGATTGCCTTTTTACTCCATGATCTGACCCCTCGCCTTTGGGAAATGACGGATACCTTCTAGGACTTGTCAACTTACCATCCTTGACAGTAAGAACACAGGCTGTTTAGGTGTTGTGTGGCTGGCGTTGTTCCTGATTTCCGCATGTGGCTCTTCTCCCGGGTGTGCTTTTCTGACCCCACCGTACTCCTGTGGGGATGGCATGATTATCATTCCAGTTTAAAAGATACAACAACTGAAGAACAAGGAGGCTGAACAACTAGGAATTGCAGGTTTGAGCCTGTGGAGGCTGACTCTGAGCCCCAGAGCCCAGCCACACCATGTCATGGCCACCATGGAACTCTGTTTAGAATCAGTAATGATTCGGAAAAGAAGTGTGGTCTTTTTCCTATGAATGTCAGAGCTTTGTTTGCTTTTATTTTTTATTTTTTGCTTTTTTAAACCAAAAGATACTTTGTTCTGGAGTTAGAAATTCCAAAATTTTCCCTAGTTATATTCTGCTGATGTTTAATCTCCTTTTAAATAAAGCATTTTTTCTAAGTCTTGTTGAACTCTCTTGTGCTCAAAAATAGGCATATTTTCTCTTGCTCTGTCACCTGTGGAGAAGGGAAATTGCTGACTAGCATGTTCTTTCGCATACTTGAAAATAGTCCTACGATGTCTCAGACTCTCTAAACCCACTCTCTCTGAAGCAAGAGGAGCCTGGCTCCCTCCTGTTAGGCTAGTTTCTCCTCCTGAGGAAAGTTCCAGAGCTGTCCAGACTCTTTCCTTCCACTGGTTGCACGCTAGGCAGTGAGGGGCATGCTTAAGGTACACCAGGCTGTTTAGGGTCCTCTGCCTTTGCTTAAGATTTTAATTTACTTTGTTATTTTTATATTTCAGAACATTTACAAGTGAAGTAAAAGTACAGAGATAGGAAAAAAGGCTCAGTTGTATTGTTGTACAGATAGGGTCACTGCTTGGGAGTCTGGAAGCCACTAGAGAGGCACAGGCTTGGTTTCCAGGCCAACTTGAATATGCTGGGTGTGTTTGTGTGCAGTTGGTCCTAGCTAACTAAGAGGCAGGGGCAGGAAGATAGTTGTACAGTGAGACCCAGACACTAATGCCAATTTCAGGGCCGGATGGTGCTGCATGCTAAGACACCATGCTTTGCAGGATTGACCCACATAGGAAGGTTCCCTTCCAGGTTTGCATCCTGAGACCTCCCTGAGTATGCTGGGCATGTACATTACATGACCATGATCCAGGACTGGCTGAGGGCTGGTGGTGGGTCATGGCATCAAAACCCCATTGGGGATACTTTCTCTCTGTCTTTCTGTCTCTCTCTCTCTCTTATTCATGGAAGAAATAAATAAAAAAGTAGTAATAATCTGGAATTAAAAAAATATTTAAAGGGATCAGCAGATGGTGTAATGGTTATGTTGCTGGACTTGCATGTAGTCGATGATAGTTTGAGTCCTGGATCTAGTGGCTTGGAGCTCACACCGAGTGCATGTATGTGCGTGCCCAGGATGCTGGGAGGAGAATGGAGAAAAGATTGCAGTGTGGCCATCCCTCCAATGAGGTGATTTCTTGCTTTCTGTCTCTCTGTCTCTCTGGAGAACATATGTGCCCTATAGCAAAAATCTCTCAAACACACACATGCACACACAAACCAAAACTATCTCTAGGGCCAGTAGGTGGCATGGAGGTTAAGGCACTGGATCCCACATGACTGGCTCCACGTTTCGAGTCCTGGACCCAGTGGCTTGAAAAGCATGGCTGTGTCCATGTGCATGCATGCCTAAAATCCTGAAAGGAGAGATAGAGAAGGGATTAAGACATGAACATCCTGCTTGGGGATGTGCTTTTTCACTTTCCTTCTCTCTCTCTTTTTCTCCCCCATTGGTGAGCACATATGTCCTAATGCCCTATAGGAAATTTTTCTTAAATTTAAATTTTATTTGTTATTATTATTATTATTTGTTAATTTGACCAAAGAGAGAGAGAGAGAGTGAGAGACAGGGAGAGCAAGAAAGCAAAAAAAAGCTACCAGGTCCGAGACTTGAACTTCGGTCAGCCATGTGGGAGTCCAGCACCTTAGACACCATGCCACCTGCTGGCACCCACCCTATAGGAAATTTTAAAAAAAGAAACTATCTCTTGGGACCAGCAGTTAGCGTAATGGCTATGTCGCTGGATTCCCATGTAGTCGACCCTTGTTTGAGTCCCGGATCCGGTGGCTTAAACTCACGCTGGGTGCATGTGTATGCATGCCCAAGATCCTGAGAGGAGAATGGAGAAGGGATTGGGGCATGGCCATCCCCCCTGAGGGGTGATTTCTCGCTTTCTGTCTCTCTGTCTCTTTGTCTTTCTGGCGAGAGCACACACCCTATAGCAAAAACCTCTCCAAAAAAAGAAGAAAAAAACTTTCTCTTTATGTTACTCATTTTCTCCTTCTTCTCTTTCTCACAAAGGACCCAAAAAAACTAGAAATAAAGTTATTCCTAATTCCTCTCCCTAAATGTGTTTATTTATTTCTTTAAAGAGAGAGAAACAGAAACCTTCAACAAGTCCTTATGCCTTCACCCATCCCTAGCCTCAGCCAGCCTGGTCAAGCTCACATATTCCATGTGTCCAGGTGATCCCGGGACACAAACCTGGACTCTTCCCACATAGGTCCAGTGCATTACCACTGCCTGACCCCGACATTTCTATGCGGGTTAGTGTACTTGGAACCGGAGCACCTGTGTGGCAGGCACTGTGAGGAGATACAGCAGGGACACCATCCTTATCTTTGTCTGAAGGTTCTTACAGCCTCAACTTGTTAGTATTAAGAACCGTTCTTTTTCTCTCTCTTTTTTTTTTAAAGAATTATTGTTTATGTAACTTTTTTATTTATTTATCTGTCTTAATTTGACAAGAGAGGGACAGAGTGAGAGTAAGAGAGAAAGTGAGAAAGTAAGCTGCCAGGTCTGGGACTTGAACCAGTGTTGCCCATGTGGGAGTCCAGCGTCCTTAACCACTATGCCACCTGCCAGTCCCAAGAACGGTTAACAATTACCCTGTCGTTGGGGCTAGCAGCTGGTTTAGTGGTTAGGGCACTGGACTCACACATGACTGACTGGGACTCGGTGGTTTGAAACTCATGCCAGGCACATGTGCGTGTGTGCCTAAAATCCTGAGAGGAGAGTGGAGGAGAAGGGATGGCGGCATGGCCATTCCTGCAGGGGGTGATTTCTCGCTCTCTGTCCGTTTCTATGTCTCTGGCGAGTGTGTACATCCTATAGCAAAAATCTCTCTAAAAAGAAAATTAGTGTCAACCAGGGCTTGCTGAGTACCTTCCGTGGCCAGGAACTCTTCTAGGCACTTGGGGGGACATCAGGAGCAGAAGATCCCCATCCTGGTGAGTTTCTCCTCTAGTGGGGAAGGCAGACAATGAGTTAATGCCACAGGGGATGGTGGAATGGAAAGGAAAGTGGCTGTGGCTTGGAGCAGGGCGTAGGGGGCTGCGGTACTTGGGGGGGGGTGTCAGGGTCAGTGTCCACCCATAAGGATGTAACGTTTGAGCCGAGACTTGAAGAAGGTGTAGGATTTAACCATGCCAGTATCTAACAAAGCGTTTCAGGCAGAGGGAGTAGTTAGGTCCTAAAAGAACCCGAATCCAACACAAACATCAGGAAGGGGCCATGGGAAAGATAAGGAGCCTGAAAAAGGGCCAGGGAGGGGAGGAAGGAGAGCTGGCATGCCTATGCTAATTGCGCTGTGGCTGCCTAGAGGGTGGGGTGATCCTCAGGACCTCTGGGACCACACTGCCCAGACCCCTGTGCCAACGGAAACCTCACCAATGTGGCCTGTAGCTCTGATCCAGACTTTCACAATGAGGCCAGGGCCTTGAGCAAGCCATTACTCCGTCTCAGTGGCTTCCTCTGCGACAGGACACGGCCAGCATCTCATACCCTAAGTGCACTTTGTGAAAATAATGATAATGGTGATGATATAAATAAATGTCAATTCCTGCATTCCAGGGGCAGTTATTTCTCTTACCAAGACTTCTTAGAAGCAAAAGCAAAACCATCATATTTCTGTGGTTTCTGAGGGAAAAAAAACGTAAGAGTGAGCCAGTTGTCCAACACGGTTCGAGGCCCTGACCCAGCGGCTTGACAAACACGCCAGGTGTGTGTGCTGTGCAAGCCCAGAGGCCCCAGACGGGGGAGAAAGGAGGGAACTGGGATTGCAGCATTGGCCATTCCCCTGGGAGGTGCTTGCTTGGTCCGCCCAGCACCCTCCTCCAGCCAGCTCTGGCAGCCTCTGGCGAACTGAAAAAAAAAAGATGAGAGCATGGCCTTTAGTCAGGGGAATGAGGTGGAAGAAGGTACATCTTGCTTCTCGCTAGCATTTAGCTGTTGGCTTTACGGGAGCTGCGTTCCAAGGGCCCTGTTCCACCCTTCCCCAAAAGCGGTTCCTTAGTTGGGGTTCAGAAGAACCGCAGCAGCCAACTGTCTATGGGGAAGGTTTGGAAAGTATTATGCAAGTGGTGAAAAAACAGCTTTGACAAATTAAAAATAAATAAATAAGTAAAACCTGGTGGAGTGTCCTAGTCTTTAGGCCATAGGGGCCAGAAATTCTAAACTGATTCTCTCAACCCACTGTGTCGCTAAAAGCAGGGATTTGAGACTATGGCCTTCGTAGACACTTTTTTTTTTTCCTTTAAGAATTATTTTATTTAACTTTATTTATTTACTTATTTTTTAAATTTGACCACAGAAAGACAGAATGGGTGAGAGAGAGAGAGAGAGAGAGAGAAAGAGAGAGAGAGAGGGAAAGTGAGAAAGCAAGCCACCAGGTCTGGGACTCAAACTGCGGTCGGCCATATGGGAGTCCAATGCCCTTAACCACCATGCCACCTTCCAACCCCGGCACCTAATTTTGCCCCAGCTCTAGGACTCTGAGTCCTATCATTCTAGGACAGGGTTTTCCCTGCCCAGAACAGTCGGGAGTGTGTGTTTTTGTGTTTAGTTTTGACATAAGGCATGTGCATTGGCTAAAGACTCACACACACACACACACACACACACACACAGAGAGAGAGCGAGAGAGAGAGAGAGAGAGAGAGGAAAGGTCAGGAAGCACCCCTGATGGGATGGCCACGCCGCAATGCCTTCCCTTCCATTCTCCCTCTTGAGATTTTGGGCACATATAGACATGTGCCAGCGTATTTGTCTTTTCTTTTTTTTAAAGGTTTTTGCCATTGAGCATGTGTACTTGCCAAAGAGGAGAGACACAGCAAGAGAGAAGGTGAGAAATCACCTGCCAGGGGGCATGGCCATCCTGCACTCCCTTCTCCTCCTGGAATTTTGGGCATGTATGCACACGAGCCTGGCATGAGTTTCATGCCATCAGATCTAGGACTTGAACTGCCGAGTTTGTAACCACTATGCCCCACCCAGCATATTTTTCAACCACCAAGTCTAAAACTCAAACCATGCAGTTGGCCATGTGGGATCCAGTTGCCTTGCTCACCGTATCTGCTAACTCAGGAGTGTTCTTTTTTTTTTTTTTTTAAAAAAAAAGAAAAAAGCCCAGGGCAGAGGTGAGATTGACTTATTGTGGGAACAGAATTGACAAAGAAAAGTCTCTCACAGAAAGTACACCCAACAAAGGAAAGAGCGCTCATCTGAGTAGTCACAGAGCAGGTCAGAAGTCAAATTGCCAAAAGTCAAATCCTACCTGTACTTAAACCTCTCTGTCCCTTGGGACCAGCAGATGGCATAATGGTTACGTCACAGGACTCCCATGTAGCTGACTGGGGTTGGAGTCCTAGACCAGTGGCTTAAAACTCATGTTGGCTGCATGTGCATGCGTGCCCAGAATCCCAAGAGGAGAATGAAAGAGAAGGGATTGTAACGTGTCCATTCACCCTGGGGGTGATTTCTCACTTTCTGCCTCTCTGTCTCTCTGTCTCTCCTGTGAGCACATGTGCCCTATAGTAAAAAAAAACTCTCTAAAAAAACCCTCAACTTTCTCCTCTGCATAATAGGCATAAAAACGATGCTTGCTTCACAGGGAAATTATACTGAGTGAATATGCATGAAGTCCTTTGAATGGTACCTGGAATGCTCATATAAAAGCGACCAGTAGGTGGGGTCAGCAGATGGTAAGGTGGTTAAGGCACTGGACTCCTACATGGCTAACTGCAGTTCGAGTCTTAGGCCAGTGGCTTGAAAAATCACACCGGGTGAGTGTATGCATGTACCCAAAATCTTGAGAGAAGAATGGAGGAGAAGGGATTGCAGCATAGCCATCCCCCCCAGGGGACGTGATTTCTCACTTTCTTTCTCTGTGTGCCTCTCTATCTCTCCAGTGAGTGCACACACCCTATGGCAAAAACCTGAAAAAAAGAAAATAAGTGGTCAGTGAGTGCTTTTGTCTTGGGTTACATGGGTTCTTTCACACAATGTCTGGGTGTTTTTCACCAATGATTGGCTATTTAGGAGTTGTTTTTCAGTGCAGGTATACTTCTAGGTCAAGTATCTCTTTTTAACTTTTTTTTAAGAGAGATTTTTGCTATAGTGCATGTGTGCTCGCTGGAGATGAAGAGAGACAGTGAGAAATCACCCTGTGGGGGGATGGCCATGCCATAATCCCGTCTCCTTCAGTCTCCTCTCAGAGTTTTGGGCACGCGGGCATACATGCCCAACATGAGTTTTTTAAGCCTTCACTGAGGTCGACTACATGAGAATCCAGCAACATAACTATTATGCCATCTGCTAGTCCCAACATCTCTCTTCTTTCTTTCTTTTTTTATTTTTTTGAGAAGATTTTGTGTTTTTTTTTTTTTTTTGCTTTTTTTTTGTTTTTTTGTTTTTGGG
>NW_006159730.1:1717456-1743129 GCF_000334495.1 Tupaia belangeri chinensis | reverse complement strand
CCCCCCAAGGGGGATGGCCACGCCGCAATCCCGTCTCCTCCTTTCTCTTCTCGGGATCTTGGGCACACACACACACATGCCCGGCGTGAATTTAAGCCACCAGGTCTGGGATTTGAACCGCGGTCAACTACATGGGAATCCAGTGACATAGCCATTATGCTAGCTGCTGGTCCCACATCTCTCTCCTTTCTAACCAAGATTTTCCTTAATTTTCAGAGTATCACTTTTAAAAAATTATTTTATTTAACTTTATTTATTTATTTTAATTTGACCAGAGAGGGACAGAGTAAGAGTGAGAGAAAGGGAAAGTGAGAAAACAATGAGCCAGGTCCAGGACTTGAACTGCGGTCAGCCATGTGGGAGTTCAGCACTCTTAAGCACCACACCACCTGCCGGGCCCTAGAGTCACCATTTTCTAAGCCAGCGTTGTCCAAAGATAGGTAATGCAAACCATAAACAGCATTTCTAATTTTTCTTATGACTATCATATATAATTTCAAATTTATGTGGAAGTGCCAGAGGGCATGTACCTGTGCCTGAGAGAGAAGAGAAGGAAGAGGGAGAAAGTAGCCCCCACAGGGCCCGCTCACAGCACAGTCCTTTTTTCTCTGGTTCTCCATCCTGTCAAGATCTTGGGCTCTTGTGCCTCCAGACACGCTTTTCAAGCTGCAGTGGCCAAAACTTGAGCTCTAGTGAGCCAACTCCCACTGCATAGCACTTACTGCTACACTATGGGGCCAGCCCTATTTTCAAATATTTTTCGTATTTACATTTCAAAAAATAAAAGAGACAGGCGAAATTAATTTTTTTTAAAGTGAGAAACAGAGGAGAGAGAAGAGATATCCTTGATAAGAGCTCATGCTAGATTTCCAGCTAGCAAAGACCACAGGTGCCTGGCCTGTTCGGGTTGGTTCTAGGAACAGAACTGGGGCCTCTCACACAGCCCTACACTTTCGCAGCAGTGCCTTACCACTTGCACCATCATGGTTAGGCTAAATCTAATGTTAATAATGCATTTTTAAGCTAGTATATCCAAAGTATTATCATTTCAACATACAATCAATATAAAAATTATTAATGCGGGACAGCAGTTGGAGTAATGGCTATGTCGTTGGACTCCCATGCAGTCGACTGTGGTTTGAGTCCCGGACCTGGTGACTTAAACTCACACCGGGTGCGTGTGTGCGTGCCCAAGATCCCAAGAGAATGGAGAAGGGATTGTGATGTGGCCATCCCCCCTGGGAAGTGATTTCTTGCTTTCTCTCTCTCTTTCTGGCGAGTGCATGCCCTATAGCAAAAACCTCTCCAAAAAAAAAAAAAATTATTAATGAGAATTTGCAGTTTTTTCCTTCTTATGTAAAAATGTAATGTATATTTTAGAAAATCAGCACATTTCAATTTAGACTAGCCACATTTCAAGGGTTTACTAGCTACATGTGGCTACCATGGTAGATGGTGAAGTTCTAAGTGTCAGGAGGATGGTTCTTGGCAGTGAGCTTGGGTGAACTAGTCAGGCTGGGCCCTGACTCCCCGAGCCACATTAACCAGAGAGGCCTCTGAGAGGGGGGATCTTCTGGCCTTATGGAGCAAGAAGGATCCTAGCGCAACTACAATTCCATGTGGTTTTGAACCGAGAAGGATTGAGCAAGTTCTTCCTTGCCTCTAACGGTCTTTCCCTCCCTCCCCAACCCCACTACTCCATCTCAACCTCTCTTTAGAACTAAGTTCTAAAATGTTCATCATCTGCCAGTGATTATCATCCTCTCTCAGATGCAAATGGAAACAAAATTCCAGTTCAGGAGATGAATTGTACAACATAGTGACTATCGTTAGTAACAACGTACTATGCTCTTGAAAACTACTAAAAGAATAGATTTTAAGTGTTTCACCACAAAAACAATGCATGTTAATTGGCTCAATTTAGCTATTCCACAAAATGTATGTTTTTAAATTTTAATTTATTTTTAATTTGCCAGACAGTATGTGCTCTCTTAGGTGGGAAGGGGAGGGGGAGGAGGAGGCGAAAACACCTCCCACAAGGAATAGTCACATCACGACCCCTGCCCCTCTCCATCTCTACCTTGGGATTCTGGGTACACACATGTGTGCCTGGCATGGCTTTTCAAGGTGCTGGGCCAGGACTCAAACTGTGCAGTTGGCCATATGGGATCCAACTTATGTAACCACCAGGTTGTGGGCTGGCCCCACACTATGCACCTATTTTAAAACATCGTGGTGTACATGATAAATAGATACAGCTTTTATTAGTCAATTAAAAAAAAAAAGAAAAAAGTATATGTAGAAGTTAGGATGGGAAGCAGAAAGTCTTTTCGGGTTCTATTTGAGAACTTTGAAAAGTAGCACTGCTTAAAAGCCAGCCTTGATAAGAAAGCCCTCAGAGCTGATCCTGCTAGGGCGGACATCATGACAAGTCTTTCCAGCGCAGCCCCTAACTCTAACAGGAGCCTTAGTAGCCCAAGGCAGCAGCAATGAGTGAGTGCACCCATTCACCTTCTGGGCGCCATGAGTTTCTGTCTTTCTAGGTGAGTAGATTTGAAACTGAAAACTACATCAAGGGTACTTAAAGGAAAAATTGGGCAGACTTGTCCTGCCCACCCATTCCAATCAGAATGGAAGAAGCCACTCCTCCACTGCAGAAAATGACCTTTGATCCTATTCAAGGAGATTTCAGTTGGTCTTCAAGGTAGGATGTGCCCTGGGGAAGGCTGGCTTGATTTTGAGGTCAGAACCACTTGTCCTCATTCTGACATTTTAGGGTGAATTTGTGTATCTTTCTTTCAGTTCATTATGTGTGTGTGTATTGTGGGTTTTGTTGTTGTTGTTGTTGTTAATTGCCAAAGTATGCATGTGTTTACCAGAGAGAGGGCATGCACCCCACAGTGGGGAATGGTCACACTACAAGCCTTTTCCCTCCATTTCTCCATCCTGTTGGGGTTTTAGGCGTGGATGCACATGCGCCCTGGAATGTTTACCAAGCTGCTGAGACCAGAATTTGAACTGTAGTCAGCCATATGGGATCCAGCTCCCTTCACACAATGCTTAACCCCTGCACTATACCATCAACCCTTCCAGTTCATTATTGTAAGTTTGTTTGAAGGGGGTCTCAACTCCCTATTTCCAAGTTCTTCAAGGGACCTCACTTTCACTCCCATGAAGTACTAGTAGTAAGCATTATGACCCTGCAGAAGCTTTCAAATCTGAACAGGAACACCATTCTTACTTTATTTCGATGAGACTTGGACGGTGTACTTAACCCACAAATGTTTGTTTCCTTAGCCTTCCTGACTACTGCTTTTTTCCAATCTGTAGTGTTCCTAGTTCTTTTGTCTTGGGACAGTTATGCCTGTTGGGGGTCCCTAAGTGCATGGCTGACCCAACTTCATTGCCCCAGAAGGGAAGTTATCCGAAGTATACTCTCTATCATCAACAGCTTTCTTTTTCTTTTAATAATTGCCAGAGGGCACCTGTGCCTGCCAAAGAGAAAGAGAGCAGCCCCCAGTGAGGTGTGGTCATGCTACAATCCCTTTTGTTCTCCTTTCCTTCATTTCTCCATCCCGTCAAAATGTGGGGCATGGGGACCAGCTGTTAGCGTAATGGCTATGTCGCTGGACTCCCACGTAGTCGACTGCGGTTCGCGTCCCAGACCCCGTGGCTTAAACTCACGCCGGGCGCATTTGCATGCATGCCCAAGATCCAGAGAGGAGAATGGAGGAGAAGTGATTGCGGTGTGGCCGTCCCCCCTGGGGGATGATTTCTCGCTTTCTATCTCTCTGTCTCTCTCTGTCTGTCTGGCGAGTGCACACGCCCTATAGCAAAAACCTCTCCAAAAAAAAAATGTGGGGCATGAAGGAACACATTCCCAGTGTGCTGCTCAAGCCACCAGGTCCATTACAGTTGACCATGTGGGAACAGTTCCCAATACACCACACCTAACCAGTGTGCCACAGGGCTGAACCCAACCACTTTTTTTTTTTTTTAATTTTCCTAAACAAACAAAATATTTTTATTGAGTTTTTTTCCCCTAATCGTTTTGATATATAAATTTGTTCTGCAAAATTTGGAATAGTCTGGTAGGATGAAGAAGAAACATTTTCATCTTACTCTCTAGAAAACACCATGTTAACTTTTTGGTAATCAACAGTTTTTTGAGCCTATTATATTCTGTAACTGTCAAAACTACATCCCTGGTATGATCTTGGTGTGAAGCCAAGATTAGCACATGCAAAAACTGTAGAAGATCTGGATGCAGAATTAATTCATTTATTCATTCGTTCAGCGCCTGGGGAGTTGCAGAGCAGTATCCCAAGCTAATCTGAAAGTTTCGTTCCCTTGGGGATATGATCAAGGAAAGGTCATCATGTACAGTGCATCCCCCCGAAGTCGGAAGAGGAACGGCTGATACCAGTGGTAGAGCTGGTCTTTATGGATGGAAGGCAGCTGTATCATTTCACTCTGTAGAGGGGATTAAAACTCACCATGGAAAATAATTTTACCATTTCAATGCCAGGAAGCTTCTAAATATCTTTTTACAAGGAGTTTTGTTCATTTTTAATGTTTGTGACCAAGGCTAGGGAGGGAAAAAAGGCCTAGCGTCTGGCAAAAAAAAAAAAAAAAGAAAAAAGAACCAACTAAAATGTAGTAACTTAATTGGTAAATGTGGTCAACCTCTGGGGATTGAAATGAAAATGCCGTTAAAGGTCTGGTTAATGTTCTGTGGTTGCAAATGAGGGGCAAGGCCTTCTTTCTTCCTTAATGACTGATAACCTTAACTATAATTACATGTAGAATTGCATATATAAATAGATTGCAGGTATGCGAGGGTACATTTGAAATGTGTATTTCGGGGAGTAGGAAGGAAGAATGAGGGTGGCTTGTGAAGCCGAGGAAATGCTGAGTTTGGGATCTTGGATGGTTTACTTATCTCTAAGGGAGTTTTGGGGTCTTGTGGTGGTAGAATTGAGGCATAAGTTACAGGATGGACTGGAGTCAACAACCAGGTTAGTTCTGGGGACTTTGGCAGGGCTATGCTGTGCCACCAGGTAGGGCATAAAATCAAAGCAACAAAGGGAGATGAGAGGGAGCCAGTGTGCAAGGGAGTGGTGTGTGCTACTTCATATTGCCAAAGGCAGGATATGGCAGTTGTAATCTCTGGGTATGTGGTGACAGGGGATTTGTCCGTTATTTTTTAAGCTGTTTTTATTTTAATTTATTTATTTTAAATTTTGCTACAGAGTGTGCTTGCCACAAAAAGACACAGACAGAGAGAGTGAAAAATGAGAAAGCACCCCCAGAGAGGTTGGCCATGCCATAATCTCTTCTCCTCCATTCCCCTCTTGGTATTTTTGGCCTGCACCCACATGTGCCTGGCATATTTTTCAAGCCATCTGATCTGGCTTGTTAGCCATGTGGGATCGAGCCACCCTAACCATCACACCACCAACTGGCCTGTTTCCAATATTTTTGATTCTTGCAAAAATATTTTCAAGATAAGTGACACATTTCTCTATTCTCACTTATATTTATGTATTCATTTAATTTGGTATAAGGTGTATGTGTTTGCTAGAGAGAGACTGAGAGAGAAAGAGGGAAAGTGAGAAAGCATCCCCTAGAGGGAAAAGCCATGCCTCAATTCCTTCTCCATTTCTCTTCTCAGGATTTTGTACATGCACACATGTGCTTGGCATGTTGTTCAAGCTGTGGGGTCCAGCACTCCAATAGCAGTCGACCATGGGGGATTCTAACGACCTTAGCGCCTTCGTGCTACCAGCTGGTTCATCCTACTTATTTAAATAATTATTTTTATTGGGATCAGCAGTTAGCGTAATGGCTATGCTGCTAGACTCCCATGTAGTCGACTGTGGTTTGCATCCTGGACCCGGTGGCTTAAAATTCACGCAGGGCGCGCGTGCGTGCGTGCCCAAGATCCTGAAGGGAGAATGGAGGAGAAGGGATTGCGGCGTGACCATTCTCCCTGGGGGGTGATTTCTCGCTTTCTGTCTCTCTGTCTCTCTCTGTCTGTCTGGCGAGCGCACGCGCCCTATAGCAAAAACCTCTCCAATAATAATAATAATAATAATAACAATTAGTATTTAGTTCTTCCATTGCAATTTTTGGCTTTTCAAAGTCTTATAATTTTGGAACTACAATTTCATATCCTATTAAACTCAAGGAAGCATTTGAAAAGTTCTTTTAAGCCTTACTTTTGAAAAAAAAAAACTTTTTTTTTATTTTTAAGAGCAGTTTTACATTCGTAGCAAAATTGAGAGTGCTAGGTACAGAGATTTTACATAGACCCTCTGCTTCTTGTTTTTCTTCTACTAATTGTTGACCCCAACTATGGTGAGGGAGCTCTTCCCTTTCCCCTTTCCAGTCCAAGGTTAAAACACAGTTCCCCAACTCTCAGGTACCTGGGAGGTTTCTGACCTAGGACTTTGGAGACCTTCTAAGAAGGAGAGATCCATTCTGGGGGAGCCGGATGTATGGCTGCAGAGATAAGGAGGCAGGAGTTAGAGAAGGAGCCACATGGCCCAGCTGGGGATGCCCTCGAGCCTGTGTCCTCTCCCAGGCACCCATCCTTGGCCAGGAGACCAGAGACACAGTGGGGGCTGCTTCCTTGGGACCAGAAGCATCAAGATACTTTTCTGTGTTAGCCAGTCTCCCCTTGTACTGAAGGAGAGGGAGTGAGAATGAGAGTAGAGCTGAAAGAACAGGAAACCCAAAGGGGCCTGAGATTCATGAATGGATAAGTCACTTTGTAAAGAAAATCTCTAAAGAAATGTTAATTGCCAGAGGGGGTAGACTTAGGCACATGCACATGTGCATATGAGAGAGAGAAAGAGAGAGAAACTTCCAGTAGGGCATGGTCCTTTTTTCATCATTTCTCCATCCAGTCAGGATTTTGCGCACATATGCACATGCATCTGGCTTGTTTTTCAAGCCAATGGGGCCAGGATTCAAACCGTGGTCAACCATATAGGATCTGGTTCCCTGTGCTCAGTACTTTACTACTGTGCTATGGGGCTGGTCCATGTAATGCCCCCCTCCTCCAACCCTTTTACTTTCTTTCTTTTCTATTTTTCTTTTCTTTTTCTTTTTCTTTTTTTTTTTTTTTTTTTTTACTGTGAAGTGTGTGCACTTGCTGGGGAGAGAGAGAGAGAGAAAGTGAGAAATTACCTCCCAGTGAGAATAGCCATGCCACAGTCTCTTCGCCTTCATTCTCTCAGGATTTGGGGCACATATGCATATACACCTGGTGTGAGTTTCTATTCTAGCCACTGGGTCTGGGACTCAAACTGTGGTCAGCACCCTTAACCACCACACCACCCGCTGACTCCCGCACCCTTTTTCTTTAATTGCCAGAAGGCACATGTGCTCAAGAGAGAAAGAGAGAGAGGAGGGAGAAAGCAGTCCCCAGTGTGGCATTGTCACACCACAGTCCTTTCTCCTCCACTTTTCCATCCTGTTGGGATCTTGGGCAGGCATGCACGCACATCTGGTATGTTTCTCGAGGGCCCAGAGTCTAACTGCAGTCAGTCATGTGGGATTCAGTTTCTCTAACCACTAAGCTACAGGCAGTCCAATGTTACGTGACTTTTATCTTATTTAAAAATATATGCAACACATCTAAGGTGTCTTCAAAAAGCTAACAGGAAAATATGTATTGGGAAAAAAACAACTATGTATAGATTTCAAAACAGTTTGCACCAAAATAAACTGCACTTTAATTTCATCTTTCCATGAACTTTTGAAAGCTCCTTCATAAGTATATGTAAAAGTAGGGAGGACAGTATAACGAACTTCCATTTACCTGCTGTTCAGCTTTAGAAACTGTCAAACCCGTGGTGTGATCCCTCCTGTCACTGTACCCCAACCAAGCTGGATTGTTTATAAGCAAATCTCAGTCCCGTTTAGCATGTATTTCTGAAAGAAAAAAGACTAAAAAGAAGACTTATGATTATTTCCAAATATTTTTAAAATAATTAATTAATGGGGACCAGCAGGTGGTGTGGTGGTAAAGGCACTGGACACTCCCACATGGCCGACCAGGGTTCAAGTCCTGAATCTGATGGCTTGCTTTCTCACTTCCTCTCTCTCTCACTGTCACCCTGTCTCTCTCTGGTCAAATTAAAAAATGAATGAATGAATAAATAAAATAAGTAATTATTTTAAAAAAGAATTAATTAATTTTAATTTTAATTTTTTAATTTGACCAGAGAAGGGGGGAGAGAGAGAGAGAGAGAGAGGAAAAAGTGAGAAAGCAAGCCGCCAGATCTGGGGACTAGAACTGCGGTTGACCATGTGGGATAGCGCCCTTAACCACCACACCACCTGCTGGCCCCTATTTCTAAATCTTAATCTTGTTTCCCTTCATTCCTCACCTGTCACCCGAGTATGAATTAGGAACCTTGAGTTCTAGACCTAGTTCATCCACTTGCCGGCTGTGGGACTAACAGCTTGTCATGTGACCTTTCTGGACTTTTCCTTACCTGAGTGGTTGAACTAGACTATTATAAAGCCCCTCCACTTATAGAAACCAAACATTCTTGCACAAGGTCATCCTCAAAGTTCAAGAGACTTAGAGATTTGGCACAGGAGCTACTTGCTGCTTGGTTCTTTGAGTCAGTGCCTTGTTCAGAATCAAGACCCTTTCAATAAAGAACCAAGAGAAAGTTGCGGAGACTGATAATGGCTGAATCTGTAACTTAGAGTTTTAAACAAAACAAAACGAGCCTTGGATGTCCCTCTGAGCAGTTTTGTGTTGCCCTTGGTATGTGTTCTGACAGCCAATTTAAATTTTTTTTTTAACTTTACTTATTTAGTTTTTAATTTGACCAGAGAGAGACAAAGTGTGTGTGTGTGGGGGGGGTGAGAAAGCAAGCTGCCAGGTCTAGGACTTGAACCAAGTTCCAGCGCCCTTAACCACCATGCCACCTGCCAGCCCCAAGCCTCAATTAATCTTAACAAGTGTTCTGCTGAGTTGTAATATGGGAAGGGTCAAGTGATTGAAACAGAGTTCGCTCTTAAGAAGACCAACCTGGGGACCAGCAGATGGTGTAATGGTTATATTACTGGACTCCTAGACCTGGTGACTTGAAACTCACACCAGATGCGTGTGCTTAAGATCCTTGAGAGGAGAATTGAGGAGAAGGAATTTCAGCATGGCCATTCCCCTGGGGTTGATTTGCTTTATGTCTCTCTGTCTCTCCGGCAAGTGCATGCACCCTATAGCAAAAATCACTCCTAAAAGAAAAAAAAAAAGACCAACCTGAAATAACAGTTAGTGAAAAGCAATGTTCATGTTGCTTTGGGAGGTTACAGGTACTTTCCTAGGCAATCAGGAACTGGTTTCTCTCATATTCCAGGATGGTTAATAAGGACACCTATTTTACAGGTGAATGAACTAGATATTAAGTCAAAAAGTGTATTTAAGGCTGCCTAGTAAATGAAGGATTAAGTCTAGAACAGAATTTTTAAAAACTTGCCAGAGGGCATGTGTGCTTGCAGGAGAGACAGAGAGGGAAAGTAAGAAGCATTCCCCATGGGGAATAGTCATGTTGTAATCCCTTCTCCATTTCTCCTTCCTTTCAGGATTTTGGGTGTACAAGTGCACACAAGTACTGGACGTATTTTTCAAGTTGCTGAATCCTGGACTCGAACCATACAGTTGGCCAAGTGGGACCCAGCTGCCTTAACCACCAGGCCACCAGGTAGCCTGACTTTGTTTTCTTTATGGAATGCAGGAGCAGCAAATGGCATTGTGGTTAAGGTGCCGGGCTCCCACATGGCAACCATGGTTTGAATTCCAGACCTAGCAGTTTGAAACTCATGCCAGGAGCCAGTGTGCATGCCCCAAATCCCGAGAGGATAATAGAGGATAAGAGAAGGAATTGAGGTGTGGCCATCCCCAGGGGACAGGGTAATTTCTCACTTTCCCTCTCACTGTCTCTGTCTCTCTCCAGCAAGCACATGCACCTAATGGCAAAAACCTTAAAAAAAATCATAAAATGCATACTGTAGAGGTTAAGGTTTAGGGGAAGACATGCGTCCTCTTTGTTAATGGAAGGAACTTTGTGAAAGAGAATGGTGCCTAGCCCAGAGGAGAGCGGCCCATGCAACCCCCACAGTGTGCCACGTGCATCATGGGCGTCCTCTCATTGGTTTCCCCCACCACTGCTAGAACTAGAATGATGGGAACATCAAGAGTAAGTAGCCCTTGGGAACCAGCAGTTAGCGTAATGGCTATGTCGCTGGACTCCCACGTAGTCGACCGCGGTTCGCGTCCCGACCCGGTGACTTAAAACTCACGCCGGGCGTGTGTGCGTGCGTGCCCAAGATCCCGAGAGGAGAATGGGGGAGAAGGGATTGCGGCATGACCATCCCCCCGGGGGGTGATTTCTCGCTTTCTGTCTCTATGTCTCTCTCTGTCTGGCGAGCGCACGCGCCCTACAGTGAAAATCTCTCCAAAAAAAAAAAGAGTAAGTGGCCCTTGGGGGCTGGCCAGAGGTGCAGCAGTGAAATGTGACCCTCTGTAAGGCCAACCCGCGAGAAGTTTGGTTCTGGGTTCCCATCTGGAGACCTCCCTGAGTACATCAGGCACACTCGTGTCCATGATCCAGAGCTGGCTGAGGCCAGAGTTGGATTGTGACCTTGGTGGGGTGGTGGTGGGCTGTCCCTCCATCTTTCTCTGTTTCTGTCTCTCTCACATGGAAGTAATAAGTAAATAAATAAACTCTTTTGAAAAAAATAATAAAAGAGGAAGCAGTCCAGCGTTGCTCAACTGGTAAGTGAAAGACACAGGCTTGAACCCGGACTCATGGTCTCAGGTGCTGCGTGCATCTGTCCTGCTTCCCATAACTTGAAGAGGACTGGGGAAACGAGACTGGAGGAAGACTATTTGGAAAAAGAAACTGTCGGTTGTCAGTATAATGGGAGAAGAGCAAAGGCTTACGATTGTTGCAGTTTCTTTCTCTTAAATCACCACAACCCAGAGAAGGGGAAAAAATGAAGTACCCATATGGAAAAAGCCCCCACAATGACCATTTTAAAGCATAAGCTCTAATCAGCTCAGAGGATTTGCAGGAAACTTATTGTAGCTATTGACAGGAACTATTGTTTTGGTGCCAGAGCTTTAAATTAGGGGTTAGGATGAAAGGGGTTAGGGACTAAGCATGATGGCTGATATTTCAAACGGAAACCAGTATTCATTCCATAATGGGGAGCTCCGTTGGTCTGTGAGTCTGAGGGCCAGTTACTGTGCCCCAAGGAGGGCCTGGGCTGCAGGACCCACTCTGGCTTGTTCTGAGGGGCTTCTGAAAAGGGTCAGAACATGCACTCGCTGTGTTCTTGCACCACAGCTCCTTAGCGGTTCGCTTCTGAGGCCCCCTCCTTAGCAGGAAATGGTAAAGGAATCGACAGGAAACCTAAAACAAGGGAAGGGAAACTCCTCCCTCCTATCAAAGGACAGGCAAGGGTCAGGATGAAAATGGAAAGTGGGTATGTGCGTTAAACTGCCTGGGGAAGCTGTGGGGATCCATGTAGAAAGAGAGTTTGACTCTTCAGAGGAAACAAAGCGCTCTGCCTGAAGGGCGAGGGTGCATGGTCAACTGTGGTGTTTGTTGCACGTCTTCAGTGTCCAGTCTCCGACCTCCAGAAGTCTGCACACCATCCCCAGGACCAGAGAAGATACTGTTTTCTTACTTACATGGGGCAGGGGTTCTTGTGTTCTGAGCAGCAGAGTGGACAGCCTCTCGCTTGCCTCTGACCTCTGACTTGTTCAAGGCAGCAGACGCCAAAGTTAAGTTTAGTTTTATCAGAAGTGGTGAAAAGTACACATGGAATCACATCAGAAGAAATATTTACTGTGAAAGAGCAGAGGACTGCAAAATAGTTTTTCTGTTTTACCAGGTTCTTTGTCATTGAAAACCCTCACTATATTCTTGAGGTAGAAGGACAGCCTTGAGGTGAGCCCGTGGGAGAAACTGAGTCCAAGAAGAAGAAACTGTTTCTCTGAAATTCAACAACTCATTCTTGCGGACTAGATCTTAGCTTTGAGGGTTCACGTCTTGAGTGTGGCTCAGTGAGTTGTGCTCCTTGATGAAAGAGAAAATTAGAACATTTTATGTCGAAGGCGCTCCACAATGAAAAGGCAGCACCCAGCCCGCCGTCTCATCGATACCGTGGTGGAAGTGGGTTCTTAATGTAAGCAAAGCCTGTGTTTAGATTGTTACCTGAAGAAAGAAAAACAAACTGCCAAATGCTGATTCTACTGTTTTGATGGGAAAAAATTTATAACAGGCAAGTCAGAAGCAACAAAACTTTTGAAAAATGGGCCTGGGGAGAGTCCAACGCAGTTTCATAATGGGTATGAATAGTTATTTTGCTGTGTGTGTGTGTTTTTTTTCTTTCTCTTTTTGGGTTTTGATGTGGATCTCTTTCTATTTGTTCAGGAAATTGTGACGTGTACTCTGGGCAGGGTTTGAGGTTTTGGAACCTTTTCTAAAAGGGACAGCAAGCACCCTGTTGCACTTCTTACTTGTGAGGCTGGTGAGCAGCCGGGGGGCTGGACGGAGCCGGTCATGATGCAGAAGCTACTCAAGTGCACTAGGATGGTCCTGGCCCTCTTCCTCATCCTGGCTTTGGAATCTTCAGTGCAAGGTAAGACCTGGAGGCGAGTTCTCCTGACACCTTCACCCTAAGCCTCAGAATCCACCTGCATGACGGCTTTCAGGCTAAGATACAGAATGTGTAATTCTGTGGGAACAGAGACACAGAAGGGCTTGGGGTGACCGAACTCCTTTGTGTGAGTTGAGTTTGGTACCAAGTAGGATTCACCTGTAAGTAGGTGTGGTCTTGTAAACTCTTACAATGATTGAGTTGCGCTGTTTTATTTCTGGATGAAAATGTGTGGTTGACAAATTTAAAATGTTCAGGAAAGGAACATAGAAAATGACCCATGTGTCTTTTGCATGAAGGAGACAGCATATTGGTGTTTTGGAGCCTCCCTTACCCTTGAGCCCCAGGAATCCCAAGTTATAATACATTGTGGTGGCGTCATCATTATTTTAACATTGACAGATGCTGCTTTCCAGATGGGCACATTTGACTGTGTATATTTCTCTTTTTCATCTTGGTTCTTATGGAAAATTCAGTTATGGCTAGACAGAGTGGTTGCAAATCTGCTCGGATTTTAGAGAGGCCAAATAATGTTAGCACTTGTGCTGTCACTCTGCGAAACACAACATTTGGAAACATCTTCTTAGGCTTCTCTACCATTTAGGGCTAATTCGTCAGATTAAAAGCTTTAATGATGGCGTAATGGTTATGTCACTGGACTCCCAAGTAGTCAACTGAGGTTCGAATCCCAGACCCAGTGGCTTAAAACATGCTGGGTGTGTGTGTGTGTGTGTGTGTGTGTGTGTGTGCGCGCGCCCAAAATCCCGAGAGGAGAATGGAAGAGAAGGGATTGTAGCGTGGCCATCCCCCCCTGTGGGGATGATGTCTCACTTTCTGTCTCTCTATCTCTGTCTCTTTGGTGAGCGCATGTGCTCTTTTTTCTCTTAAAACAAAAACAAAAACAAGAACGATGTTTAATGACTAGGACAGTGAAAACAATCAGTTTTTAAAAAAAAAATACAATTTCTTTTTCTTTGATAAATAAGAAATTGTGTCTGAATAAAGCAGAAGGTATGGCCTGATAAATAGATGGTAGAATTTATGCACAGTAGAAAAACACTAAGTTCCCCCAAGTGGTAAAGGAAACATTGAGTCACAGTGACACACATGTCCTGGATTTGTTTCTTCGAAGTGACTTCCAATTGTCATGTTCTTACTTCCGGTGGACATGAAATCTAACAGATGATCTCAGAGACATTTAGTATATATTGGGAATTTATAAGATAATTTTCTTCTAGTTATGCTAACACTGAAGAACAACACAATTAATATTGTTGAAAGTTTTCATAATCTGTTTATTTTTAAAGTATAAAACATCATTGATTGCAGAAACAGACTTTACTTGGTCTTTTAAGAAGTACCTTCGGCTTGACGAAATAGCACCCCAGTTACATGGCCTCTGACAAGGTCCACATTTGTAGCTCAGACTCGAGTGACCCGTTAGTGCTGGGTATATCCCAACTAGAGCTGCAAGACTTTATATTATTATGTTTTATATTATATATTATTTTCAAACTCCCACAGAAATATTACATTTTCCTACTAAGATTCAATAGGTAAAACTAAAATGAAAACAAAAACTTTCCTAATATAGTATGTATTTGTTAGAAGGAAATGAAAAAAAAGAAAGAAAGAAACCATCATGACATCGTAGAAAATCCTAGCATTTATGTCACCTCCTAATGAGAGCGTTACTTTTTGTTGAAAAAGGGAACAAAAAAAGAGACGGTGAATAATCTGAAAACTAGGGTGTTTCCAAAGAAGGGCACTTGGTGCTGGGCTCAAGGACTTGTGCCTGCATCTGAGCACAAAGGGAAACTTGTGCCCAGGCGAGGCTGTGTGAGTGACAGCAGCACAGGCTGCAGTGCGGAGCTGGGACACCTTTGCATCACACCTCCGGGTGATGCCAGCTATGTCTCCATAACATCTCTCATCTTTTACCAAGTTTACTTAACCCATTGGGTTGACTGATCAAATTAACTAGGCTTCTTGCTTGCTTTTACTAAGCATATTCAAAATCTTCTTAGGTTTCTGTGTGAGTGATCGGGCTGCCATGATGAAGAACGCTGGGGGGCTTACACAAGAGACATTTATTTCCTCACAGCTCTGGAGGCTAGAATCCACCATCAGGGTGTTGGCGGGGTTGGTTTCATTCTGAGGCCTCTCTCTAGCTTACAGATGGCACCTTCTCCCTTCGTCTTCCCTCCCCTCGTCTGTGTCCCGATACCCTATGCTCGTAAGGACACCCACTCGTTGCAGACTAGGACCAGCCTAATGAGCTCATCTTAGCTGATCACATCAGCAATGGCCCTGTTTCCATGTAAGGTCATGTTGTGAGGTACAGTGGGTTAAGACTTTCACAATATGGGGTCCAGAGGATGGCATAGCAGTTACATCGCTGGACTCCCACATGACCAACCTCAATTCCAGTCCTGGACCCGGTGGCTTGAAACTCACACTGGGCACATGTACATGCATGCCCAAGGTCTCGAGGGGAGAATGGAGGGGAAAGGATTGTCGTGTGGCCATCGCCTCTGGGGGGTGATTTCTCACTTTCCCTCTCACTGTCTGTCTTTCTCTGGTGAGCAGATGCACCTTAAGGCCCAAACATCTAAAAAAAAAACTTTTAAAGTATGCATTTTGAGTTGGACACAACTCAGCCCATTGCGCTTAGTTGTACTATAAGCCAAATCCACGTAAAACTATAAAATTGTGTCTTCTGAGTGCAAAGAAATGGAAATTTGGATGTGTGAGACCTGGGAGCACTGGTGGCTAATCTAGTTCATACAGAACTCCAGGGGATTATTGATGAGGCTAGTGAATCCTGTAATGGTATGCATCTTTCAAAGGTGCCCATAAAGAGAGAAAATGGAGGGCTGGGAAATTGCGTGGTAGTTGAGGTGCTGGACTCTCACATGGCCAACTGTGGTTCGAGTCCCGGACCTGGCAGCTTAGTTTCTCAATTTCTCTCTCTCTGGTCAAATTAAAAAAAATAATAATATGAATAAAACTAAATAAATAATCCTTTTTTTAAAAAAAATTATTCATTCGTTTATTTCAATTTGACCAGAGGGAGACACACACATACAGAGAGAGAGAGAGAGAGACAGAGACAGAGAGGGAAAGGGAGAAAGGAAGCCGCCAGGTCCGGGTCTCAAACTGTGGTTGGCCATGTGGGAGTGTCCAGCACCTTAACCACCACGCCATCTGCTGGTCCCCAATAAATAATCCTTTTAAAAAGAGAGAGAGGAGATGAAAAACCCATGAGCAGGCGTGGCCCAGGGGCCAGGGCAGGGCCATGTGTCCATTCTACACTGTTTCAAGATCAGTCACGATATCCATTCCACATAGTGCACTGCTCTTTGTAATGTGACTTCACATCCTTTCTCTGGTAATGATGGTCATGTTCCCTTATGAGGAAGAATTAGCACCAATTTATAGAGGAGAAAATTGGATCCGACTTTCATCATTTCATTTGCTTTTTACATTAGCTCCTTCCAAAAAGTTTGTGAGTCTTGCCCAAGGCCCCTTACAACTAATTAAGGGCAGAGCTCTTTGTCCAGTTCCAAGGGCAGAATTAACTTTCTCCTGCAACTTGTGGAATAGAGATTTTTTTTTCTTTTTTCTTTTTTCTTTTTTTTTTTTTTTAGATTTTGTTTTTAAACCATTCCTTTGACTAAAGCCCTTGGCCTAATGTTTAGCAATGAGTAGAGGGAGAAATTGAAAGTAAACTTGGAGATTTTTATAGCTTGTCAAATCCTGCAAGCCAGGGAGAAACTTATCTATCTTGTGGAACTGATAGACCAGCAGGAAGTAACTCTAACTTAGATAACGACAGCAGTTAATTTTTTAAAATCTGCCAGAAGGCACGTGTGTGCTTGAGAAGGACAAAGTGAGAAAGCACCCTGTCCCTTCTCCATTTCTTCTTTCTTTTGGGATTATGGGCACACATACGCCTGATATGTCTTTCAAGCCCCTGGCCTGGGAACTTTAACAATCTAGCTGGCCATGTGGGATCCAGCCACCTTAACCACCATGCCACTGACTGGCCCACAGTAGCCGTTTAAATGCTACTGTTTTGAGTTCATCAAAATGGTCTCCCCCCAGCCCCACCATGATAGCAGTTTCTGTTTAAGTTTCTCTAACATGCCTGCAATATGTTTCCATTAAGAATAGAAAATTAGCAAACCGTGACTATGTCGGGAAAAATCGGTAACATAAAGAGATACAAAGAGACTACAGGAGAAGGTTGTTTGCTCTGCTATTATTTACACATAGGAAGTATTTTCATAAAGCAGGGCTAGTGACTGTGTGTGGTGAGGGGCCTTGAGGGAAGCGATTCTAAGTGAAAACCATTCTTTCCTCTGGAACTCACTACATGGTAAGCCAGTAGATCTTGCAGGAAGAGAACATTTCTGTCCATGAGCGTACTCCCTTTTATTTTATTTATTTTTTGCTGTAGGGCGCGTGTGCTCACCCGAGAGACAGAGAGGGGAAAAGTGATGAGAAATCACCCCTACCCCCCTGGCTACACTACAATCCCTTTTCCATTCCCCTCTTGGGATTTTGGGTACATTTGTGCATGCACCCAGTGTTTTTCAAGCTGCCAGATCCAGGGTTAGAATGTGTAGTCAGCCATGTGGATTCCAACACCTTCACCACCATACCACTCACTGGCCCATTTTTATTTATTTTCTTTTAATTATGATAATTTTAAAACATTTACCTTAAGACCCAATCAAGATACTCTCATGGGAGCCAGCAGGTTGCATGGTGGTTAAGACGCTGGACACTGCCACACGGCTGACTATAATTCGAGTCCCGGACCTGGTGGCTTGCTTTCTTACTTTCCGTCCCTCTTTCTCTGTGTCTCTCTCTGGTCAAATTAAAATGAATGAATGAATAAATAAAATTAAATAATAATTCTATAATATTTTTTTAAGAAAAAGATACTCTCACAATTTCAGGTCCTAGAACTAAGAATTTTCACATTTTGTCCATACTCTTGAGTGGCTATGTCAGGAATTTTGTGTCTATCGCCTTGTTCTTTATTTCAAAGTACATTTAATATCATCAGCCTTAAGTTAGATAGACTTTTGGAGTGGAAGGACTTCTACCTTTGACTTCTTTATACAAATTTTTTTTCTAGCCCTTGCTATAGGGCACGTGCACTTGGTGGAGAAAGAAAAATAAAGTGAGACATCACTTCTAAGAGGGGATGACCACACTGCAATTTCTTCTTCATTCTCCTGTCAGCATTTTGGGCACACAAGCTTGGCATGTTTTTTAAGCCATCGGATCCAGGACTTGAATCATGCAGTTGGCCATGTGGGGTCCACCTGCCTTAATCACTGTCCCACTGGTTGGCCCTCTCTATATAATAGATTTTAAAAGTTGAGTTCTGAACTCTGAAGGAATTTTGTATTTTAGAAATATGTCTTTGTGGGACCAGCAGGTGGCGTGGTATTTAAGGTGCTGGACACTCCCACATGGCTGACCATGGTTCGAGTCCCGGACCTGGTGGCTTGCTTTATCACTTTCCCCCCCTCTCTCTCTGGTCTAATTAAAATAAATGAATGAATAAATAAAAATAAATAAATAATTTTTAAAAAGAAATATGTTTTTGTTAATTTATCAAAGTTATACAAGTGGGACCAGCAGTTGGCATAATGGCTATGTCCCTGGACTCCCATGTAGCGACTGCAGTTCGAGTCCCAGACCCAGTGGCTTAAACTCACGCTGGGCACGTGTGCATGCATGCCCAAGATCCTGAGAGGAGAATGGAAGAGAAGGGACTGTGGCGTGGCCATCCCCCCTGGGGGGTAATTTCTCGCTTTTTGTCTCTCTGTCTCTCTCTGTTTGTCTGGCGAGCTCACACGCCCTATAGCAAAAACCTCTCAAAAAAAAATTATACTAATGAAAAGATGTGACCTGGGGCCAGCAGGTGATGTGGTGGTTAAAGTATGCTGGATTCCCACATGGCTGAATGCAGTTCAAATCCTGGACCTAGCAGCTTGCTTTCTCACTTTCTCTCTTGCTCTCTCTCTCTCACTCTGTCCCTCTCTGATCAAATTAAAACAAATAAATAAAATGAAATAAAATAATTTTTAAAAAAATAAAATAAAAGATGTGGCCTTTCACCTGGATTTTTCCTCATAAAGCATTGATCTTGGGACCAGCAGATGGCATAGTGGTTATATCATTGGACTCCCATATGGCCAACTGCTGTTTGAGTCCCAGACTGGTGGGTTTCAACTCATGCTAGGCATGTGTATGTGCATGCATGCCCAAGATCCCAAAGGATTAGAGAAGGGATTACAGTGTGGCCTCCTCCCCCCAGGGGGTGATTTCTCACTTTCCCTTTCACTATCTTTCTTTTTTTTTCTCTCCAGTGAGTGTACATACTCTGAGGCAAAAACCTCTAAACAAAACTAAGTAAAAAAAAGCATTTATCTTCTTGTTCTGTTTAGCTTTTTATCCAAGCAAACCATTTCTCAGCTTGATATTCAAGTATTATCAAATGTTTAAGCCATATGTAGAGGAGACCTCCTACACTTCTGCCCAAGCTACCTGTAGCTCCTGAACACTTGCGATATGTGCCCAAATGCAAAATATATGAAATCCAGAAAACTTAGTATCAAAAATATACATAATAGTTCCTCAACAACTTTCATATTGAGTATATGTTAAATGATAATTTTTAAAATATGTTGAGTTAAATGTATTAAAATTAATTTTATCTGTCTCTTTTTACCTTATTTATTTATTTATTTATTTTTTTAATATGGCTGCTAGAGCATTTCAAACTTCTTGTGTGGTTTGCCTTCAGTTTCTATTGGACAGTGCTGGTCAGCCAGCGTAAGGTGTGACTGCATCGCCCTCTGCTGGAGGAGAGGTTGAACACGTCCTCCACTCACAAGAAAATCTATCATGAGACCCTAGAACAAAAGAACTGGAGTTCGGTACAGCACGAGTACTAGGGCACTCTGTGTATCCCTTAACCTTTTGGAAGCTGATTTGATTTATCTCAAAGAGATGAGAAAAAGAGATTGGCTTTAGGATCAGATATGGGTTTGAATCCAGGTTTCTCTACTTAGCACCTATGTAGCTTCAATTTTCCTTTGTATAAAATGGAAATAATAGTATAAAAATAATAGTATTATCAAATGAGTAGTATGTATCTGGCACTATGGTAAGTCTTTATTTTTTTTCTAATTGCCAGAGAGAGAGAGAGAAAGAGAGAGAACCTCTCCCCCCCCCCGTTGGGGTGTGGCCATTGCAATCTCTCTTTATTTTTCTTTTGAGAGTTTTTTGCCTTAGGGACATGCGTGCTGGTGAGAGAAAGAGAAGTGAGAAACCAAGCGGGGATGGTCATACTGTAATCCCTTCTCCAAAAATCTTGGGCATGCACACACATGCACCCAGCGTAAGTTTCAAGTGCTGGGTCTGGGACTCAGACTGAGGTTGGCCATATGGGAGTCCAGTGATGTAATTGCTACACCATCTGCTAGCCCCTCAGACTCTTTTCCTCCACTTTTCTTTACTGTCAAGATTTTTGGCACATTGGTCCATATACCTGCCATGTTTTTTGAGGATTTTTCAAATCACATTCAACCATGTGGGACCCAGTTCACAATGAACAGCATTTAGTTGCTGAACTATAAGGACAGCCTCTCTATAAAAGTCTTTATGTGCATTTTCTCATTTAAGTTTTGTGACAAACATGTGATATTATTAGTACTTTCACTTTACAGAGGGGGCTCAGAGAAATTACCTCGGGTTTTATAACTAATGAGTAGCAGGGAACCAGCAGTTAGCGTAATGGCTATGTCGCTGGACTCCCACATAGTCGACTGCGGTTCACGTCCTGGACCCAGTGGCTTAAAACTCACGCCGGGCGCGTGTGCGTGCGTGCCCAAGATCCCGAGAGGAGAATGGAGGAGAAGGGATTGCGGCGTGACCATCACTCCAGGGGGTGACTTCTCGCTTTCTGTCTCTATGTCTCTCTCTGTCTGTCTGGTGAGTGCACGCGCCCAATAGCGAAAAAAAAAAACAAAACAAAAACAAAAAACTAATGAGTAGCAGAACTGGGACCTCAGTCCAGGCTGCTGACTCTAACTCTCTGCTATTTTATAAGAGTGCTGTGAGGTTGGGGCTGGCAAGTGGTGTGGTGGTTAAGGGCAGTGGACTCCCACATGGCCAACTGCAGTTTGAGCCCTGGACCTGGCAGCTTGCTTTCTCACTTTCCCTCTCTCTCCCTGTCTCTCTCTTATTCTGTCCTTCTCTGGTCAAATCAAAATAAATAAATAAATAAAGTTAAATAAAACAATTCTTTAAAAAAAAAAGTGCTGTGAGGTGTCAGCAGGTGGCATAGTGGTTAAGGTGCTGGACTCTCACATGACCAACTGCAGTTTCAGTCCTGGACCCAGTGACTTGAAAAATATGCTGGGCACATGTGCGTGTTTGCCCTCAATCCTGAGAGGTTAATGTTGGAGAAGTGACTGTGGCATGGTCCTTCCTTCTGCTGGGCGATTTCTCATTTTCCCTCTCTCTGTCTCTCTGCCTCCCTCCTCTCTAGCCAGCGCACGTGCCCAATGACCAAAACAAAAAATCTGCTGTGAGGACAAGGCATGTGAAAGGCTGGGGCATAGTGGGTGCTGCTGTTTTATCACCCGGCACAAGACGTGTTCACACTTTACCTTCCACCAAATTTAATCTATGTAATGAAAAACTTCTTAGGGAGAGAGTAACTGGAAGCTGCGGAAGCGATACTAACCATGTGCATTCCTTGTTCGGCCAGGATATCCTATGCGGAGAGCCAGGTACCAGTGGGTGCGCTGCAGTCCTGACAGTAACTCTGCAAACTGCATCGATGAAAAGGGACCGTTGTTCGACCTACTTCCAGAGGAATCCAATAGAATCCTCCCACCAAGGAGCGATCCTTTTTCGTAAGTGGACTTTTCTCTGATTTTTAAGTGGTCTTAATTTCACAACCTTTGTGGAAATCTTGGCATGGAGGTAGGAAGATAGTTGAGAGTGTCTCTCTCTCTTTTTTTTTTTCAGGTTTTTGCCACAGGGCGTGTGCACTAGCCAGAAAGAGAGAGACAGAAATAGAGAGAGGGAAAGTGAGCTGTTTATTGGGAATTGGTTCCCAGATAGCTGAATGTGATCTGCATACCAGCCCAGGGGCTCAAAAAACATGGCAGGAATGTGCACTGACATCCCAAAATCCTGACAGCAAGGAGAAATGGAGGAAAAGAGATTGCGGGGCTAGCAGGTGGCATAGTGGTTACATTGCTGGACTCCCTCATGGCCCCATGGGAGGTGGCCATGCTGTATCCTCTCTCCTCCATTCTCCTCTCAGGATCTTGGGCACACATGCACACGTGCCTGGTGTGAGTTTCAAGCCACCAGGTTCAGGACTCAGACTTTAGTTGGACACGTGGGAATTTAGCAACTTAACCACTGTGCCATCTCCTGACCCCAAGAGTGTCTTCTTTTGTTCTTTTTTTTTTTAAGAGAGATTTTTGCTGTAGGGTGTGTGTGCTCGCTGTAGAGACAGAGAGAGACAGAAAGCAAGAAATCACCCCTCAAGGGGGATGGTCATACTACAATCCCTTCTCCTCCATTCTCCTCTTGGGATTTTGGACCTGCACGGACATGCACCTGGTGTGAGTTTAAACCACTGAGTCCGGGACTTGAACCATGGTCGACTACGTGGGAATTCAGCAATATAACCATTACACTATCTGCTGGCCCCTAAGCTTTGGTTTAGATAGTTCCGTTTTTATTGCACAATACATGGATATAAAACCATACTGTGTACACTGGCATCTGAGAAGTACAAGTGTACCTGATTAATCTAGTCTTGGAAAAGTTTTATGGAGGGGGTAGTGGCAGAGATAACCCAGCAGGGATTGAAAATAATTGAACATTGGGACTAACAGGTGGCATGGAGGTTAATGTGCTGGATTCCTCATGGCTGACTGGGCAGTTTGTGTCCTGGATAAGGTGGTTTGAGGATCATGCTGGGCACATGGGCTTGTGTGCCCAAGATCCCGAGAGCAGAATGGAGGAGAAGGGATTGCGGTCTGGCCATCCCGCTGGGGGATATTTCCTCCTCTCTCTCTCTCTCTGTCTTTGGTGAGCACATAAGCCCTAAAGCATGTAGACCCTGTTGGGGTGACTGTCTCTTGGAAGAGATAAATATTTTTTTTTAATTAAAAAAAAAACCCAACATCCTGGGAACCAGCGGACGGTATAATGGTTATGCTGCTGGATGCCTACATAGCTAACTGCAGTTTGAGTCCTGGACCTGGAAGCTTGAAACTCATGCTGGGTGCATGTGTGTGCATGACCAAAATCTTGAGAGAATGGAGGAGAAGGAATTGCACTGTGGCCATCCCCCACTCCCCCATAGTGTGATGTCTCACTTTCTGTCTGTCTCTCTGGTAAGTGCATATGTACTATAGCAAAAATCTCTCTTAAAAAAAAAATTCTGGAATAAAAAGTGATTTAAATAAAAAAAGAAATTAAGGGGGGTTGCGGCAGGTGGCATAGTAGTTAAGGGCACATCCACACGGCTGACTGCAGTTCAAGTCCTGGACCTGGTGGCTTACTTTCTCACTTTCCCCCGTCTCCGTTTCTCTCTGATCAAATTTTTTAAAAATATAAATAAATAAATAAAGATAGAATAAAATAATTCTAAAAAAAAAGAAATTATGAAAAGGAGGAATTAATGGCTATGACCTACAAAATAAAAATTAAATCTCTTCGATCACATTAAACCTACTTTAAACTAGCAAAAAGGCTCAATAGGAATTCATAAGCAACAAAGAATTGAATTATATTAAAATCCATTATTTATTGTTATTAGGTTTATTTATTTGTCCATGAGTGAGAAAAAGAGAGAACGAGCACTCCAATAACGTCTCGATGCTACAGACCACACCCAGCTTCAGCCTGCCCCAGATCATGGGCAAATACATGCCTGATATACACAGCGCAGCTTTTGGGTGCAATCCCAGAACTTTCTGATGTGGGCCGATCTTGCAGAGCATTGCTTTTACTGCTAGGTCACTGTCTGGCCCCTAGATTTCATTATTTCAGTGAATATCAGAGATATCATACATCAAAAATCTATTAAGAAAAGGATTTTCAGGACCAGCAGGTGGTGTAACGGTTACATCGCTGGCTCTCATGTAGTTGATTGTGGTTTGAGTCCCAGACCCTTAAAACTCATGCTGGGCATGTGTGCGTGCATGCCCAAAATACCAAGAGGAGTCTGGATGAGAAGGGATTGTGGCATGGCCATCCCCGCAGGGGGGTGATTTCTCACTTTATGTCTCTCTGTTGAGTATATGCGCCCTATAGCAAAAAGCTCTCTTTTAAAAAAAAGAAAAGAAAACGAAAAGTAAGAAAAAGGAAAGGATTTTCTAGACTCAAACCTAGGAAATTACTCTCTTCAAAGGCAGTGAAATCATGCCCTAACCAGGTAAAGCCATCACCACTTTGGTAACCTCTGGTGACTCTCTGGCAGTCACTGAGATTCTATCATTACAATCCTCAAAACACAACTTTTTTTTTTTTAATTTCCCACTGTGCTCTTACTTTCACTCCACAGGGTTAAGTTCGAAAGTAATATAGCATCCTTCATTGCATTTTTTTGTTAAGAGATTTTTGCTATAGGGTGCATGTGCTTGCCAGAGAGACAGAGACAGAGAGAAAAAAAGTGAGAAATCACCTGCCAGGGGGTGTGGCCATGCCTCAGTCCCTTCTTCTCCATTCTCCTCTTGAGGGTTAGGGCATGCACGCACATGTGCCCGGTATGAGTTTGAAGCCATGGGGTCTGGGACTCAAACCAGCATTGGTCATGTGGGAGTCCAGTGACGTAACCATTATGCCATCTGCTGGTGCCATGAGGGGTCGGTATTGTATCCCCACTCCCCTTCTCTAGGATTTCAGTTCTACACTTAACTCTCTGAACCCAGTATCATTTCATCGCGAGCAGGCGTATTCAGCCTCTCCTGTGTGTAGGCAAAATCTCTCCTTGGACTCTGCGTTCTCTCCAGCTGTTGCTGCATTCTCTGCTCCCCTGCACAGTGACATTTCCTGGGCCCACTGTCCAGACCCCCCAGCCCCTGCAATTGGACTTCTGTTTCTAGACTCTACCGAGGGTGCTTGTTAAGGTCACAGCTGTTCCTGAGTGTCACATCCACTGATTACCTCCCTGTGTTTAGCTTACTTGGCCTCTTCGTTGCCTTAGAAAACAGTTAATTGCCCCTTCTTTGCAATACTTTCCTCCCTGGGCTTCCGCGCCCCATCTCGTCCTTAGTTTCCTCCTACTTCGCTTGTTCTTCCTCCTCTGTTCAGTATGTAATGTGTTGATGTGGTCTTGGCCCTGTCCTGGGCCCTGTTATGCCTGTTCCACATTTTGTTGTTGTTGTTTTTCAATTTGCTACAGGGTGTGTGCGCTACTATGGCCTGTGGTTTATTATTGTCATGGAGAAAATGACCCATAGTCTATGACCCTCCACTGTTGACTGATCTCGTTCCCCTTCCTGTCACTGAAGGGTGGCACCATTGCTCTGGTCTTTCAGTGCTCCTTTGAGACACGCCCTACCCTGATATGGTAGCCTCACCTTTCGGCATTTCGACTGAATTTCTGCAGGTTGGAGGCAGAATAATCCGGGGGATATATATATATATATGTATATATATATTTAAAATTTTTTGAGAAAATGAAATAATATGCTGGAAAATATAATGCTTACCTTGTTGTAAATAATTTTTTGGGGGCCAGCAGATGGCGTACTGGTTATGTCATTGGACTCCCACATGGCTGACCATGGTTCAAGTCCCAGGCCTAGTGGCTTGAAAATCATGCCTAGTGTGCATGCGTGGCCAAGATCTCAGGAGGAGAAGGGAGGAGAAGGGATTGTGCTGTGGCCATTCCTGCCACGCCCCCCCCACCCCCGGCC
>NW_006159730.1:1688712-1699301 GCF_000334495.1 Tupaia belangeri chinensis | reverse complement strand
ATGTCTGCAGGTTGGAGGCAGAATAATCCGGGGGATATATATATATATATGTATATATATATTTAAAATTTTTTGAGAAAATGAAATAATATGCTGGAAAATATAATGCTTACCTTGTTGTAAATAATTTTTTGGGGGCCAGCAGATGGCGTACTGGTTATGTCATTGGACTCCCACATGGCTGACCATGGTTCAAGTCCCAGGCCTAGTGGCTTGAAAATCATGCCTAGTGTGCATGCGTGGCCAAGATCTCAGGAGGAGAAGGGAGGAGAAGGGATTGTGCTGTGGCCATTCCTGCCACGCCCCCCCCCACCCCCGGTCAGGGGTGGTTTCTCACTTTCCCTCTCACTGTCTCTGTCTCTTTCTCTCTCTTTCTCGTGAGTGCATTTGCCCTATGGCAAGAACCTCTTAAAAAAATAATTCTCGAGCCACCACATGGCATAGAGGTTACGGTGACTGAATTCCACATGGCTGACTGTGTAGTTTGAGTACTGGACTGGAAGCCTAAAAAACATGCCAGGCACATGTGTCTAAGGGCACATTCTGAAAGGAAGGTGGAAAAGGGATTGCAGTGTGGCCATTCCCCCTGGGGGGGAGTGTGTTCTCACTTTCCCTTTTTCTCTGACTCTATCTTTGGTAAGTGCAAGCACACTATAGCAAAAGAAAAAAAGAAGGAGCCAAATCCCATGTGGTTGACTCAGGTTCAATTCTTGACCCTGGTGATTTGAAAAATATGCCAGGTGTGTGTGTGTGTGTGTGCGCCCCAAATCCCAACAGGATGGAGAAATGGAATTAAAGGGATTGTGGCATGACTGTGTCCCATGTGGGGGAGGAAATTTCTGTCCCTGGAGGGTGCATGTACCCTCTAGCATTTAAACAAAAAGGGAATTTCTCAAGGGATTGGACAGGAGGTCAGTGGTAAAATGGAGCATCCTATGATTCTGGCCCACAAGGGAAGGTCCTTGGGTTCATGTATGGAGACCTCCCTGAGTATGAGCATGTATATCCATTATCCAGGGCTGGCTAAAGGCTGGGGGTGGATTGCAGCATCAAAACTTGTTTGGAGTGCTGTCTCTGTCTCTCTTGCTCATGAAATCAATTTTACAAAAAGAATTTCTCAAGAGTGAACTTTGTTGAAGCACTGTAAATTATTATAAGTTTCAAGAACTTTTTAAAAAATAATTATTTATTAAATTAAATTAATTAATTACTATTATTTTAAATTTTACTGTAGGACACGTGTGTTCATAAGAGAGAGAGAAGCTGAGAAAGCAAGCCACCAGGTCCATGACTTGAACCGCAGTTGGCCATGTGGGAGTTCAGCACCTTAAACACCATACCATTTGCTGGACCCCTCAAGAACATTTTAAAAAGAATTATTTGATTTACTTTTATTGATTGTCATCATCATCATTATTTTTAATTTGACTACAGAGCAATAGAGGGGGTTGGGCAGTGAGAAAGCAAGCCTCTAAATCCAGGACTTGAACCATGATTGGCCATGTGGGAGTCCATTGCCTCATTCACTATGTTGCCTGGCAGCCCCTAAGAACATTTTAAATAGGAAAAAGTTCTTCTGTCTAGGCTAACTTAGTTGTTTGTCTTTTATGGAGAAAATGAAAAAAAAAAAAAAAGAGTCTTTTTTTTTAAAGAAATGACCCCTGGGACCAGCAGTTCACGTAATGACTATGTCACTGGACTCCCACATAGTTGACTGCGGTTTGAGTCCCAGACCCAGCAGCTTAAACTAATGCCGGGCACTTGTGCATGCGTGCCCAAGATCCTGAGAGGAGAATGGAAGAGAAGGGATTGCGATGTGGCCATCCCCCCTGGAGGGTGATTTCTTGCTTTCTGTCTCTCTGTCTCTCTCTGTCTTTCTGGCAAGTGCACGCTTCCTAGAGCAAAAGCCTCTCCAAAAGAAAAAAAAAAAGAAAGAAAGAAAGAAAGAAGAAAGAAAGAAAGAAAGAAAGAAAGAAAGAAAGAAAGAAAGAAAGAAAGAGAGAAAGGATCCCTTAAGTAAATTCTAAATATAGGATTGTCATGCTCATGATAAGAAAAGTAACAGCATTTATGATTTTGCAACGGGTAAACACGGGACTGATACGTGCAATGAGTTAGGTGTAAGTACAGTTACACATTGCCGGACTTCAGGGATACGTGCTGAGAAATGGCTATAGATGATGACACCGCAGTGTGAACCTCCCAGTGCCGCTGACCCAAACCCAGGTGGTGTGGCCCACGACCTCCTAGGCTATTTGGTAGGTCACCTGTTGCTCCTGCTGGATTCGTGGCCAGTCTTCTGTTGACTGAAACTGTTACATGACTCATGACTGTACAGGCAAACACAGGAAGGTTCGACTTCTTTGTTGTTTTAAAGCATTGAATAATGATAAGTTTTTCACTCTTAATTTGAGCAACTGGGTGACTGCATTTATGTCCTTCTCTTAAATTATTAGAACTATCTTCCATAGACAATAATCTCTATTGTGTTTTTTCTCCTTTTCTCTTACAAACTTCAGAATGACAAAATTCCGGAACTTGAATGATGTCTACCCTCTTTCTGAGGAATATTCTGGATCAGGCTCTGGCTCTGGTTCTGGCTCTGGATCAGGATCTGGAAGTGGCTTCCTCACTGAAATGGAAGAGGAATACCAGCCAGTAGATGTAAACGGCCCTCTCGACTACTTCAGTAGGCCTCTCAAGACGAATCTGCCCTCAGACTTCCAGGACTTGGGTCAAGACGTCTCAGAAGAGGATTTTATTATATAAAAGACAGGGTTTCCCCTTCCTTGACACCAGGCGATGTATTCAGTATATTTTGTGTACTATGGTTAAATGATTAATTTTGGAACAAAGAATTTACAGAAAATGTAAAACATCTGAAAAAGAACCTTAAATTTATCACCTTTTTTTCCTTATGAATTCTTAAAAGATTATGCTTTAATGCTGTCATCTATCCTATTCTGGAAAATACCTGCATGTTTTCTATCATATCCAACCAACATCATTATGAAATTAACTGAATCCTCGTGTCTGTAAAATTGCTTGAAAGAAGAAATTATGCTATTTTTGAAAATTTTAGTTTGAGAAGCAAATTGGTAGGCAATATTTCATACCTGAGACTTCAGGAATCTGGCTCTGAATTATAGATATGCCTCTTTTCTTAAGAGGAAAGAAAAGATGAAAAATTGATAGAGTAGGTGTTTGCCATGTTTTATGGTGTGAAGCATATTACTGTACTATTACCACTGGATATGTTTGCAGAACTAGTGGACACTGTTTACCTAGAAGTATGATTGTTGTTATAATTAGAAACTTAATACCCAAATTAAAGTACAGTTGTGCTCTCAATTCTCATATTGCTTTACTTTTTCTCTGGATATCTGTATTTTCAAATGTTACTCTATTAAAGCAGAAATATAACCAAATGAAGTATAAGCTGTTTGGGACCTCTTGCTCGAACCTCAGGAAATACTTTTGATCACATGTTTCTCTGGAAGTCTTTGTTGTTGTTATTGTTAAAGAATTATTTTGTTTAATCACATTTATTTATTTTATTTATTTATTTTAATTTGACGAGAGGACAGAGTTGGGGGGAGGGGAGTGAGAAAGCAAACCGCCAGGTTCTGAACCCAAACCATGGTCGGCCATGTGCGAGTCCAGTGCTCTTAGCCACCACGCCACCTGCCGACCCCCTCTAGAAGTCTTAACGACACATTTTTAGGCCCAACTGCAGTGGCCCTGGCAGCAGGACATTGCTGCATGTTACCAGGGCCAAGTGGGAAGTCTTGGGGTTTGGATCCTGGATTTATCTGAATATGCTGGGCTTGTCTGTGGGCACACCCATGTTCCTGGCTGGCTGGAAGGCTGGTGGGAAGATTGCGGCAGGACAAGACCAGGTCACGAGTCCCTGTTTCTCTTTCTCTCATTTGTGAAATTAAATAAAGTTTCAATGGATGCCTTGGAAGCCAGATCCCACATGGGCGACCATGGTTCAAGTTCTGACAACCAGTTTGTAAAACACACCAGGCATGTGTGTATGTGCCCAAATTCTTGACGAGATAGAGAAATAGAAAGGATTACATCATGATCACACCCCGTTTGGGTGTTTTCTTTCTTTCCTGCTGGCACATCCTTGGCCATGTCCCCCCATATATATGTATCTATGTATACACACACACACACACACGTGTATATATTATAAAATTACCCTCAAACTATATGTATAAGGTGTACATGAAACAAATGAGTTTTGTTGGGCCACCTGACTCCTTGGTGATTACATGAGCTGGATTTCACATGGTCAATAGTGTGGTTCTAGTCCCAGACCCAATGACTTAAGAAACATAATGAGGGGAGGCCAGCAGGTAGCATGGCGGTTAAAGACGCTGGGTTCCCATGTGGCCGACAACAGTTTGAGTCCTGGACTTGATCGTTTGCTTTCTCCCTTTCCCTTTCTCTCTCTCTCTCTCTGGTCAAATTTAAAAAATAATAATAATAGGGGCCGGGAAGTGACATGGTGGTTAAGGGTGCTGGACTCCCACATGGCTGACCTTGGTTCGAGTCCTGGACCTGGTAGCTTGCTTTGTCACTTTCCCTCTCTCTCTCTTTCACTCTGTCCCTCTCTAGTCAAATTAAAATACATAAAGTTAAATAAAATAATTCTTTAAAAAATACTAATAAATGGAATCAAATAAATAAATAATTCTTAAAAAGAAAGAAAATAAGAAAGAAACACATTGAGGGACCAGTGGTGGTGAAGGCGCTGGATTCCCACATGGCTGGCCATAGTTCGAGTCCTGGACGTGGCTGCTTGCTTTCTCTCTGTCTCGCTGGTCAAATTGACAAATAATAATAAATAAAGTTAGATAAATAATTCTTTAAAAAAAAAAAAAGAAACCCAGTGCATGTGCATGTGTGTTCAGGAGGGCTGAGCTGGTACTATGGTGGTTAAGGTGGCTGGATCCCACGTGGCCAATGGCATGGTTCAAGTCCCAGATCTTGCAGCTTAAAAAACGCTCCAGATGTGTGTGTGTGTGTGTGCGCGCACACGTGTGCGTCCAAAGTCCCAGGAGGAGAAAGCAGAAGGGATTATGGCACAGCCATCCCCCCTGAGGGAGGGTTCTTTCTCACTTTCTCTCTGCCTCTCTCTGCCTCTCTTGCATCCTCCGGCAAATTTAAAAAGGTGTTTGTGTTTGGACTTGGGTCTCAATCTAAAGATTTTCATTATGTGTATGCAAATGTTTGAAGATCTGAAACACTTCTGGTCCCAAGCATTTCAGATAAGAGATAATCTATAATTTCAAAAATCATTGTAAGAATTGGAATCTCAGTGAATCATATCCAGGCTCGTGTCTCTGCTGGGCCTTCTACAGACCCACTATTCTGCCATGTTGAGTGTCCAGGTGATGTGTGTGTTAAAGCCAGTGGATCCCATGGCAGTGTGCCCACTGCTGTGTGTCACTCCTTGCTGTAGTGTTATGATCCAGTGTCATGTATGAAGTCCTGCTGGTGAACCGGCCACCCAGAAAGCCCTTAGATATTGATGCTCCCGGAGTCCTGTGGGCAGGAAAGGCAAACCCATACCTATGACACATCTACCTTGATAGACCAATCTCGCTCCTCCAGGAGGAAAGGCACCTATTATGGTTAAGTTGCCATGACGGTCTTCTTCAGGGCTGCTGCTTCATCAATGGCTCAGCAATGAGCTCTGTTTCTGGCATATCCGATGCTTGACAACGTCAGTAACGAGCTCAGTCATAGTTGGTGGAAGCCCATGCATACTACCTCCCTGCCACTATGGCCCGTGCATGAGCTCATCAAGTTGGCATGGTGGCCCATGACAGGGATGGACATCTGCCCAAATCATTTTGTTTACCTGGTTGTTTAATGCCTCTTCTGTAATGGATTTTCTTTCTTTCTTTTTCTTTCTTTCTTTCTTTCTTATTTTTCTTACTTTCTTTCTTTCTTTTTTTTTTTGCTATAGGGTACATACGCTCACCACAGAGAGACAGAGAGACAGAGAGAGATGAAGTGAAAAATCACCCCCTTGCCACTCCATGATCCCTTCTCCTTTAGTCTCCTCTCAGGATCTTGGACATGCACACACATGTGCCTGGCATAATTTCCGAGGTGCTGGGTCTAGGACTTGAACTATGCAGCCAGCCATGTGGGATCCAGCACCTTAACCTCCATGCCACCTGCTGGTCCCTGTTACGGATTTTTAAATTTATTTTTGCTTTATTGCTAGAGATCATGAGTACGAGAGAGAGAGAGAAAGTACCCCTTCATGGAGCATGGTCATGCTGCAATCCCTTCTCCATTTCTCCATCTTTTCAGGATTTGGGGCATGAATACACACCTGCCCAGCACATTTTTCAAGCCACTTGGGCCAGGATTTGGGCTGCAGTTGGCAATGTGGGATTCAGCTCCCTGATCTTTTTTCTTTTTTCTTTCTTTCTTTTTTTTTTTTTTTTTTTTGTGAGGTTTTTGCTTTCGGGCGTTGGGGCTCACCCGAAAAAGACAGAGAGAGACAGAGAGATAGAAAGTGAGAAATCACCCCCCAGAGGGGAATGGCCATGCTGCAATCCCTTCTCCTCCATTCTCCTCTTGGGATCTTGGGCACGCATACACATGCACCCGGCGTAAGTTTAAGCCACTGGGTCCAGGACTTGAACTCTTTTGGCTACATGGGAGTTCAGCGACATAGCCATTACGCTAACTGCTGGTCTCGGGATTCAGCTCTCTGTATACTCCTTAGCACTACAGGGCCGACCTGGAAATAGATTTTTTAAAAAAATATTTGTCAAAGGGTGTGTACATTTGCTAGAGAGAGAGAGACAGAGAGGGGGGGAAGGGAGAGGAAAAGGGAGAGGGAGAAAGTACCTGCCATGGGGGACGTCACATCACAATTCCTCCTCGCCTGTTTCTCCCACCTGTCACACGTTCTCACCATGTGGTTTTTAGGCACTTTTTCTGCAGTGTTAACATTGTCTTCATGGTAACTATTACTATGATCACATTGATTCCGAACCATTCAGCTATTTCATCTTGTCAGTCAATGAATGAACCACTGGAGCCTCGTTATCAGTGTTCAAAACTTTCCCAATATCCACTTCTCCCAGCTTACTGACAGACTCTAAAGGTACATTTTTTGTTCAAAAAGTTATTGAGCATTTTGGATTTTCTGATTAGGGCTGCTTGATCTGTAGTGTTACGGTAGCTAACTTCCAAGATGGCCTCCAGGGATCCTTGCCTTCCGGTAATCATACCCCAGTGTAGGCCCTTCTCAGATTCTGTCGAAAGTGGTCTGTGTGACCCCCAAAGGTGGAAGTGATGCTGTGTGCCTCTGACTTACTCTTGGATCACTCACCCTGAAAGAAGTCAGCCGTCACATCCTACAGCTCCATGGAGAGGTCCACGCGTGAGCAACAGCCAGAACCAACTTGTGAACAGTCAGAACCAGCTTGCAGCCATGGAGCGGGCCACCTTGAAACTGGTTACGCCGCTCCAGTTAGGTTTTCAGATGACTGCAGTCCCAGCTGACATCCTGACTGCAGTTTCATGAAAGGCCACCTAACGAGAAACACTCAGGTAATCCTCTGCTCCAGGAAATACAAATGCTGGTCAGTGCAGTGGCATGGTGGTATTGCAACCTTTGGCGATGCTGACGCCACGTAGAAAGGTCCTGGGTTTTTGTCTGGGGGTCTCTCTGTACATGTCCGGTATGCATATCCGTAATTCCAACTTGCTGAGGCCTGGGGTGGGGAGTGGAATCAAGACCCTGCTGGGGTGGCCTAGCTTGCTTTCTTCCTTTCTCTATTTTCCTCACTCGTGGAGGATGTAAATAAATTAATTAAAAGTAAATATTTATTGTGGGTTTACTGAGTTGTTGCTGTTAGGTCAGAGTGGTACAGGATAAAGTTGTAGCTTTTAGTTCTTTTCCTAAATCTGATAGGAAAAATAGACTGTATTCAAAAAGAATAAACAAGGTACTCTTTGGGATGAGGATAGAAGACAGTTCTCAAAGTTTTGAAGAGATACACAAGCAAAATCAGAACATGCTGCTTTAAAATTTGGACCCAGTGAGTCAGCCAGTATCCTGGTGGTTAAGGCGGTTGGACCCTACATGGCCAACCACATAGTTCGAGTCCTGGATATGGCTGCTTGAGAAACACACCAGACATGTTTATGTGCGTGCCCAAAATCTTGAGAGGAAAAAGGAGGAGAAGGGATTGTGGCATGGTCATTCCCTTGGGGGAATGCTTTCTTACTATCCCTCTGTGTCTCTCCTGCAAATGCATGCATCCTACAGCTAAATAAAAGGAAGAAAGAAAGAAAAAAATAAAAAACATGTTTAAGTACGGGCTTTGTGGTGCAATGGTAAGACTGCTCAGGAGGGAACCAGCAGTGTAATGGTTATGTCACTGGATTCCCATGTAGTTTGCTACGGTTCGAGTCCTGGACCTTGTGGCTTAAAACTCATACTTGGTGCATGTGTGTGCAAGATTCTGGGAAGAGAATGGTGGAGAAGAGACTGGTGTGGCCATCCCCTCTGGAGGGTGATATGTTGCTTTCTCTCTGTCTCTCCGACAAGTGCATGTGCACTATAGCAAAAATCTCTCTTGGGGAAAAAAAACAAAAACAAAAAAACTGCCCAGGAGAAGTTGAATCCCACCTGTGAACTGTGATTCAAATCTCAGGCCCATTTGGCCTGAGACATGCCAGGTACATGGGCCAGTGCCTGGGATCTGACGGGCTAGAAGACTGGAGGAAGGGGATTGCGGCATGACCAGACCCCATGGAGGTGCCCTTTTCTGTCTCTCAAGTGCATGTACACCTGCTCATACATACGTTAGCTTACAGTTGGGCACAATTATCTAACAAAAAGTCTAATTTTTTTTAAGAAGTTTTCACTATACGGTGCATGTGCTTGCCAGAAAGACAAAGACAGAGAGACAGAAAGAGAGAAATCACCCAACAGAGGGGATGGCTATGCTGCAACCCCTTCTCCATTGTCCTCTGGGGATCCTGGGTACGCATGCAACATGTGCCTGATGTGAGTTTAAGCCACCAGGTCTGGCACTCAAACTGTGGTTGACTTAATGATTTTTAAAGCTGTTTTCAAATATATGCGTTTAAAGCTACAGATTTTCCCCCAAGCACGATTTCAGATGCATCCCACAAATTTTTTAAAAAATTCCAAAGAGGGACCAGCAGGTGGCATGGTGGTTAAAGCGCTGGACACTCCCACATGGCCAACCACGGTTCCAGTCCCAGACCTGGTGGCTTGCTTTCTCACTTTCCCTCTCTCTGTCAAACTAAAATAAAATGAATGAATAAATAAGATTAAAAATACAGGATTAAAAAATTTCAAAGAAAAATTCTCTGTAGAGTATGTGTGTACATGTGAGAGCGAGTGAGAGAGCAAAAGAGATGAACAACCTCTGCTGAGTTTGCACCTTGCAGTTCCCTTCCCCAGTCCTCCAGATCATCAGGTCCTGAGAACGTGAGTGTGTGCTGGGCGTGTTTCAGGCTGACCAGCCAGGTAGCCCAACCTGGTCACCATATTCCTTCTGTCATAATATGGTATGTGACTTGCTCTGAGGAGCTCACTAGTGCTGCTCCACAGAGCTGGCCTGCATCCCACAAATTTTGGTATGTTGTATTACCATAAACTTTTAGTTCAAAAGATTTTTTTTAAACTTCCGTTGAACCTCTTCTTTGACATACAGGTTTAGAATTATGTTGCTTGGTTTTCAAATATTTGTGGAATCTCCTTCCGCCCTTTTTCGTTGACTTCTACAATAGATTAATTCTGTTGCCCTTAGAGACCATACTTTGATTTCAATCTTAAGTTTGATACTTGCTTTATGGCTCTGTCTCACAAACTTGGTTTTGTTTTGATCTGCTGGAATAATTATGGTGCATTCGATTTTTTTTTTCTTTTTCCTTTTTTTTTGTTTTGGTTACGTATAGAGTGCGCGGCGGTGGTTCAAAGTAAGGTTTAAATCCTAAACTGAACTTTAGTGATATGGAGAGCTCGTAGGCTTACAAGAATGCTCGGCCACAGTTAAAGCCGGAGTACTCAGCAGCACGGCGGGGCTTCTTTAGGACGCTTTTCCCCATACAGAATGGCAGAGCGGAAGTGTATTTGTGAGTCTTCTAAACTCGGTTGGGGGCGTTGGGGGTTGTTCGTAAACTGCCTGTGGATTTTAGGAAGCCACAGACGTTGTGCCGTAATATTATTTTTCTATCGGATTTCTCCTCAAAGGCGAGAGAGCCAACAAGTTGTCAAAACCCAGACGCTCTCAGGGATGGAGAGCTGGGCTGAGTGAGCTGCAGAAAAGTGGAAGAACACCTCGCCCTGGATTAAAATTGTACACCTGTGTGAGGCCTAAAGAACAAAGCCTTCAGTGCCTGCTCCCCTCGCCTCGGCATCCCAGTAACTCGGCCAAAGACCGCGTCTCCCCAACAAACCCTTGCACTCAAATTTCCACCGGGAAGAGGAACTGGGTGTATTCTAAGAGCTAGACAGCCGACCGCCGATCACGTGACGCAGGCAGAGCGTTTCTTATCTCTGGCATTCA
>NW_006159730.1:1682072-1688442 GCF_000334495.1 Tupaia belangeri chinensis | reverse complement strand
GGCGGGCCAGCGTCGCAGGAGGAGGGGGACGGTGACCCGGGCGGGGAGCGGGGTTAGGCCTATCCCGCCACCTCGGGGTCGGGGAAGAGCGCCGGCGCCAGCCCTTCCCGATCTCCGAGAGGCCGGGGCACCTGCGTGCGGAGGCGCGTTCTCCTGGCCCTGTCGGAGCCCATGCCGGCGTTCCTAGACAGGCCGTGGGGGCCCTGGCTGGGCTCCCGGACCCCGCCTCTGCGGGGGCTCGGCGCCGCCTCTCCTGCCCAGGTAGCCGGTTCTCCACTGCAACTGGGCTTCCTTACAGGTGGGGAGACCCGGCAGTCCCTCAGTTCCGGACTCGAGGGAGACTTGGTCACTCCCGGGGTGTCACGAGTTTGATAAACTTCGATGTCGTTCACTCTGGGCTTGATGACATTTCTGCGACTTCATGCTTCCAGTTCAGTCTTGATGTTGACACTTGTCGAATGGGGGAGAATAAGAGAATGGGAGACGTTTTTTTTAACTCAAAAGACACCGGTTTCGTGTCCGCCAATTTAAGAATGCCTCTCACTTACTTCCCCAAGCCATTTTTGAACTTAATGTCGAAATGGCCTAGGGAGCAGAGGGAGGGAGGGAAATCAGTACTCTAACCACAGTTCGTGGGAAGCACAAGCCTGGCCATGGTGGTGGTTAACTGTGTGTGTGTCGGCAGTCTCTTCTCGATTGGGTCATATTTGGCTTCTTTTATGGTAGTAGCAGTTTATTCGCTTCATTTAGCAAGCATACATTTAGCGCCTGCTGTGTGCTTGCATGCCATCTGCTTTTCCAAAGCTCACCAGTTCCATAAACTGCTTGAGACTTTTGGCTAAACGCCAAGCCAAGTTAGTTAAAAAGTTTAAATGTCAGAAATCGTGTTGCTTTCATTCCAAAAATATAAAAACAACAAAACAAAAAAAGATACTTTTCTTCTTGGAGTTTTTTTTTTTTTTTTTTCTTTCATTCAACAATTACTTGGTTGTGCCCAGGGCCCGTGAACTAATGAGGCAACCTTGGCCTATTCTCTTGTAGTTTACAATTTAGGGAGAGTTAAACATTTATTTGTGTAAATGACTTTTTCAGTGTTGAGATAAAAATTCTGATAAACATGGTGAAGGAAGTACTGGGGTCTTGCCTACTTAGTGAGTTAGGAGAGCCTTATTTAATTGAGTGTAATTTTAAAAGAAAACTTAAGCTCATCTATTTTTGCTTACATTTGTAATTATTTCTGCTCAGCTTCCTGAATTATATTCAAGAGCAACTTATTTTTCAAGTTACTTACCAAACACTTTTTCAATGAAATTGAAAAGCTTGCAGATATTGAAATGGGTACTAATGTAACATATGTATGAAATTTGCTGTTTCATAGCTTGTGTGTAGGCTAAGTGAATAAATTTTGAGAGCCTCCCTTCCACCTGAGTTCCATTTCCTTATATCCGCTGGACTCAGTGGAAGTTCTTCAGTGAGGCCTGAAACTTTCTTGTTATGTACCCAGATGTAATATTGCTAAATGGTTATTATGTTCAGTATGAGGTTTACACATTATTTGGGAGCTCTTTTAATTAACCTAAAATCAGTGATAGGCAGTCTAAGCTAAGATTAGAAAACTGTAGAAACAGTTACTATATTTTAATTGTAACCTATTCAGTCTAGTTATTTGGAACCTAAGAGTTTTAACTTGTACTTTAGTTGTCTAGTATTGCTCCTGAAAACCTTACATTCTGAATGCTTGCTTCAAAATACCTTTCCCCCCCAAAAAATGAGTAATCTTTTTACACTTAAAAGATCTCAAAACTGCCCTCAGTCATTTTAGCAAAAGTCTGCATTAGTGTATCCTAATCCTTTTTTACCAAGTAAGTTTTATTTTACATCCCTGTAGTCTTCATCCTGAAAGTTCTGTATTTTACTTTATTTTTAATGTATCAGAAGTATTATAATTGATTATGAGTAATTAGAGAAGTTTATGACTTTATTGGAAATTATAAGCACATCTTAAAATGAAAGCTTTGAAATAAAGGAAATCTTTCTCCTTTTAGAAGGAAATTAAAAAGCAAGCTTTTCTCAGATATTTTTTTCTTTTTGTTGTCAACTTGTTAAATGTAAGACCGCCACAATTTATGGAGATTTTCTTTTTTAGTAAGGTGAGCCCATTTTTTCTTGATTTTTTTTTTTTTTTAATTTATCTATTTATTTGTTGTGATTTTTGAAGCCACCAGGCAGGTCCAGAACTTGAACTGCTGATGATCATGTGGAAATCCAGCTTCTTAACCACTATGCCACCTGCTGGCCTGGGCCCATTTTTTTCTTAGGTCTCCTAACATAAAGAACTGGCTTATCCCAGTGCTAAATCCTCATGGCATAGTTAATTTGTTAAAGTGCTATACTTTATTGCTCAACCTGTCATTGTTTATCATGGACTTTTTAAAATTTAATTCCATTTGTTATTATTATTTTTTAAATTTGAGCAGGCAGAGACAGAAAAAGGGAAGGTGAAAAAGCAAATGGCCAGTCCGGGACTTGAACCACGGTTGGCCATATGGGAATCCAGCGCCTTTAACCACCATGCCACCTGCCGGCCTGTCATGGGCTTTTAGACACACACACACACACCCTCTGGTATCTCCCATCTTTAGTATTATGGTTGTATTGAAAAATACAGCTACTTTTTTTTTTTAAGGTTTTTTTTTTTTTTGCTATAGGGTATGTGCGCTCACTGGTGAGAGAGAGACAGAGAGAGACAGAGAGGGAAAGTGAGAAATCACCCCCCAGAGGGGGTGGCTATGCAGCAATCCCTTCTCCTCCATTCTCCTCCTGGTATCTTGGGCATGAACACACATGCCCCTGGTGTGAGTTTTAGCCACTGGGTCTAGTACTCAAACCATGGTTGGCCATGTGAGAGTCCAGTGGCATAACTACTATGCCATCTACTGGCCCCAATAAGGCTACTTTTAATTTTTAATAATAAAATATTTTCTAGCATATAGAAAATAATAGAAGATAACTCATAGTCTCATGGTACATTTTTTTTTTTTTGAGAGATTTTCACTGTAGGTCGCGTGCGCTCGCCAGACAGACAGAGAGAGACATAGAGACAGAAAGCGAGAAATCACCCCCCAGGGGGGATGGTCACGCTGCAATCCCTTCTCCTCTCGGGATCTTGGACACGCACGCACATGCGCCCGGCGTGAGTTTTAAGCCACTGGGTCCGGGACACAAACCGCGGTCGACTACTTGGGAGTCCAGTGACATAGCCATTACGCTAACTGCTGGTTCCCCATATTTTTTCCTTTATGAGAGGGAGAAAGGGGGGGAGAGAGAATAAAAGTAATAATAATATTATTATTATTATTATTATTATTATTTGCCGTAGGGCATTTCCTTACCAGAAAAAGAGACATAGAGGCAGAGAGAGAGGAAGCATCCCCCTGTGGGGTGTGATTATGCTACAGTCCCTTTCCAGAATTTAGGAAGACACTTCTCGTTACTTTGCTTGCCGCCTGAGGACAGAGTTGAGACTTAACAGAAGTTCTATTCTCTAGACTTTGCTACTGCACCACTGCTGAATTGCTAGAAACGGCTAGTCCTCCCAACTGCTCCTGATTTCAGTTCATTTCTTTAGTGTATCCATTTGTTTTGTATTATTAAGGTGGTATGTGTTCATCTAAAATTAACTTAACAGTTAGCAGGTATTTGAATGTCTTCTACTTTAGAATAAATGCCACACACTGCCCTCAGCACTGTGTTTTCAGTGATGAGCAAAGGAAGGTGTCTGTCCTCATAGGGTTTACAACTGAGTAGGAGGATCAGGGACTAAATCAGCCTGTGTGACCTAAATTTAGAGCATCCAATTTTGACTAGTAAGTCAGGGAACACTTTTTTTTTTTTTTTTTTTTTTTTAATATAAATGAGTCAAACTGAAACCCAAAGGATGAATTAGTTAGTTTAAGGATACTTTGCTAAGCTCTAAGACAGGGAGGCTGGCAAATTTGGTATATGGTTGTAGAAAGAACTCTTGATTGTTTGAGGCTGATGTTGCTGGAGAGTTGGATAGGGCCACATTAGGGCGTACAGTTGTGTGTGTTTAAAACATTTAGTTGGAGTGGCCGTTACCTTTAGAAAAGTGCACAAGTAGGTGTTTATGAATGAATTGCATGAATTTCACAAAGTGGACATACCTGTGTACAAATGCTCAGATCAAAAAATGAGACCATTGGAGGGAACCAGCAGTTAGCGTAATGGCTATGTCGCTGGACTCCCACGTAGTCGACTGTGGTTTGCGTCCTGGACCCGGTGGCTTAAAACTCACGCCGGGCGCGTGTGCGTGCGTGCTCAAGATCCCGAGAGGAGAATGGAGGAGAAGAGATTGTGGTGTGACCATCCCCTCTGGGGGGTGATTTCTCACTTTTTGTCTCTATGTCTCTCTCTCTGTCTGGCGAGCACACGCGCCCTATAACGAAAACCTCTCCAAAAAAAAAAAAAAATAGAGACCATTGGGAGAAGACTGCTGCACTTGAGCTGTGAACTGTTGCTTTCAGGGACTAAAACTAATGAAGATTTTCTGCTGAGACTTCATCCTCCAGACCCCATTCTAGAGTGGTAGGACATCCCCTATATCCTTCTATCTGTCTCCTTTCATTTTCTGTAATTAAAAAATTTAAAATAATTATTTATTTTATTTATTCATTCAATCATTTTCATTTGACCAGAGAAAGACAAACACACAGAGAGAAGGAAAGTGAGAAAGTAAGCCACCAGGTCTAGGTCTTGAACCATGGTCAGCCATGTGGGAGTGTCCAACGCCTTAACCACCACACCACCTGCTGACCCTTTTCTTAAAGAAAAATTTTAAGGTAAAGTATTTTCTTGGCTCTCAGATCCTCCTTTATCTTGCTAAGTCTCACCTTTCTCCATTTAGCAAGCACACTGTGCATTTTTCATTTTTTGCCTTTTTAAAAAATATATATATATATATATTTTTTTCTTTTTCTCTTTCTTTGTTTTCTTTTTCTTTTACTTTCATCACTTTGTTCCTCAGCCTTCATGCACTGAGTGTCTAGACAGGTCTAAGTGAACAGTAGCCAAACATCTAATACTGTTAGGGTCAGAATATTCTGAATCTGCTGCACAAGGGGAGAAAAACGGAAGTGCAGAGAGATTGCAGATCACCTCCTCCTGCATGCCTCTGAACACTCAGATTGAACTTCAAGAAATTAGGAAGAAATGTATAACCCATTAGATGACCAGAAATCACCATGGAGACACAAGAAATATGAGAAACCAAGAAAATACCTCTCCCCTAAGGTAGAAGAACAACTCCTCTTCATCTACACACAGTACACAATGGAAGTTGTGGCAATGTCTGAGAAAGAATTTAGAATATTCGGGGTCAGCAGGTAGTGTGGTAGTTAAGGGTACTGGACTCCTACATGGTTGACCACAGTTTGAGTCCTGGATCTGGTGGCTTGCTTTCTCGGTTTCTCTCTCTTACCCTGTCCCTCTCTGGTCAAACAAACAAACAAAGTTAATAAAATAGTTCTTTTAAAAAAATTTAGAGTATTCATAGTGACACAGCTTACAGAGATGCAAGAGAAAAGAGATAATGATCTCCAGAAGATGCAGGAGAAAAGAGATGAGTTCCAGGAGGTGAGGAAGTTCTTGCACTATCTGAAAGAGGAAATATACACTGTAAAAAAGAATCAAATGAAACTGTTAGAGATGAAGTCTGTAATACAGGAAATCAAAACCCCTCTTGAAAGTATTAAAAGCAGATTAGATCATACAGAAGATCGAATCTCAGAGGTAGAAGACAGAATCTCTGCCTTAGAAAAATTCACTGTGGGGGCTGGTAGGTGGCATGGTAGTTAAAGACGTTGGACTCCCACATGGCTGACCATGGTTTGAGTTCCAGACCTGGTGGCTTGCTTTCTCACTTTCCCTCTCTGTCTCTCTTTGTCTCTCTGGTCAAACTAAAGATTAATAATAATAATAAATAAAATAAATAATTCTTTGAAAAAAATAAAAAAGAAAAATTCACCACAAAGACTGAGAAAATAGCCTTTAAAAATTAGAATAATATATAAGAAATACTAGATACATTAAATGTCCAAACATCCGGCTAATCGGTGTCCCAGAAGGTGAAGAGACTAATAGGGGCATTGATAAAATCTATTCCATTGGGAACCAGCAGTTAGCGTAATGGCTATGTCGCTGGACTCCCACGTAGTCTACCGCGGTTCACGTCCCGGACCCGGTGGCTTAAAACTCACGCCGGGCGCGTGTTCGTGCGTGCCCAAGATCCCGAGAGGAGAATGGAGGAGAAGGGATTGCGGCGTGACCATCCCCCCTGGGGGGTGATTTCTCG
>NW_006159730.1:1679259-1682007 GCF_000334495.1 Tupaia belangeri chinensis | reverse complement strand
AAAAAAAAAAAAAAAAAATCTATTCCATGAAATCCTGGAAGAAAACTTTCCAAACCTAGAGAGACATTCAAAGATTCAGACTCAAGAATTATAAAGGACCCCACCTAGAATCAACCCAAGAAGATCTTCTCCAAGACACATTATAACCAGACTGACCAAAACCATAGACAATGACAAGATACCAAAATTGGCAGGAAATAAACATCAAGTTACCTACAAAGGATAGCCCATCAGGTTAATATTGGACCTCTCATCAGAAACAATGAGAGCAAGGAAAGAATGAGAAAATATATCCAATGTTAAGTGAAAAACAATTTCAACTAAAAATACTATACCCAGCAACAGTATCCTTCATATGGGAGGAAGAGAGGAGAATATTCTCAGACAAAACCTGAAAGAATTTACCAACACCAGATCAGCTGTTCCAGAAGTTCTAAAGGGAGTGCTATACCAGGAAAACTAAATACAGACACACAGAGATAAGAGTTCAAAAACAACTAAGAAAATGGCCAACTTAATGGTAGGGACAAATCTGAAGTTGAATGCTGTCTTCCAGAATTTAACAGAAGATAGATTAAATACTTGAGACTGAACTGGTGAAATAGAATGTTATAACTTTTGACTAAAACATTACTGATTTTTTTCTATGTTTTTCCAGATTTAAGAATTTTTGTCTTCTTTACCTACTATTTGAACAAAATCCTAACCTGTTTCCTGACTTTAAGTCTTAAGCAAGTTTCTCAATATTTAAAAATTTTTTGATTTATTAAAGCTATAACTTCTTTTCCTGAAATTAATATATATATTTTTAAAATTATTTAATTTTATTCATTATTATTATTTCTTTTCATGCTCGTCAGAGAGAGACAGAAAGAGAGAGGGAAAGTGAGAAAGCAAGCCGCCAGATCTGGGACTCAAACCATGATTGGCCATGTGGGAGTTGAGGACCTTAGCCACTATGCTACCTGCTAGCCTCAAAATTAAAAAATATATTTAAAAATACCTATTTAATGACCATACTAAGTTATATAGCCTCAGCTAGGTTCTACTATATAGTATATTCATTCTGCTCACTGAGTGTCATGCCTGAAGTCAGACATGTATTCACAGTTGTGTGTATATCAGCTGAACTTGCTATTGAAATTATTTAGATTAATATATTTTAAAAAAGCTATTTTGTGAATCAATAAAATGTGTGTGTATGTGGAGGAATGGAAATTAACTGTAGAGAACACACACACACACACACACACACACACACACACACTGAAACAAGAAATGGAAAATTACTTGGTGACAATAAAAAGTAGGATTAAAACACTTTATAGAATATTCTGAAAGGGAAATCACATTTTGTATGCTATGATGTTGTTCAGTGAATGAAGAATAAATGTAAAAAAAACATTCAGGGGGGAAAAAAAAAAACCATTATTAGCACTCCAGATGCTCCCTTTGCACTTTCTTCCAACCACTTACTGACTTCTAATGCTATAAGGTATGTTACGTGTTTTTTCACTTATATATAAGTGAAACCTGAGGTGTGCATTCGTTTTGTATCTAGCCTCTTTCACTCAACATTATATGTATGAGATCAGTCCTTGTGTGTAGTTGTATCTCTTTAGTTCTGTTGCTGTTAGGTATTCCCATTGTATGATATACACTAAAATTTATATATCCATTCTTTTTAAAAAGTTTTTTGCTATAGGGTGCATGTGCTCTCTGCAGAGACAGAGTGAGACAGAGAGATCGAAACTGAGAAATCACCTCCCGGGGGAATGGCTATGCTACAAGCCCTTCTCCTCTATCCTCTTCTCAGGATTTTGTGTGCACACGTGCCTGGCGTGAGTTTCAAGCCACTGGGCCCAGGACTTGAACCATGGTTAGCCATGTGGGAGTCCAGCTCCTTACCCACTACACCACCTGCTGGCCCCTCTATTCTCTTAATGATTGGTGTTTAGATGGTTTCTCTTTTTTTTTTTTTGAGAGAGGTTTTTGCTAACGGGCCAATGCGCTCGCCAGACGCAGAGAGAGAGAGAAAGCGAGAAATCACCCCCAAGGGGGATGGCCACGTTGCAATCCCTTCTCCATTCCCTCGGGATCTTGGGCATGCACGCACATGTGCCCGGCATGAGTTTAAGTCACCGGGTCCGAGACTTGAACCATGGTCAACTACATGGGAGTCCAGCGACATAGCCATTATGCTAACTGCTGGTCCCTCTTTGAGGCTATTTTGAACAGTATTGTTATGAACCTTCTTATTTTGTGTCCTGGTTGATATATCTAAGAGTTTCTGTCTAGGATGTGTATAAGGGGGAGGAATGGCTGGATCATGGGATATGTACATCTTCAGCTTTACTAGATAATGGCAAATTATTTTTTAAAGTAATTGTTGAAATTTATTTATTCACCAGCCCATTGAAAGACTTTATCAATAAGTAGTGATGATATGATCAGGTTTATGTTTTTAAAAAATTGCTGTGGTGGAGTAAGAGGGAGCATAGAATATCATCATCATAGGAGACTATTCTCTGTAAAAAAAAATTTAAACTTTATTTATTTTATTCATGTCAGTATAGGTGTGTACAAGAGAGAAAAAGAGAGATGGCAGCACCCTGGACTGGGTCTCATCATGCCTTTATCCCCTCTTCCCAGCCTTCTAACTCCTATCCTGGGCACATATGCATGTACCCAGCATGTTTTCAAGCCAACCTGTGACTCAGAGCCTGTGGATAGTCTTATGGTTTCCAG
>NW_006159730.1:1673788-1678211 GCF_000334495.1 Tupaia belangeri chinensis | reverse complement strand
CGGTTCAGCTTGCTACTGACCATGCTACCAAGTTGGGGCTCTGTGTAAATTTTAAAAGACAGGGAGACTAACTTTCATAGGTGACAGCAATATTCTAAACTGTATCTAATAATAGAATTTGCTAATGGGTGTTGTATTATTACTAATTAATATGTTTTGACATAGATGAGCAATTAATCTTCTTGACTCTTATATTTCTGTCATATTCAGAATTTACAGATCAAAGCTTTCATATTTTCTTTGGGAAAATTCACAGAAAATCTTTTTTTAAAAATAATTGTTTTATTTAACTTTATTTTAATTTGACCAGAGAGGGACATCGAGAAAGTAAGAAAGCAAGCTACTAGATCTGGGACTCAAACTACAGTCAGCCCTGTGGGAGTCCTAACACCCTTAACCACACTACCTGCTGGCCCCTACAGAAATTCTTTAAGCTCAGTCATAGAGTGCAAACACTTGGTATATATTAAGTGGGGACATACAGTGGCTCTCCTTCATAGCATGGCTTGCTTCACTCAGCAGTAAGTCTTCCATATTCATCCACTTACTGTCAAAAGCCAGAGTTTTGTTGTTTTTTATGGATGAACAGTATTGCATTGAGTATATGTGCCACAGATTTTCTAACCATTCATCAGTTCGTGGGCATTTGGGTTGTTTCCAGGATATAGAAACGCAGTATGTAGATGAAATTACCAGATATAGTGTGTGTGAAAGAGGAGGGTCTGAGAAAGGGCATTTGGGGGAGCGACAGGGAGGCAAAGCATTAATGGCACAAAGAGGTGTGACCTTATCTGTTGAAGATATTTCGTAGTTTTATCAGCAGTACTAGGGAGAAATGTTCACCTGTTGAAATATCCATTTTGTAAGACAAATAATAATGTGATTGAATATATGGAAGAAAATGAAATGAAAAAAAATTAATTAAAAAAATTCTTTAGTATTCTCTTTTAGTGCCTCTTTTACTCCAAGGGTTTAACACAGTGTATCACATCCTATTCAGAACGAATTTAGTGGTAGATTTTATACGAAGTAGTACATTGTAATAATTCATTTTGTTTGTATGAGTAATTAAGTTCTGCTGTAATGAAAGAACTTCACAGAAGTGTAACGAAAGGTAACTTCTCAAACCTAGATATTAATGAACTCCTAGATATTAAATAACTTCTCAGATTCATGATATATATTAGTATTTGATTATTTATAGTGGTTGCTTATAGAGATAGTTGAGATTATATCATGCTTACATTTTTTTTTTCTTTGTGCGGGTGAGGTGGTAAAAAAAGAACATGAGGGAGGGGGCGGATTGGTGTGGTTGTTAAGGCAGCTGGACTCCCACATGGCTGACCCCAGTTCCAGTCCTTGACCTGGTGGCTTGCTTTCTCACTTTCTTTTCTCTCTGTCTCTGGTCAATGTCAAAAAAATTTTTTTAAAAAATGACAATAAAATTAAATAAAAAATAATTATTTAAAAAATGAAATCTGAGCAGCGCAGCAATGTCAGCAGTGGCGGGTGCCATTCAGAACCGTTGAGACGCCTCTGCGGCACCTTGGGGGCACAGGTGGCTTGTGTTGACTGGGGCAGAGGTGGCCAGCCTGTAACCGCAGCCTCAGCGCCCGCAGGCCACTTCGGGGCACCCCGAAGCATCCTCCCTCGCCCCTGGCCAAGGAGCTCAGTGCTCTAAATCCCTTTGCCTCCCCTCCTGGGTTTCAGATCCCCACCTTGCCCCTGAAACATGACTCACGACTTCAAACCTGGAGACCTCATCTTTGCCAAGATGAAAGGTTAGTGGATGAAGTTCCTGATGGAGCTATAAAACCACCCAAAAACAAACTACTCATTTTCTTCTTTGGAACTCATGAGACTGCTTTCTTAGGACCAAAGGATATATTTTCTTACTCAGAAAATAAGGAAAAATATGGCAGACCAAATAAACAAAAAGGTTTTCATGAAGGCTTACAGGAGATAGATAACAATCCAAAAGTGAAATTTTCAAGTCAACAGGCATCTACTAAACAGTCAAACACTTCATCTGATGTTGAAATTGAATAAAAAGAAACTAGTGTTTCAAAGGAAGATACTAATTATGAAGAAAAAAATGAGCAATGAAGATGTAACTAAGGCAGTTGACATAACCACTCCCAAAGCTGCCAGAAGAGGGAGGAAGAGAAAAGCAGAAAAACAAGTAGAAATCAAGGAGGCAGGAGTAGTGACAACAGCAACAGCATCTGTTAATCTAAAAGTGAGCCCTAAAAGAGGACAACCTGCAGCTACAGAGGTCAAGATTCCAAAGCCGAGGCAGACCCAAATGGTAAAGCAGCCCTGTCTTGCAGAGACCGACACGGTTACTGAAGAAGACAAAATTAAGAAAAAGGGGCAAGAGGAAAAACAACCTAAAAAGCAGCTTTAAAAGTATGAAGAGGGTCAGAGGGAAGAAGATAAACCAAGAAAAGAGCCAGGCAAAAAAGAACTGAAGAAAGAAGGTGAATCTAAAAGGAAACATTTAACTAAAATGGGGGTTACATCAGCCTCTGATTCTGAAGAAGAAGGAGATGATCAAGAGGGTGAAAAGAAGAGAAGAGGTGGAAGAAACTCTCAGACTGCTCACAGAAGGGATATAGACAGTTAAATTTTTTAGATACACAGTATAGGCCAACACGAGAAAGAAGCAGCAGATTGAAAAGGCAAGCAAGAGGAACAAATGGGAACCAAGCACCAAACAACATGTCGTCTACAGTAGTACAAAATATATCTCATTTTGGGCTCAAAGCGTTAATCCAGTAACTGAAAAGAGAATACAAGTGGCGCAAACAAGAGATGAAGATCTTGAGACAGACTCATTGGACTGAATTTCCCCTTCTCCCCTTGATGGAAGAATGTTCCAGATTCTAAATTGAGGACTTCATTATTAATGGCATTATTACTGTGTTATGATTATTAACAAATTTCATGTAAGGTACACACTACATACTAAGGTCGGTCATCATTCCTGTTCAATTTTTTTACCAAGCTTAAAATGAAGTTTTGTGTTTGAAAATTATAATAAGCTCAGATGAAGATGGTGGTTGTACATTATTTCATTAGAAAATATAAAAACTCATTTTATTTTGAAGCTCGATATTGAACTGGAATAGCTATTACACCCCTGAGAATGGGGCAGTTGTGCTCTTCCCTTGACAGTCCTTTGTTGTTTAACTCTTTAGAATCTGTTACTTTTTAATCCTGAGAGATTAAACAGTAGACTTGTTAAAAAAATGAAGCTGTAACCAAAATTTTAAAATAAAGTTTTAAAAAAACAAATCTACTTTCTTAAAAAATTTAGTGTACAATACAGTATTGTTAACTATGTATTTGTTGAACTGGTTTAATATTGGTGTAAAATTTTATATAAGTTCTTATTACTTCCTTATGAATTCATAGATTTGCAGTCTGCATAACTGTAAATAATAAGTAATTACATATGAATTACAAAATGTTGTCACTGACTAAACATGATAATTATGAGCATTTTGATTTTATTTCAGAGTTTTCTTGGAGGATTTTTTGGTCCCATTTGTGAGATTGATGTTGTCCTTAATGATGGAGAAACCAGGAAAATGGCAGAAATGAAAACTGAAGATGGCAAAGTAGAAAAACATTATCTCTTCTATGATGGAGAATCTGTTTCAGGAAAGGTAAATCTTTTTTGTTTGGCAGAGTTACCTAGTTGTAGGATGTTAGAATTAGCCATCAAAGTGGTCTGTGCTGTTTCTAAATAGGAATGGTTTTATTAGAGACAGGAAGTTTTTATTGAAGGTCAACTAAAATCCTTGATTGATTAAAACATTTACAGGAAATGTTTTTACCCTGGAAGGGTTTCAGGGGCAGAGTTTCTAAATGTCATACAAAAATTTCCATTTGTGGCTATGCATTTGTCTAGCTTCAGACAGGCTTCTCTAGGGTAGGGCTATGAACAACCTAGTTTTTCTCCTTTAAAATAAAATTGAGTTCTTTAGATTGGGGGTTATTTTCTGTTACAGCTTTATAAAGGTTTCAATCTCATTCTTTGTAGCCTATGTCTCTGTACTACCATGTGTCTGTTGATCTCATTTTTTGCTACTCTGTAGAGGACCTGTGTACTTCTAGAATGTGTCTATGCATGGTCAGACACATTTAGGATATCTTCTGTAAGGCTTAACTTTCCCCCCATTTCTTACCTGGTGAGGCATAAGATTATTTTGATACTTCAGGGAATATGATCAGTACTAATTAGTATGTGACAGTAGGAAATGGTAATATCAGAAAAAGGCAACCCAAAAAGCAGTTGGAAAAAAATTTTTTTTTTACATTTTTGCTGTGGGAGTATGTGCTCACCAGAGAGAGAAGAGAAATCACCCCCCCCCCGGGGGGGGATGGTCATGCAGCCATACACTCTCCTCTCAGAGAC
>NW_006159730.1:1654221-1673608 GCF_000334495.1 Tupaia belangeri chinensis | reverse complement strand
TGGCTCTTTCCTTTTTTTTTGGGGGGGGAGAGGTTTTTTGTTTTGTTTTTGTTTTTGCTATAGGGCACATGCACTCACCAAAAAGACAGAAAGAGACCTCACCAGAGAGAGAAGAGAAATCCCCCCCCCCCGGGGGGGGATGGTCATGCTGCAATCCATTCTCCTCTCAGAATTTTAGGCACACATACATATGCATGTGGCTTGTTTTCAAGCTGCTGGACATGGGACTTGAACTGCAAAGTTGCCCCTGTGGGATCCAACTGCCTTAACCACAACACTGCTGGCTGGCTCTAGTTGAATTAAAAAAATATATATATTTTTGGGAGGTTTATATTATAGGACGCATGCTCTTGCCAGAAAAACAGAGCGAGAGAGAGACAGAAAGCGAGAAATCACCCCCGGGGGTGGGGGATGGCCATGCTGCAATCCCTTCTCCTCCATTCTCCTCATGGGATCTTGGACATGCATGCACCTGCACCAGGCGTGAGTTAAATCCACTGAGCCTGGGAATTGAACCGCAGTTGACTACATGGGAGTTCAGTGACATAGCCATTAGGCCAGCTGCTGCTCTCCTGAATTAAAATTTTTAAAATGTTTATTTCTTCCATGAGATGGGGGATAGGTACCTGAACTGGATGTTCATACTGCACTTCACCCTTAGTCTCAGCCAGCCTGATTCTAGGACATAAGCTTCACACCTTGTGTGGTCAGGGAGGTCACAGCATATGAATCCAGGACCTTTCCAGTTTGTCCACTGAGCACATGCTTACCCAGAGAGAAATGGGGTACGGGAAGGAAGAGAAAGAACCTTGCAATGGGGCATGATCATGCTGCAGGCCTTTCTTCTCCATTCCTTTGTCCTGTCAGGATGTGGGGTATGCACATGTGCCTGGTGTGTTTTTCAAATCTGTAGGGCCAGGATTTGAACTGTGGTTGACTATGTGGCATCTGACTCTTTTAACCAATAGGCTGTAGGGACGATCCTGAAATAATATAAAAAATAAAATACTGGCGGGGCCAGTGAGTGGTATGGTGGTTAAAGGCACTGGACTCCCACATGGCCGACCACGGTTCAAGTTGCGGACCTGTTGGTTTGCTTTCTCACTTCTTCTCTCTCTCTCTGTCTCTCTCTGATCAAACTGGAAAATAATAATGATAATAATAATAAAGTTAAATAAAATAATTGTTTAAAAAAATAAAATACTAGGATTTTTAGAAACACACTGTAGACAGTTAAATTTTCTAGATACACACTATAGTTAATTCGAGAAATAAAATGTGTATAGTCTCATATGGAAATTACTGTTAAAATTTGTATGTGTTGGGCTGGCCTCACAGCCTGGTGGTTAATGGAACCGTATTACACATGGCTGACTGTGGTTTTTCTTTTTTTTTGGAGAGATTTTTGCTATAGGGCGCGTGCGCTCGCCAGCCAGAGAGAGACAGAAAGTGAGAAATCACCCCCTAGGGGGGATGGCCACACCGCAATCCCTTCTCCTCCATTCTCCTCTTGGGATCTTGGGCACGCACACACACACGCGCCTGGCGTGAGTTTAAGCTACCGGGTCCAGGACTCGAACCACAGTTGACTACGTGGGAGTCCAGCGACATAGCCATTATGCTAACTGCTGGTCCTCAACTGTGGTTTTAATCCCATCCCTCACTGCTTGAAAAGCATGCTGGGGACATGTTTGTGCATGCCCTGAATCCACACAGAATGGAGAAATGGAATAAAGTTTGTGGCATGACTATGCCCCATTGTTGGGTGCTCTTTTGCTTTCTGTCTCTCTTTTTTTTCTCTCTCTGACTAGCATACACACCTTCTTTCGATAAAAAATAGGTCTTAGTATTTTAATTTTGCATTTTATTGGTTAGTAGGTAGTTTGAACTTGAATTTATTAGCCATTTGAGGTGTTTTTTTTTTTTTTAAAGAATTATTTAACTTTGTTTATTTTTAATTTGATCAGACAGGGACAGAGTGAGAGTGAGAGCAAGTGAGAGAGAGAGAGAGAGAAAGTGAGAAAGCAAGCTGCCAGATTTGGGACTCAAACCACGGTCGGCCATCTGGGAGTCCAGTGTCCTTAACCACCACACCACCTGCTGGCCCTGAGGTTTTTTGTTTTTTTTAAACAGCATGGTCTATTCTGGTACTTTGCCAAACAACTTGGGGTTAAGTGTTGTACCCAAAGTGAATGTTTTAGTTTTCAATTTACTTCCCTGATACTCTTCCTTTAAAAAGATGGAGAGGGCAACCAGCAGATGGTGTAGTGGTTACTTTGCTCGACTCCCATGTAGTGAGCTGCAGTTTGAGTCCCAGACCTGGTGGCTTAAAACTCATGCTGGGTGCATGTGCGTGCATGGCCGAGATCCCAAGAGGAGACTGGAGTAGAAGGGATTGCGGTGTGGCCATTCCCCCAGGGGGTGATTTCTCACTGACTGTCTCTCTATGTCTTTCCACTGAGTGAATGCGCCCTACAGCAAAAAAAACCTCTCTCTAAAGAAAGATGACAAGAAAGAGAAAAGGTCTAAAGGAGCACACACACAGTTATCTAAATATGGAACCTGTAAAACGGAAGAAGAGTAAAAAGAAGTGGTATTTGGGTTTGTGGGAAAAAAACAACTTGTTTATGGGGTGGGGGAATGGGTTAGGAATACCAAGCTTGTCTTCTTTCTATGAGAGATTAACTGCTGTATCTCACACATTTCATTTATAGATATGATAAGTAACTAAATAAAGATTTCTTCTGCTAAATTGTAAGCTCTTTTAAGCTCAGGGGATGAGAGTTTGCTTCTGTATTCTCCATAAAATTCATCATAGTGTTGATTATATAGTACAGCTTAATATTTATTTAGCTTTATTTACTGTTTTTAAGTAGAGCAGGGAATAGTTCCTGTCTAGTTGAAAGCAATCTTATGACATCTAGGCCAATTGAATCTTCATAGTGATATTTATGGGATGAAGGAAGAGGGGAATGTTTAAGGTAAAAATAAAGTTACTATAGTATATTCAAATAAAAAATAGCTAGTGTTCAGATTACATGTTGGAATTGCTTAAATCATGTAAAACCTAGTCAATAACTGTTAAGTGCATTTAGAAAATGGTAAAACATTGGGGCCAGTAGGTGGCATGACGGTTAAGGCTCTGGACATTCCCACATGGCTGACCACGGTTCAAGGCCTGGACCCTGGTGGCTTGCTTTTTCACTCTCTCTCTCCTCTGTGTGTGTATCTCTCTGATCAAACATTTTTTAAAAATGAGTTAATAAAATAAAAAATAAGTAATTCTTAAAAAAATAAGAAAATGGTAAAATCTTTTATAGCTAAATCTGTTGCTTATAAGGTTTATGTCTTAAATTTGATCATTTACTGGCCTCAGGTTTTTTATTTTGTCACTTTAGATCTTTTTGTTGTAAAATAAAATTCATATAGAACACCACACAAAACTAAGGTAAATTATAAGGCATCCTTTTTCGTAATCACCATCCAAGTCAAGAAGTAGAACTTTGCCAGTTCTCCCTTTTGTCCTGGCTCAATCACAACCTCCTCACCTGAAAAGGAACCACTATGCTAAATTTACAGTAGTAGTCTTTTTTTGCCTTTTTTTTTGCAATAGGGCGTATGTGTTGGAGCAGTTGGGGGAGGATGTGGTGAAAGCACCCCACAGAGAAAATGGCCATGCTACAGTTCCTTCTACTCCGTCCTCCTCTCAGGCTCCTGGACACATACACACATGTGCCTGGTGTTTTTTTGTGCCTGGTGTTTTTTTTTTTTTTTTTAAGAGGTTTTTTCACTATAGGGCACGTGCGCTTGCCAGACAGACAGAGACAGAAGGACAGAAAGCGAGAAATCACCCCCCAGAGGGGATGGCCACGCCACAGTCCCTTCTCCTCCATTCTCCTCTTGGGATCTTGGGCACGCACGCACACGCGCCCGGCGTGGGTTTTAAGCCACCGGGTCTGGGGCGCGAACCGCAGTCAACTACATGAGAGTCCAGCGACATAGCCATTACGCTAACTGCTGGTTCCCATGCCTGGTGTGTTTTTGAAGATACCAGGTCTGAGGCTGGAACCATGTAGTGGGCCATGTGGGATCTGACTGCTTTAACCTCTTGCCATCTGTTGGTGCCTGTAGTCGAAATCTTTTGTTTGTGTCTTCCTTAGTCTTGCTCACTTATTAAAAAAAAAAAGATATGGTTTTAAAATTTCTTTTAATTTCAAGTTTTGTCTTTGTCCCTTTTTTCCCTTTATAATTACCAGTTTTTAAAATTTAACTTATTATTTTTCCAGTTTGATCAAAGAAAGAGGGAAAGTGAGAAAGCAAGCCACCAGGTTCAAGACTTGAACAACCGTTGGCCATGGGGAGCCCAGCACCTTTAACCACCATGCCACCTGCTGGCCCCTATAATTATCTGTTAAGGACCATTTGAATTGTAGAGTTCTCTGTGATTGCATGCATACTCTTGGTGCAGTTATTGTCTATAAATTGGCAGCTGGATCTAGAGGTTTGATGAGATTCAAGTTCAATTCTTTTAGCAAGAACACAGGTGGTGATGTGTTTTTCATTGGGGTACATAATGTCTGCTTTTTTTTCTTTCTCTTTTTTCTTTTTAATAGGTGTTGATGCTTAGTACCTAAATTCATTGACAGTTGCAAAATGGTGATTAATTCTGTCAGTTTTTTTTAAAAATAATTTTTTATTTAACTTTATTATTATTTTCTAGTTTGATGTGAGAGAGAGATACAGAGAGAGAGAGAAAGTGAAAAAGCAAGCCACCAAGTTCGGGACTCAAACCACCATTGGCCATGTGGGAGTCCAGTGTCCTTAACCACCATGCCACCTGCCAGCCTCATCATTTTGTTTTTATGTATTATATTAATTAATTAATTTTGCAGAGGGGTCACATGCTCACTGGAGAGAGACAGAGGAAACTCAGAAAGTACCTCCCATGGGCATGCTGTAATCCCTTCTCCTCAGTCCCTTCCTCCTTTTGGGATTTTGGGTGTGTGCGTGTGCATGTTCCTAGAGTGTTTCTCAAACAGCCAGGTCCAGGGTCCAGTCTTGAAGTACATGAGTACATGGTTGGGACCTTGTGGGATTCATTTACCCCAGCTACCATGGTGAGCTGGCCCCCACTTTTTTTTTTTTTTTTAATGCTGGTATTTCTAGTTGCTATCTATCAATAAGAATTACTATTATTATTTTTTTTGTGGAGAGGTTTTTGTTATAGGGCGCATGCGCTTGCCAGAGAGACAGAAAAAACGAGAAATCACCCCCCAGGGGGATGGCCACCCCGCAATCCCTTCTCCTCCATTCTCCTCTCAAGATCTTGGGCACGCACGTACATGCGCCTGGCGTGAATTTAAGCCACCGGGTCCAGGACTTGAGCCATGGTTGGCTACATGGGAGTTCAGCTACATAGCTATTATGCGAACTGCTGGTCCCTGAACAAGAATTGTATTAAAAAGATGATCCCGTGTTCAATAAAAGAGCAAGCAGTTAAGGAAAATTTTTAAATGAATATGAATTTGTAAAAACAACCTGAAAAATACTAACTTTATAATAAGCTTGAGGCTTTTAAACCTAAGGGAAACATTTTGAACATTACATTTGGAATAAGAAGATGAATAAGGAAAAACTATGTTCATTCAGCATGTAACTTTTTAAAAAATAATTATTTGTTTAATTTTATTTATTATTATTATTATTATTAAAATTTGACCAGAGAAAAAGAGAGGGAAGGTGAGAAAACCAGTTGCCAGGTCTGGGGCTCAAACTGTGATCAGCCATGTGAGAGTCTAGCACCCCAGTTACCCTGCCACCTGCTGCCTCCACATTATTTTTTTAATTGAAAAATTATTTTAGGGCCAGCTCATGATGTGTATTGGTAAAGGTGGCTGGATCTCACATGGCTGGCTTTGCCATTCCAGTCCTGGACCTGGCTGCTTGAGAAACCACTGATGTGTGTTTGTCTAAGCCCATAATCCTGAAAGGAGGGAGAATTGGAGGAGAAGGGATTGTGGTGTGACCATCTCCACTGTGGGGTGCTTACTCACTTTTCCTTTCTCTCTCTCCGGCAAGGTCATGTGCCCTCTGGCAAAAATTTTAAAAATGTTAAAGCATATTTATTTCTTCTAATAGAGACAGACAGCATCCCCAGCAGGGTCTTGACATTACGATTCACTCATGGCTTCAGACAGTGCCAGAATAGGTGCATGAGCATGCCTGGTGTGTTCAGAAAGGTCGTAAAATGTGAACTGGAACCTTCCCATGTGGTTCAGCCTCACAGAGCATCATGTTTTACCACTGGGCTACTGTCCGACCCTTTTATCATTTTATTTTAATATAACAGATACAAAAGAAAGTACACCTCAAACTTGTGGGATTTTGCCCCCATCAAAAAAAAAAAAAAAGATTAGTAAAGGTAGAATCATTTAAAAATAAATGAAAGCTCATTATAGTTAAGGAGATTTTGCCTCCAGGAAAAAAAAAAAGACTAGGAAAGGTAGAATCATTAAAAAGAAGAAGAAGAAGAAAGCTCATTATGGTTAAGGAGATTAAAATACATTATCTAGTTTTGGGACCAGCAGATGGTGTAATTTAACAAGCTGAATCCCACATGGATAACTGTGCAGTTTGAGTCCTGGACATAGTGGCTTAAAAATCACGCCGAGAGGATCAGCAGATGGCATAATGGTTATATTGCTGGACTCCCACATGGCCCACTGCTCTTCGAGGCCCAGACCCAGCAGCTTAAAACTCATGGCGGGTGTGTGTGTATGCATGTCCCAAATCTCGAGAATGGAGGAGAAGGGATTGTGGTATGGTCATCCCACCCAGGGATTGATTTCTCACTTTCTGTCTCTGTTTCTCTCCATCTTTCTGGCCAGTGCATGCACCCCATAGCAAAAATCTCTTTTTTTTTGAGAGTTTTTTTTGCTATAGGATGCGTGTGCTCGCCAGACAGACAGAGACAGAGACAGAAAGCGAGAAATCACCCTCCAGGGGGTATGGCCACGCTGCAATCCCTTCTCCTTCATTCTCCTCTCGGGATCTTGGGCATGCATGCACATGCGCCTGGCGTAAGTTTTAAGCCACCGGGTCTGGGACGTGAACCGTGGTCTACTATGTGGGAGTCCAGTGACATAGCCATTACGCTAACTGCTGGTCCTGCAAAAATATCTCTTAAAAAATAAAATCAAGCTGTGTGTGTGTGGGCACATGCATGCACCTGCACCCAAAGGAAAATGGAGAGCAGGGGTGTGATTTTTCACTTTCCTCCTTTCCTCCCTTTCTTTCTTTCTCTCTGGGGCACATGTGTGTCCTATAGCAAAAAAAAAAAAAAAAAAAAAAAAAGGCCAAAAAGCATCATTCTGGTAACTAGACCAAAATGTTTTGCCATAGTACTGAAAGAGTTTTCTGCCAGCAGTCCTTTAGTAATTATGGAAAAGGGGAAAAGTTCTAAAACATAGGAAAAAGCCCTGTTTTCAAAATGTAGCAAAAAAGCTTTGAGGTAAACTCAATATTGAATCCTGATGTACCACTATACATACCTAGAAAATAGGAGGCATTTCTCTAAATAGGTGATTATGATTATTAAATAGATGATTATGAACACTGTTAAAAAGAAGCTTAAAGAGGAGAAGATTAGCATTGGGTATGTATAATGAAGCATGTATCACTAAGAACGAATCTTGCCACACTAGTCTAAGGGTTTCTGATATATCCTTGTATGACAAAAAGATTACTAGGCTAGAGTTGGAAAGTCTAACCTTGATTTTTACTGTGTATCAGTAGGTAACAGTGGGCTATCATTGAACTTCCTGGATCTTACCTGTAGTTGAGGAGATTGGCCTGGACCACTGGTTTCTAAACTTGGGCTTGCTTTTGATTTATAGCAGTGGTCCCCAGCCGTTCTGGCACCAGGATCTGGTGTCATGGAAAACAGTTTTTCCATGGACTGGTCTTGGGGGACTGGTGGTGTTGGTGTTTCACGATGATTGCAATGCATTAAATTTATTGTGCTACTTTATTTCTGTTATTTTTTACATTGTAATATATAATGAAATGATTATACAACTCATGGTATTATATGTTATAGAATCAGTGGAAGCCCTGAGCTTGGTTTCCTGCAGCTAGACAGTCCTATCTGGGGGCCCCTGTGAGAATCTAACTCCACGCACTTATCTGAGGAGGCGGAGCTTAGGTGGTAGTGAGAGCAGTGAGGAGTGGCTGTGAATACAGACCAACCTTTGCTTGCTATCTGACCTTTCGCTCACAGCCTGCTGTGTGACCGGGTTCCCAATAGGCCCCAACACTGGTCCCTGCCCTGGGGATGGGGACTCTTGCTTTGTAGGGTTCTCTATATGAAAATCCTTTATATGTTAGTTACTACCTTGGATCTTGGAGCTCTGACATCCCACCAAAAGAAGAATAAATTCCTTTAATGATAAGCTGTGGAGATTCTACTATACTACTATATATAATATATATACTATATATTCTACTATAGTGACAACACTATACACTCTGCTTTTTTAGAATTTTATGTGTGTGTGTGTGTGTGTGTATATACACACACTTTTTTTTTTTTTTTCCCTATCTGATGCATGTGCTTGCTAGAGATATGGCCATGCTATAGTCCTTTCTTCTCCAGTCTCCTCTAGGGAATCAGGACATTCATGCACATGCACCCAGTATGATTTTCAGGCTACCAGTTCCAGACTCCAGTGTAACTGGCCATATAGGATCTAGCGCCTTAACCTCCAAGCCACCTGCTGGCACACCATCTGTTTTTTTGGAGAGGTTTTTGCTAGAGGGTGCGTGCGCTCGCCAAAAGACAGACATAATGGCTATGTCACTGGACTCCTGACCGCGGTTCAAGTCATGGACCCGGTGGCTTAAACTCACGCCGGGCACATGTGCACGTGTGCCCAAGATTCCGAGAGGAGAATGGAGGAGAAAGGATTGTAGCGTGGCCATCTCCCCTGGGGGGTGATTTCTTGCTTTCTGTCTCTCTGTCTCTCTCTTTTTGGTGAGAGCATGCACTCGATAGCAAAGAACCTCACCAAAAAAATTTTATTTATTTTTAGTTCATGATAGGATAAATGTGTCCCCAGAGAGAGACAGAGGGAGAGAGAGAAGGTGAGAAAACACCCTTAAAGGGGAATGGCCATACTACAGTCTCTTCTCCCTTCTCTTGAGACTTTAAGCATACATGCACATGGTTTGGGCATGTTTCCCAAATCATCCTATGTAGGACTTGAATTGTGCAGCTGGCCATGTGAGATGCAGCCTCCCCAGTCACCATACCTCCTGCTGGCCTGATGGTATACAATAATATTGATAACATTATTTACCACGTCCGTAGTGTATGTGAGAGTTCATTCTGTATTGTATTTTGTATGAATTTTAACAAATACATGCCATGTATCTAACCTTACAGTATCACGTGGACTAACTTAACCACTCTAAAAATCCCCTGAGCTTCCCCTGTTCATACTTTCCAGGCACCTGCACCACCCCCACCTTCCAGAGCCTCTGGCATCCACAGATAAATTTTGGATGTCTTTTAGTGTTACCATTTCCCAAATGTGATATTCCAAGAATCATACAGTATGTAGCCTTTTTAGATTAGGTTCCTTCTTTTAGCAATATCCATGTAATGTTCCTCCATATCTTTTTGTGACTTGATGACTCATATATTTTTAGCATTAAATAGTATTCCATTATACGGACTTATTAGTTTGTTCTTCCATTTTCCTACTGAAGGACATCTTGGTGGATTCTACATTTTGTTCATTTTTCACTTAGTTGACTCTCTTTCAATAATTCTTAAACAAATTTTTTTTAGATATTTTTGCTCCAGAGTGCATGTTCCTGCTGGAGAGACAGAGAGGCAGAAAGTAAGATATCATACCCCAGGGAGCAAAGCCATGCCACAATCCTTTCTCCTTCATTCCCCTCTCAGGATATTGGGCACATGTGCACATATGTCCAGAATGAGTTTCCAGCCACCGGGTCCAGGAGTCGAGCCTGTTGGCCACATGTGGGTCCAATACCTTAGCCACCACTCCACCTGCTGGCCCTCTCTCTCCTTTTTTTTTTTTTTTTAAGAATTATCTATTGAATTTTATTTATTCATTTATTTTACTTTGACCTGAGAGAGAGGGCAGAGAGAGAGAGAGAGAGACAGACAGACAGACAGACAGACAAAAGGGAAAGTGGGAAAGCAAGCCAAGCCACCAAATTAGGGACTTGAAACCGCGGTCAGCCATGTGGGAGTGTGCAGTACCTTAACTATCATGCCATCTGCTGATCTCCCCTTTCTTTTTTTTTTAAAGAATTATTTTGTTTAATTAATTTCAATATACATAAATAATTTGACGAGAGAGAAAGAGAGAGAAAGAGAGCAAGTGAGCGCGAGCAAGCTCTGGGACTTGAACTGTGATTGGCCATGTGGGCCAATCCACCACCCCTAACCACCACGCCACCTGCTGTCCTCAGCCCTCTCTTTCAATTATTGATCTGTAGGAATTTTTTGGTATGTTTTTGATAAATGTCATATATATTCGGATATTGAGTCCTTATTGAGTCCTTTATATATTGTGTTGTAAATAATCTTTTTCAACAATCTGGTTTGACTTTTAACTCTCTTAATGGTGTCTTGTCTTTTTTTTTTTTGCCAAAGGTCACATGTGCTCATTAGAGAGACAGAGTGGGAGAGGAAGCAGGAGAAAGACATGGTCATGCTATGGTCCTTTCTCTTCCAGTTTACTATCCTGTCAGGATTTGGGGCAGGTGGACACACATGCCCAGTATGTTTTTAAGCCACAGGGGCTGGAATTTGAACTCTGGTTGGCCATGTGGGATCCAGCACCCTTAACCACTAGACTGGTCCTTAATGATGTCTTTTGATGAACAGAAGTTCTTAATTTTAATACATTAAAGATGCTTTATGGGGACAAACAGATGGCATAATGGTTACTTCACTGGACTCCCATATGCCTGACTGGTCCGTAATGATGTCTTTTGATGAACAGAAGTTCTTAATTTTAATACATTAAAGATGCTTTATGGGGACAAACAGATGGCATAATGGTTACTTCACTGGACTCCCATATGCCTGACTGCAGTTCAAGTCCCAGACCCAGAGGTTTGAAACTCATGCCTGGTGTGTGCGTGTGTGCCCAAAATTGTGAGAAGAGAATAGAGAAGAAGGGATTGTGGTGTGGCCATCCTCCTGGCAGATTATTTCTCACTTCCTGTCTCTCTGTCTCTGTCAAGTGCATGTGCCCTATAGCAAAAATCCACCCCCCCAAAAAAAAAGATGCTTTATGTTTCTTTTCTGTTTGTGCTTTTTGTTTCCCATATCGGAAATTTTTGCTTATACTGTGGGCATGAAAATATACTCCTGTTTCCTTCTATAATTTTTTCTTCTATAATGTTTTTATTTTACACTTCACATTTATATCCTCAGTTCACTAGGAATTGATTTTATCTGTGGTGTAAAATAGGACTGAAAACTAGGTTTTTTTCCCCCCCTTTATGGATATGTAATTAATCCTGGACATTTATTTAAAAGCCACCCTTTTCCCTACTGCATTTTCATGTTGCTTTTGTCATTAATAAGAGGTCATGTTGTTCTATTCTGGCTTATTTGTTCTGTGCCATTAGCCAATTTGTGGCATATACTTTTTAAAAACAAAACAAAACAACCTTACTGGAGTTATAATTTACGTATTGTAAAATTCACCCTATCAAAAATTTTTTTTAGATATTTTTGCTCCAGAGTGCATGTTCCTGCTGGAGAGACAGAGAGGCAGAAAGTAAGATATCATACCCCAGGGAGCAAAGCCATGCCACAATCCTTTCTCCTTCATTCCCCTCTCAGGATATTGGGCACATGTGCACATATGTCCAGAATGAGTTTCCAGCCACCGGGTGCAGGAGTCGAGACTGTTGGCCACATGTATAATAACCCTCTCTCTCTCCTTTTTTTTTTTTTTTTTAAGAATTATCTATTGAATTTTATTTATTCATTTATTTTACTTTGACCTGAGAGAGAGGGCAGAGAGAGAGAGAGAGAGACAGACAGACAGACAGACAGACAAAAGGGAAAGTGGGAAAGCAAGCCAAGCCACCAAATTAGGGACTTGAAACCGCGGTCAGCCATGTGGGAGTGTGCAGTACCTTAACTATCATGCCATCTGCTGATCTCCCCTTTCTTTTTTTTTTAAAGAATTATTTTGTTTAATTAATTTCAATATACATAAATAATTTGACGAGAGAGAAAGAGAGAGAAAGAGAGCAAGTGAGCGCGAGCAAGCTCTGGGACTTGAACTGTGATTGGCCATGTGGGCCAATCCACCACCCCTAACCACCACGCCACCTGCTGTCCTCAGCCCTCTCTTTCAATTATTGATCTGTAGGAATTTTTTGGTATGTTTTTGATAAATGTCATATATATTCGGATATTGAGTCCTTATTGAGTCCTTTATATATTGTGTTGTAAATAATCTTTTTCAACAATCTGGTTTGACTTTTAACTCTCTTAATGGTGTCTTGTCTTTTTTTTTTTTGCCAAAGGTCACATGTGCTCATTAGAGAGACAGAGTGGGAGAGGAAGCAGGAGAAAGACATGGTCATGCTATGGTCCTTTCTCTTCCAGTTTACTATCCTGTCAGGATTTGGGGCAGGTGGACACACATGCCCAGTATGTTTTTAAGCCACAGGGGCTGGAATTTGAACTCTGGTTGGCCATGTGGGATCCAGCACCCTTAACCACTAGACTGGTCCTTAATGATGTCTTTTGATGAACAGAAGTTCTTAATTTTAATACATTAAAGATGCTTTATGGGGACAAACAGATGGCATAATGGTTACTTCACTGGACTCCCATATGCCTGACTGCAGTTCAAGTCCCAGACCCAGAGGTTTGAAACTCATGCCTGGTGTGTGCGTGTGTGCCCAAAATTGTGAGAAGAGAATAGAGAAGAAGGGATTGTGGTGTGGCCATCCTCCTGGCAGATTATTTCTCACTTCCTGTCTCTCTGTCTCTGTCAAGTGCATGTGCCCTATAGCAAAAATCCACCCCCCCCAAAAAAAAGATGCTTTATGTTTCTTTTCTGTTTGTGCTTTTTGTTTCCCATATCGGAAATTTTTGCTTATACTGTGGGCATGAAAATATACTCCTGTTTCCTTCTATAATTTTTTCTTCTATAATGTTTTTATTTTACACTTCACATTTATATCCTCAGTTCACTAGGAATTGATTTTATCTGTGGTGTAAAATAGGACTGAAAACTAGGTTTTTTTCCCCCCCTTTATGGATATGTAATTAATCCTGGACATTTATTTAAAAGCCACCCTTTTCCCTACTGCATTTTCATGTTGCTTTTGTCATTAATAAGAGGTCATGTTGTTCTATTCTGGCTTATTTGTTCTGTGCCATTAGCCAATTTGTGGCATATACTTTTTAAAAACAAAACAAAACAACCTTACTGGAGTTATAATTTACGTATTGTAAAATTCACCCTATCAAAGTATATAGTTTAGTGGTTTTTCCTATATTTGTAGAGTTGTGCAGCCATAACCACTAATTCCAGAACTTTTTCTTCTTTTTTTTAGGTTTTTTGCTGTAGATTGTGCACGCTTGTTGGAAAGAGACAGAGAGACGGAGGGAAAGTGAGAAATCACCTTTCCGGGGTGGATGGTCATGCCGTAATATCTTCTCTTTCCTTCTCCTCTAGGGATACTGTACATGTGCCCGGTGTGATTTTCAAGCCACCAGGTCCAGGGCTAAAACCACAGTCAGCCATGTGAGAGCCCAGTGCCTTAGCCACTGTACCACCTGCTGGCCCCAAGACCAGAACATTTTTAACACCCTGAAAATAAACCTTATACTACTTTTAATTAAAATTTTAAAATTGTACATGTTTATGTACATAATTATCCAATGTAATTTTTCTGTGCAAGATACAGTGTATAATGATAAAATCAGTAATTCGTGTCTTCATCATTTCAACCGTTTGTCCTTATTTCATGTTCAGAAACCTCATACTATGACCAGTTACTCCCAGGGGACCACTGATCTATAGACCTTTCTTTCTGAATTTGCCTGTTCTGAACATTTCATCTAAATGGAATCGTACACCATGTGGCATTTTGTGTGTGGGGCTTTTACTTGGTATGATTTTTTTAAAAAAAGAATTATTTTACTTAACTTTGTTTGTTTATTTTAATTTGACCAGAGAGGGACAGAGCGAGAGCAAAAGAAAGAGAGAAAGTGAGAAAGCAAGCTACCAGGTCCAGGACTCGAACCATGGTTGACCACGTGGGAGTTCAGTGCCCTTAACTACCACGATACCTGCCGGGCCTTTAGCATGATGTTTTAAAGATTCATTGTATAATATGTATCTTTCTTTAAAAAATTGTGCTTAGTTATATAAAACATAAATTTACCATTTTAACCACTTTTTTTTTTTTTTTGAGAGGTTATTTTCGCTATAGGGCGCGTGCGCTCACCAGACAGACAGAGACATAGAGATAGAAAGCGAGAAATCACCCCCCTAGGGGGATGGTCACGCTGCAATCCCCTCTCCTACATTCTCCTCTTGGGATCTTGGGCATGCACGTACATGCGCCCAGCGTGAGTTTTAAGCCACCGGGTCCGGGACGCGAACCGCGGTCGACTATGTGGGAGTCCAGTGACATAGCCATTACGCTAACTGCTGGTTCCCACCATTTTAACCACTTTAAAGTATGCAATTCAGAGGCATTATTTGCATTCCATAATGCCTTACACCTGTAGCCACTATGTTTCTAAAATTTTTTCATCATCCCAAACAGAAATTTTGTACCCGTTAGGCAATAACTCCTATTTCCCCTTTCTTCCTAGTCCCTGGTAACCTCTGGTCTACTTTCTGTTTGTGAATTTGCCAATTTTAGATATTTTGTATAAATGGTCATGTAATATTTGTCTTGTGTCTGATTAGTTCATTTAGCATGTGTTCAGGGTTTATTGTAGCATTTACAGAACATCGTTCTTTTTTCACTCAAATAACATTTTAATATACCATATCATGTGGTGTGTGTATATACCACATTTTGTTTATTCTTTTGTTAATTGAGGACATTTGGATTTTTGCTTTTTGGCTCTTATGAATAATGCTGCTACAAACATTCAGTTTCATGGTTTTAATTTGCATTTCCCTATTCACTAAGTATATTGAGCATCTTTTCATGTGCTTATTGCTGTGTGTGTGTGTGTGTGTGTGTGTGTGTGTGTGTGTGTGTGTATCTTTGGTGATTGTTCAAATCCGTTAGCCATTTAAGAAAATTGGATTCTCTCTCTTTTTAAAAAAAATTTTTTTTTTGCTATAAGGTGTGTGCACTCACCAGAGTTGGGAAGGAGAAAGTGAGAGATCACCCCCCAGGTGGATGGCCATGCTGCAGTCCCTTTTCTAGTCTTCTCTTGGGATTTTGGGCACATGTGCACGTGCAGCTGGCATGTTTTTCAAGCCACTCGGCCTGGAACTCAAACTGCTCAGTCAGCCTTGTGGGATCCAGCTGCCCTGTCCTGCTAGCCACATGCTGACCCCCCACAAATGTTAAGTCTCATGTTTGTTTATGGTGTGAAGGAGGGATCCATTTTTCCCCACATTGATAGCCAATTTTTCTAGTGCTATTTGTTGAATATTCCTGTTCTATTGAATAGCCTTAGCCCTCGAGTGGCATATAATTTTTTTTTTAGTTTGCTTTTACGTTTGTTTGTTTGTTTGTTTATTTATTTATTTATTTATTTATTTATTCTGTGAATGAGACAGACAGAAAGAGACAGAGAGCCAGCACTCCCAAGAAGGTCTTGATGCTACAGTCTACCCCCAGCCTCAGCTAGCCCAGGACCACAGGCACATATATGACTGGCATATTCAAGGAAGTTTCCAAATGTGAACCTGAAACCTTCCCACGTGGATCAGTCTTGCAGAGGGTCACTTTTTACTGCCGTGTACCACCTAGCCCCATGGCGTATACTTTTTAAATTATTATTTTAAAATTATCTATTTAATTTTATTCATTAAAAAAAATTAACTACAGGATATGTGTGCTTGACAGAGAGACAGAAAGAGAGCCAGTCTGGGACTGGTACTGGGACTTGAATCACAGTTGACTGTGAGGGAGTCCACTTTAACCATCATGCCACCTGCTGGGCTCCATAGCATATACTTTTAAAAGTTAACAGTAATTAGGGGACCAGCAGTTAGTATAATGGTTATGTCGCTGCACTCCCATGTAGACGACCTGCAGTTCAAGTCCTGGACCCAGTGGCTTAAACTCATGCTGGGCGTGTGTGTGTGCGTGCCCAAAATCCTGAGAGGAGAATGGAGGAGAAGGGATTGTGGCGTGGCTGTCTCCCCTGGGGGGTGATTTCTCTCTTTCTGTCTCTCTTTCTGGCGAGCGTACGCACCTTATAGCAAAAACCTCTCCAAAAAATAGTTAAAACTAATTGGGGAGCAACAGGTGGCATAGTGATTAAGATGCTGGACTTCCATGTGACCAAATGTGGTTTGAGTCCTGGACTTGGTGGCTTGAAACTCACACCAGGCACGTGTGTGTGCGCCCAGAATCCCAAGAGGAGAACGGAGGAGAAGGGACTGGCGTGGCCATCCCTCCTTTGGGGGTGATTTCTCACTTTCTGTCTCTCTATTTTTCTTTGCCCTCTCCAGTGCGCTCCAGTGAGCACACATGCTCTATAGCAAAAATCTCTCAAAAAAAAAAAAAAAAAAAAAAAGAAGAAGTTAAAGCTAATTGTAGGGTTGGCCTTATGTCCTGGTAATTAAGAAAACTGAATCCCACATGGCCAACCATGGTTCAAATCCTGGCCCAGCAGCTTGAAAAAAACACTGGATGCAATCGTGTGTACGCCTCAAATCTTGACAGGGTGGAGAAATGGAGGAGGACAGATTGTGGCTTTTAGGGTGTTCTTTTTTCCCCTCCCTCCCATGCACTTTGGTAATTAAAAACAGTAATAACATCAAACTTAAAACTAATTGTTAGCAAAGTTTTCCAAAGGCCAGTAGGTGATGTGGTGGTTAAGATGCTGGACTCCTACATGGCAGACTGTAGTTTTGAGTCCTGGACCTGGTGACTTACTTTCTCACTCTCTGTCTTTCTCTGTCTCTCTCTGTCTCTGTCTCTCTCTGGTGAGTATGTGTGCTCTAAAGCAAATTTAAAAATAAATAAAATTAAATAACTATTTTAAAAAATTTGGGGGGAGGAGTTGTTTTGAAGCATTCCTTAAGACAAATGGAAATATTTATATTATCACAAAGTAGAGCCAGCCCCATGGCTTACCAGTAAAGTGAACCTTACATACCACATGACTGACTGTGGTTCAAATCCTGGCCCCAGTGTTCTGAAATGCATGCCAGGCATGTGTGTGTATGCCCCCAAAATACTGACAGAAAGAAAGAATGGAGGAAAAAAATATAGCAGTGTGACCATGCACCCTGTTGGGGGGGTGCTTCCCACTCTCCCTCTCTCTTTCTTTCTCTCTCTCTCCCCCTCTCCAACTCACTCTCTTCGTAGTGCACATGCCCACTGGCAATTGAAAAATAAAAAAATAGGGAACTTCTTAAAAATGACATGGTTTTTTTTTTTTTTTTTTTTTTAAATCCTTACTTAGGGTATTTACTACTTTGGTAGTAAATCTTCCTTAAGTTTTGTTCAACTGGACTGTATTTTTTTATGCTTTTAAAATATATCTGACCTAGGTTCTCCTTTTTTTTTTTAAGAGGTTTTTGCTATAGGACGTGTGTGCTCGCCAGAGAGAGATAGAAAGCGAGAAATCACTCCCCAGGAGGATGACCATGCTGCAATCCCTTCTCCTCCATTCTCCTCTTGGGTATGTATGCACACATGCCCGGCGTGAGTTTAAGCCATTGGGTCAGGGACTGAAACTGTGGTTGACCACTTGGGAGTTCAGCGACATAGCCATTACACTAACTGCTAGTCCCTATCTTATCTTATTTTATTTTATTTTTTTAATGAGTCTCCTTTTTATAAATATAGCTTATGACTCTATACCATCTGACTTTAAAAAAAAACACTTTAACAATTTTTAAAAAGAATTATTTAATTTAATTTAATTAATTTATTTTTATTTTGACCAGAGAGAGACAGACAGAGAGGCAGAGGAAAAGTGAGAAAGCAAGCCACTATGTCCAAGACTTAAACCACAGTTGACCATATGGGAGTCTAGCACCTCAACTACCACACCACCTGCTGGCCCCACTTTAACCATTTTTTTAAAAGAATTATTCATTTTATTTATAATTTTAATATTTACTAATTTGGTATAGGACATACACCTCATGAGAGAGAGAAAAAGAAGGAAAGTAAGAAAGCAAGCCACCAGGTCAGGGACTTGAACCATGGTTGTCCATGTAGGAGTTCAGTGCCTTAACCACCACACCACGTGCTATCCCCTACTTTAACCGTTTTTAAAATTATTATCAGAGGGCACGTGTTCTTGCCACACACACACAGAGAGAGAGAGAGAGAGAGAGAGGAGAGAGAGCAAACTAGTACTCCCCACACCAGTGGCATGTGGTCACCCACTATCCCTTTCCTCCATTTTTCTATCCCATCAAGATTTTGGACACAAAAGCACATGCTCCCAGTGGTTTTTTAAAAATCATTTATTTTATTTTATTATTATTTGAAGCTTGATATAGGGCACATGTGCTCACCAGAGAGAGACAGAGGAAGAAAGAGGGAAAGTGAGAAAGCAAGCCACCAGGTCTGGGATTTGAATATGGTCGGCCGTGTGGAAACCCAATGTCTTAAACACCTGCCACCAACTGGCCCTGCCCAGTGTGTTTTTGAGAGTCCTGCTTTTCTGTGTTTAATTAAGGATTGAAGTCTTATATTGTGAAAATTTTGACTGGTGATTAATCTTGGAACTTGGGGGGGGTGTGCAGTTTATAAGTTATAGTTATTTATCCAGGACATTCTGTAAAAAAGTAAACTCCCTACTCTCAAAATATTAATATTAAAACTCTTATTTGTTCATAGCTTAATTTCTTTGAAGTTCAGATTTTTGACTTGCAACCCAAATTTATGATGAAGTGTAGAAAGTGCAAGCACACTTTAAGCCAAGGGTGACCTCTCTCCTTTAATTTATGCAGTTACCAGAATGCAGCTCTAAAAAAACAACGCAGTTTTTTTCTTCAGCGTTTTTTTATGTGAAAACATTATTTGTCAAATAATGCTAAGAAAAGTATTCATTCCATAAATATATATTATCTACTGTCATAGCAGATAGAGCATAAGAGAAGCTCTTATCGGATCTCTTTAGGAAAAGAAGTAGTAATTAAGATAGTTGGTA
>NW_006159730.1:1642425-1654041 GCF_000334495.1 Tupaia belangeri chinensis | reverse complement strand
AGGGAAAGAAGTAGTAATTAAGATAGTTGGTAGTTGTTTCAGCGTTTAAAATCATTTCAGAAATTATTTTCTACTGTTCGTTACTTGCACTTATGAGACTGTTTTACTGTATTTGTGTTCAGAAGCGTGCTAGGTTGATGTGTGATTAGTAAACACGTCTTGAAGCAGTGACAGTGCCAAGCTACCTGTAGTTACCTCTGCATCTGTTCCCTGTTGCAGAAGTGAACAAGCCTTTTAAGTTTAGTTGGAGAGTATAAGAGTTTAGTGCTTTTGGCAAGAAACATTTTCTAGTCCTTTTCATTGACATGGGTGTGGACCATGTTCTTCTGGCAGCAGTTGGAAACTAATCTTGGAGAACCACGATACCCAGCAGTAAGTAGTAATGTGCAGATACTCTGGTGTCTCACTGTAAATTACCCTGTAATGGTGTGTAGTACATTGATATTATGTTTGTCTTAAGCATAACGTAGCATTTCACTCCTTAAATAAATCCTGATAGTAGCGTTATTTGAAACATCTACGGTGTATCATGCTGAAGCATGAGCTTTGAGACTGGTTTGTTGAAGCAGTGAACTTTTTTTAATTGCTAGGTGTGTCCACTCATAGGGAGAGAATGAGCAGGGAGAGGGAGAAAGCACCTCCCAGTGGGGCATCATCATGTTGCAGCACGGTTTCCTTTTCTCCCTGCTATTGAGATTCTGGTTATGTGCACACATGTGCCTGGTTTGTTCTTCAAGCCACCAGGGCCAGGATTCAAACCATGGTCAGCCATGTGGGATCTGGCTCCCTTTACCTCTGAGCTCACTGGGCTGGCCTAGTGAATATGTTTTATATGGAAATTTGATTTCTCTACATGGAGTGTTCATGGCCTTTCAAACATGTGTACAGTCTCTAGAACCTCCACATAATTTTTAAATTAACACCAGTAGGAAAAACAATAACATCAAGTTGGAGAAACCTGGATCATCTTAACTAAGTGATCAAAATTAATATCACCAATATTGGGACAAACTGGCATCATGTGCTTCCTAATAAGGTACACAGAAGAGAGGACATATCTTCATGTCTGCAGTGCTCTTGCCAGAAATGCCTAAGTTGACTTTCTGGTAAAATGTCAGACAGTGGTGCATTGGTAATACAACTGGACACACATGGGAAGGTTCTGAGCTCATGTCTGCAGCCTCCCTGTACATGCCAGGTGTGTGCTATGTGTGTTCATGATCCTGGCTGGCTAAAGCCAGTGTGGATCCTGGCATGAAGACCCTACTGGGGTATCTGCTTCTCCCCACCCCATGCCACTTTTTTGTCTTTTTCTATCATGAAAAAAAATAAACAACAATAACAAAATCAGACAAACCCAAATTGAAGGATATCCTACAAAGTTAACTGACTTCTGGGGCCAGCAGGTGGTGTGGTGGTTGGGGTGCTGGACCCACATGACCGACCATGGTTCAAGTCTCGGAACTGGTGGCTTGTTTTCTCACTTTCCCTTTCTCTCTCTCTCTGGTCAAATTAAAAATAATAATGATGATAATAAATAGAATTAAATAATTATTTTAAAAAAGAATTATTATTGACTGACTTCTGTTCTTAAAAATAGCAAGATGGGGGACCAGCAGTTGGCATTAATGGTTACCTTGCTGGGTTCCATGTAGCCGACTGCGGTTTAAGTCCTGGACCAGATGACTTAAAACTCATGTCGGGTGTGTGTGCGTGCAAACCCAAGATCCCAAGAGGAGAATGGAGGAGAAGGGATTGCAGTGTCATTCCAAGGGGGTAATTTCTTGCTTTCTGTCTCTTTCTCTCTCTCCGGCGAGCACATGCACCCTATAGCAAAGATCTCTCTTAAAAAAAAAAAAAAAGATGGGGGCTGGTACATGGCATGGTGGTTGGGGCGCTGGACTCCCACATGACCAACTGTGGTTTGAATCCCAGACATGATAGCATGCCTTCCTGTTTTCTCTCTCTCTCTCTCATCAAATTAAAAAATAATAATAAATAAAGTAATTCTTTTTAAAAAAAAATTAGGAAAGGCAGTGATTGAAGAATATTGTAGATTAAAGGAGACTAAAGAGACATCATAGCTGTATGTAAAATGTGAACCTGGATCAGATCCTAGGCAGGAGGAAAAAAGACTGTATAAAAGTATATTTTTGGGATAATAGAATTCGAATATAGACCATAGAATGTTAATGTCTTTGATTTTGATAATTGCACTGTAATAATGTAAGAATGATCATTTTCTTAGGGAATACACATGAAGTGTTTAAGGGAAATAGGTGGGAAAATGGTGATGAACATGTGCACGTATAGGTGTGTGCACAGAGAACATGGTAAGGCAGATGGGGTAGAATATAAACACGATGAATCTGGCTGAAGTTTATGTGCAGTTTCCTTATTCTCTCCTTGCAACTTTACTATAAGTTTGAATTATCATAATAAATTTACAAAAGCATAACTGAGTTGGTGTTTAAATTTTTTGACCTCAGCTTATCATCACAGGAATGGCTTTTATGCCAAAACGCTTAATTATGTCTTCAGTCTCTGGGACCCTCGGATTGCAGATTAGCCGGTATCAGGGTTACAAGAAGTGTGTTTTAACATCAGTGGGGGAGAGAGAGAATGTTCACAATTCAGGTATCCCAGTGGGAAAACTGAATTACGTACTTCTACCTTAATAGGTGGTTTTATACTGCTTTTTACAGAACTGTTTAAAAAATACCAAACACAACCATGTTCAGATATTCTCAAAACTGCTGTAGACAGCAGTCTACTTTATTAAGTAGACTGTTTTACTATTTTTTAAACAGTATGCTTTTTTCCATGTGTTTTATTGGTACAAATTAGAGAATAGCAGTAATTACTACCTAGCTTAAGAAGCAGCTGGATGTTATGTTATGCTGGGTTTGTTTTTTGTGGTTTGAACCTAAAGTTTTTTATTTGAAGCTTGTCTAAGTACTAATTTTCTTTCTTAAGTATTTTCCTGACTTTGACAGTATTGTTTGCCTATTGAAAACCAAACAAAAAGTTTGAAAACTACAAAGAAGAAAACAAATTCAGTCATAATCATTTAATTCAGAACTAGCTGCTAAGAGAATTTCCTTTCTGTAGTTTCAAAAAAATTAATCAGCATTATACTTTTATACAAGTCATCCATGCTTCCCCTCATGTAACATATCATGTACATCCTCCCACATCATTAAAAATTCTTTGACCTATTATTTTTAAACTTTTAGTAATATTTCATCATACAGTATACCACAATTTACCCCTTTTTCTGAGATACTAATTTTGGAGGCGAGTAATCAGCTTATATTTTTTACCAAGATTTGGAAGATGTAGATGAGCAGATATCATAATTTACATAGTTTATGAACAGAAGTAATTGGACCTGTTTTTCTTGTTTCTTAATGTCTGTTATCTTCTGAGAAGTCCTGTGTGGAAGAAAAGCTTTCTAGGAGTCACATTACCAGTACTTGTTAGAATGAAGAATCAACCCAGAGGACTGGCTCTGCGGCACAGTGGTGATGTGCTGTTCAGGAGAAGCCAGGTCCCACCTAAAGATCTCTGTCAAATCTTCAGGCTGATGAGCCTGAAACACATGGGCACGTGTGTGAGTGTCCAATATGTGACAGGCTGAAGGACTGGTGGAAGGGAATTGAGGCCTGACCAGACCCTGTGCAAGGGACTCATCTCCTCACTGTTGCTCTTCGTTTCATGGCATGCATGCTCTCTATTATGAATAAAGAAAAAAAAACCTGGAAGTATGCTTTTTTTTTTTTTAATACAAAAAAAGGATACTTTGGACCAGCAGGTAGCATGATGTATGCTTTTTTTGGTATAAAAAAAGGATACTTTGGGCCAGCAGGTGGCATGGTAGTTAAGGCACTGGATCCCATGTGGCCAACTCCACAGTTCAAGTCCCGGATTCAGTGACTTGAAAGACATGCCGGGCACGTGTGTGTGCACACCCCAAATCCAGAGAGGAGAATGGAAGAGAAGGTATTACAGTGTGGTCATCCCTCCAGGGAATGATTTCTCACTTTCCCTCTTTCTCTGGTGTGCTTCACACAACATCTTTTGTTAGCTAATCTTTAAATGTTTGGAATTTTCTAATAACATGTACTCTATAGAATATTTTTTCAAATTAAGAAAATTATTATAAATTTAAGGTTTCCATTTGGCAGAGGAATTTAGATTTTGATAACTGTATGTATATTTTAGAAATAGGTAAGATGGCTCATACCAGATTTAAATCTTTAGACATGTTTTTAGGAAGAACAGCAGACTCAGGGCAACAGGCATTACTTTTTTTTCCTTTTTTTAAAGAGTTTTTTGCCTTAGCGTGTGTGTGTTCATCAGGGAGAGAGAGAGAGACAGTGAGAGGGAAAGTGAGAAATCACCCCTGAGGGGGAATGGCCACACTGCCATTCCCCAGGATCTTGGGCATGCACACACATGTATCTGGCATTAGTTTCAAGCCACTGGGTCTGGGACTCGAACTGCAGTCAGCCATGTGGGAGTCCAGCAACATAACCACTATGCCACCTTCTGGTCCCAGCAAACATTAAAGGTTAGAAATTAGAACAATATAATCTTGGTTACAAAACCCAGAAATGATCTTGTAGGTCAGTCCTCGGAATTAGTTTAAAATGCTATTATTGGTCACAAAAATGTTTAATTATTTGACCAGAAAACACATATGAATAATTGGAAAGTTTTTCCTTTGAGTCTGTTTATACTTTTCCAGCCATAAAAAAGGATTCCTTTTTTTGGGACCAGCAGATGGCGTAATGGCTACATCACTGGACTCTCATGTAGTTGACTGTGGTTCGAGTCCTGTATCTGGTGGCTTAAACCCACACCAGGCGCGTGTTCCTGCAAGCCCAAGATCCCAGGAGGAGAATGGAGGAGAAGAGATTGCAGTGTGGCCATCCCCCCTGGGGGGGTGATTTCTCGCTTTCTGTCTCTCTGTCTTTTCGGAGAGCACACACGCCCTGTAGCTAAAAACCTCTTCAAAAAAAAAGGATTCCTTTTTTAACAAAGTGGATGCTTTAAGTGTATGTGGAAGTTATAAGTTCAATAGTTATGTATGTGAATATATTATACGTTTTCTAGTGCCATAGAGTCCTCCTGATTTAGGTATATGGTGGTGTCTCAAATTTCATAAATGAATACCTGAAATACTTACATATTGCATTCATCTGGAAGGAAACTACTAGTAGACCCACTCAAAGGATTAACATCTCTTAAATTATGTTTTGGCAGGTAAACCTAGCCTTTAAGCAACCTGGAAAGAGGCTAGAACACCAAGGAATTAGAATTGAATTTGTAGGTCAAATTGGTGAGTTTTAAAATAGTATTACTTTTTTTCCCTTTGATAACTGAGTTTCGAGAGGGTTGGATTTGGCATTTAGTTGAATTAGAGCCTAGCTTTGTGAAAGGAAGGCACTGATTTTGCAAAAGAGCGAGAGGACTTATTATATAAATATATTAAATCATGTTTCTTTTCATTGTATTAAATGATATTTTACTCATCCTGCTTTTGTTTTTAGACTTACTAAAAATGAAATGAATTAATGTAAACTACCACCTTGAAAAGGAATTCAAGTAAATCAGTTGATTTGCTGAAATTTCCATCTGCTTGCATTTTTACCAGCCTTATTCATAATTAGCAACCTCATTCCCATCCTTCATTTTCTAATTGCCCCCGTCATTTGTCTTCCTGACTGAGTGTGTGCTTGTAACCTGACTCACCTGTCAACAGCAAAGTCCATGTGAAAAGGAAAGATGTAGTTTATTCTTGACTTGGATCAACTTGTGTATATGTACTTCAAGATATTCCTGATTTAACAGGGAGTCAGACCACATTTATATCTTTTGGTACTGCAGATTCAGAAAGAAAAGAGAAAGTGTGTCTTTATGATAGTGTCTACATAACTAGGTTTTAAATCTAACTTTCTAAGTTTTGCCTGTACATTTTTGAAGTATAAAAATTGGAATGGGTGGGTATTGATTTTTGTATCCTGGTTTAGATTGTACTGGAGGGGCAGGTTATAGTGATTAACTGACAGTTGGTTTTAGTCATTTATGTATTAACAGTTTATCAAGATAATGCCTAACTAAACCAATCACAAAATAGAATTTGTGTTTGAAGGGAGAATGCTCAAATAATTGCTGGGTATTATGTCAAAGAGCCCCTCCTACATGAACAAAATGAACTCATTTTTAATAGAGATTTTCATTGTGCTATGTCTCTAGAATTTATTTATGCCTAAATGAAGCATAATAGAATAATAATGCAGGTCAGATCATAGCTTTAGTTTATTAAAGTAGTGAAAAATCCAACTAATTCTTTTGGGAAAAACTCTTTGCTTTGAAGGTAGAAGTTTGGGTTTTATTGAAATGGATATTAAATATAATATAATTGGTCTTTTGCTTTTTAAAATTTCTTAGAACTTTTCAATGACAAGAGTAATACTCACGAATTTGTAAACCTAGTGAAAGAACTAGCCTTACCTGGAGAACTGACTCAGAGCAGAAGTTATGATTTTGAATTTATGCAAGTTGAAAAGCCATATGAATCTTACATCGGTGCCAATGTCCGCTTGAGGTATGAATGTGTTAGACACTGTAAACAATACAACCAGAAAGTAGTGGATATTAATTGATATCTTATTTGAACTTGTAATTCCTGACTGGGAGACTTAAGATCTTTTAAAAATTATGTCATATATTTTGTTTTGTCTACCTAATGCTGACCTGAGATAATAAAAGCTTTACAATTACAGATTTAGAGAACCCCATTATGAAATGTTTTAGTCATACACTTATTTCCTTTGTATGAATTGTCCCTTAGGTACTTTGTTGTAAATTGAAGTACCCTCCAAATCCATTAGTTTCCTATTAGTCTCATTTAGTATGTTGTTTAGAAGTGATCTGCTGCCCCAAAGAGGCTGAATTCTCCGGAATCATGCCTAGTAGTGAATTGGCAAGACTGGATTAGGAGATTAGTTTTCTTTTTTTTCTTTAAGAGAGATTTTGCTATAGGGCATGTATGTTTGCTGGAGACAGAGAGAGAGAGACAGAAAGCTAGAAATCACCCCTCAGGGGGGATGGCCACACTGCAATCCCTTCTCTTCCATTCTTCTCTCAGGATTTTGGGTATGCACACACACATACCTCATGTGAGTTTTAAGCCGCCAGGTCTGGGACTTGAACCGTGGTCGACCATGTGGGAGGAGTCCAGCAACATAACCGTTACACCATCTGCTGGTCCCCAGGAGCTCAGTTTTCTAAAATTCCCAATCCAGTATGTTTTCCCTTCACTGGTTCTTAATGCCGGAAGCCAAGTATGCCTCAGATATTAAGTGAAGATGTTTCCCTGAATGAATCAGGTTCAGAATGTTGCTTTCCTTGTTTAACTTGGCATTATTCATCTGGAACAGGGTGTGACAACCCACATTCCAAATAGCAGTGTTTTAACTAAATAGGGATTTTAAATGAAAGAAGTGATCTGGAGAGATTTCCTCAAGTAGGCTTATTGATAGCCCACCAAAGTCATCTGGAAAGTATTCAGCCTATTCTTAAAATTGCACTTTGATTGTGTGTGTGAAGGTGCATTAAAAAAACAAAGCAAAACAAAACAAAAAGCTAGAACTTCTTTATGAAGTAAATGAAGTGTTGGTACTGAAGGAGTTTTAGCAAGGAGGAGAAAGCTGAGTTGAAATTGTTTATTTAAAATACTTATTTGTCACAGGTGACTTACATGAGCCTCTCCATTAACTTTTTAGGTATTTTCTTAAAGTGACAATAGTAAGAAGACTGACAGACTTGGTAAAAGAGTATGATCTTATTGTTCACCAGCTTGCCACCTATCCTGATGTTAACAACTCAATTAAGATGGAAGTGGGCATTGAAGATTGTCTGCATATAGAATTTGAGTATAATAAATCAAAGTAAGTACTTTTCCCAGATAAATGTTAAGGGAAAATTTAAAAATTGAGCTTTTCAGATCTTTGTAAATTGATCAGAGTAAGGACAGAAATGATATTAATCTGATGTTAATAAACAATTAACCATCTGTGTGGTAAGTGAAACTTTAGGAATTTGGTCTGGCTTATAACTTTGTGCAGGTGTTTCTGTTTTTCTGTTCCTAAGAAGTCTGCTTGGCCGGGACTAGCAGGTGGCGTGGTGGTTAAGGCGCTGGACACTCCCACATGGCCGACTGGGGTTCGAGTCCTGGACCTGGTGGCTTGCTTTCTCACTTCCTCTCTCTCTCACTCTCACCCTCTGTCTCGCTCTGGTCAAATTAAAAATCAGTGAATGAATAAATAAATAATAAAATAAATTGTTAAAAAAAAAAAAAGTCTGCTTGGCTACTTTTTGTAGAGGATCTTATCATCTCAGAAGGCCGCCAGTCCCTTGTTTCTAAACATTTATTTAATTTTTAAACTTTTTTTTTTTTTTAATTTTTGTAGAGGGTGTGTGTTTTGCTCACCAGAGAGAGAGACAGGAAAAGTGATAAAGCACTCCCTGTGAGGAATGGCCATGCCACATTGCTCCTCCTCTTCCTCTGTTGTCCTTCAGGATTCTAGGCATGCACACATACACACCTGGCATGACCCCAAGCTGCTGGGTCTAGGACTTTAACTGTGCAGTTGGTCACGTGGTATCTAGCCACCCCAACCACCATGATGACTGGCCCTAAAAATTTATCTTAATGGCTTCATATCACTCATCTTGATAATCTTATTAAAACTAGACAAAAATATTTTTTAATCTGAATATACAAGCAATACATTTTCATTGTTGAAAATTCAGAGGATATAGAAAAGTAAAAGGAAGTTAAAATATCACCTAGTTTTACCTTTACTGTTTTTTTTTTTTTTTTTTGGAGAGGTTTTTCGCTATAGGGTGCGTGTGCTCGCCAGACAGACAGAGAGAGACATAGAGACAGAAAGTGAGAAATCACCCCCCAGAGGGGATGGTCACGCCGCAACCCCTTCTCCATGCTCTTGGGATCTTAGGCACGCATGCACATGCGCCCGGCGTGAGTTTTAAGCCACTGGGTCCGGGACGCGAACCGCAGTTTACTACGTGGGAGTCCAGCGACATAGCCATTACGCTAACTGCTGGTTCCCTACCTTTACTGTTTGACTACTGCTACTACCTTGTGTACATCTTTCCTTGGGAAAGAAGGAAGGTATGTATGTTTATGTATGTTGTAACTTTACAAAATGGGCTCATATTTTGTTTATTGTTTAACTCCTTTTTAAACTATTTTGGAAAATTTGAAACATACCAAAGTACATGAACAGTATACTGAACAATGTAATGAATCCACACGTACTCGCTGCTCAGCTCCGGCAGATGTCGTCAATACATGGTCAGATTTGTTTCATCTGTACTTAGCTCCCACAGTACTCACAGATTATAGTGAAGCAAATTCCAGGTGTATAATATAACTCATTAAAATATCTGTCATTTTAATTTTTTTAACTTACCAGGACACATGCACTCATTAAAGACCGAGAAGAGGAGAAGGAGAAAACACCCTTCTATGGGAATTGGTCACACTGCAGTCCTTTGTTTCTCTCTCCTTTCAGGGTTTTGGACATGTGTGCACATATACCGTATGTGTGTACATGTTTTTCAAGCCACTGGGTCTGGGACTCTAATTCCACAGTAAGCCCTGTGAGATTCAGCTGCCTTAACCACCAGGCCACTGGCCGGCCCTGCTTTGACTTTAAATGTCTTAATTTATAGTTATCCCTCCATTATTTTCATTAAGTTTATTTATTAAATAAACAGATGGTACAGTTTATCTCCCTCGTACATGTTTTTCAGTTACCTGATTTTTATTCGTTGTCACTTCTAGGTTAATATTAATGAAAATGTGATACACATGCCTTCAGAGTCTTAAATTATTGTTGATAAAATGATCAGATAGGGCCGCTCCCATAATGCAGCAGTTAAGGGCCATGTGTAGGTGAGCGGGATCATACATGGCTGACTGTGTTCTGTTCCTGGATGACAGCTTGAAAAACATGCTGGATATGTATGCCCAAAATCTTTAGACTTTTTCATGTGTGCTTGCTGGAGAAAAACAGAGACAGAGAGAGGGAAACTGAGAAATCACCCTCTGGGGGGATGGCCATTCTGCAGTCCCTTGTTCCTTCTTCTCCATTCTCCTCTCTGGATTTGGGGCACACATACACACATACCCGGCATGTTTCTTAAACTGTCAGATCCAGGACTTGAACCTTGGAGTTGACCACATGGGATCTAGTGCCTTAACTACCATGCTGCCTGCTGGCCCCATGTGCCCCAAATCTTGAGAAGTTGGAGAAATGTTGGGAAAATGATTGCGGTGAGACAGCACCTCACTGGGGATTGCTTTTTGTCTCTTTCACTTCTCTCTGGCAAGCTCACATGCCCTCTGGCAATAAAAAAAATCAGATATTTTGGGACCTGAAAACTTATCACTAGAGCCTTTTAGATTGACACTGTATTAGTCTACTGTTGATATATTTAGAGATCCAAACCTGAGAGGAGGCTAAAATATCCTTGAGCTATTGTAGGACTTCCCACATCATTTCCAGGTACCTGAGAACAGTCTTTGATTTTAGACAGTACAGCAGCATACTCAACCTATAGAGGTGGCCCTTATTAATCTCTTTGTGGCCAGATGACTTATGTTAGCTGCATTATCCTTACAGAAAAATCATGATAAAAACACTCATGTAGAGCTTTTAATGGTGGAGAAACTCTTCGTGTACCAAATACTTTTTTTTTCTTTTAGGTTTTTGCCATAGGGTGCGGGCACTCACCAGAAACAGTGAGAGAGAAAGTGAGAAATGATCCCCCAGGGGGATAGCCACACTGCAATCCCTTGTCCTCTAGTCCTTTTGGGATTTGGGGCACACATGTTCAAGTGCCTGGTATGATTTTCAAGCCACCAGTTCTGGGACTTGAACTGCCATCAGCCATGTGGGAGTCTAGTGCCTTAATAACCATGCTACCTGCTAGTCCATCAAATAAATATTTTAAGCATAAAATATCTTAGTTTCCATTCAGCTAAGTGCTTAGGTTCTATACAAGTTAAGTTATCTCTAATAGGACCAACAATTAGGCTAATAATTCTGCCTGAGGCATATTAATGTTGGACAAGTAAAAGTTTGATTCCTTATTTGCATAGATAATATATTTTTGATAAAAGGGGCATTAAACAATAAGGATGGTCGAAATTCTATTCTTAAATATTAATAATTATCCTAAAGATTACTTATTAAAGCCTTTGAAGACACATTTCACTTTATATTTAAAACTGATAATTAATGAGATATATTCCCTCCCAATAGGTATCATTTAAAGGATGTGATTGTCGGGAAAATTTACTTCTTATTAGTAAGAATAAAAATACAACATATGGAGCTACAACTGATCAAGAAAGAGATCACAGGAATTGGTAAGTTGAAAGAGTATTTGTATTAAAAAGCCCTTGTTTGAGAGCCATTTGTCCTGGGAGCCAGGACGTGGCTGGGAAGGGGGCCACTCTCACCTGTCAGGGAGCACACATTCATGAAGCATATATTCATGGAACACAGTTGTGGG
>NW_006159730.1:1641407-1642388 GCF_000334495.1 Tupaia belangeri chinensis | reverse complement strand
GCTTCTGGGTCAGGGTTTCGTACACCCTTGCTGGAATCTATTGAGAGTTTTAAGCCTTAGACACAAGGTTTGTTTGTTTGTCTTTTAAAGTCCTTGTTTCAGTTAAAAAATTTTTTTAAACCTTAAAATATTATGTGAACAGAGGCTGGCAGGTGGCATGGTGGTTAAAGGCACTGGATTCCCATAGGGCCACAGTTTGAGTCCTGAACCTAGCAGCTTGCTTTCTCACTTCCCCTTTCTCTCTGGTCAATTAAAAAATAATAATAACAAATGGAATTAAATAAAAATAATCCTTTAGGAAATATTGTTTAAACAAAATAAATTTGATATCCACATTGGATACTACCTTTGCTACATAATATTGTTGGCAATAAGTTACTCCTGTAATGCTTTTTTTAAAAACAAATTTTGGATAGTAATAAATTTGCAAGGTTAACATTGGAATGAAGGGGTCAGCTGCTGCCATGGCGATTAAGGTGTCTGGATCCCACATGGCCAACTGCATAGTTCAGACTTGGCAACTTGAGAAACATATTGGGCATGTGTGTATGTGTGCCCAGAATCCTGAAAGGAAAAATGGAGAAGGAAGGATTGTGGTGTGACTGTTCCCTTTGGGACACTTTCACACTTTTCCATTCTGTGTCTCTTTGGTGAGCATACATGTCCTCTAGCCAAAAAAAAGAGGAAAACAAAGTGTAAAGGACTATAGAGTAAAAGTGTTCTAGTTCTGTATCCTATTTACAGATAATAGTGCATAAGTTTTAAATTCCTTCTAGATATTTATGTATATACAAACAAGTACCTACATATTTTCACTCCCTCCCTTTTTAGTGAAATGGTAGCATCTAATACATACTTTGCTTTCTCATTTAAAAATATGTCTTAGAAAAAAAAAATGTCTTAGAGTTCTTCCCATATCAGTGCATAGAATACTTTTTTTTTTTTTTTCAAGTAGCCCTTCTTTTTGATCAATTAAAATTA
>NW_006159730.1:1618578-1639115 GCF_000334495.1 Tupaia belangeri chinensis | reverse complement strand
TGGGAATTGGTCACACTGCAGTCCTTTGTTTCTCTCTCCTTTCAGGGTTTTGGACATGTGTGCACATATACCGTATGTGTGTACATGTTTTTCAAGCCACTGGGTCTGGGACTCTAATTCCACAGTAAGCCCTGTGAGATTCAGCTGCCTTAACCACCAGGCCACTGGCCGGCCCTGCTTTGACTTTAAATGTCTTAATTTATAGTTATCCCTCCATTATTTTCATTAAGTTTATTTATTAAATAAACAGATGGTACAGTTTATCTCCCTCGTACATGTTTTTCAGTTACCTGATTTTTATTCGTTGTCACTTCTAGGTTAATATTAATGAAAATGTGATACACATGCCTTCAGAGTCTTAAATTATTGTTGATAAAATGATCAGATAGGGCCGCTCCCATAATGCAGCAGTTAAGGGCCATGTGTAGGTGAGCGGGATCATACATGGCTGACTGTGTTCTGTTCCTGGATGACAGCTTGAAAAACATGCTGGATATGTATGCCCAAAATCTTTAGACTTTTTCATGTGTGCTTGCTGGAGAAAAACAGAGACAGAGAGAGGGAAACTGAGAAATCACCCTCTGGGGGGATGGCCATTCTGCAGTCCCTTGTTCCTTCTTCTCCATTCTCCTCTCTGGATTTGGGGCACACATACACACATACCCGGCATGTTTCTTAAACTGTCAGATCCAGGACTTGAACCTTGGAGTTGACCACATGGGATCTAGTGCCTTAACTACCATGCTGCCTGCTGGCCCCATGTGCCCCAAATCTTGAGAAGTTGGAGAAATGTTGGGAAAATGATTGCGGTGAGACAGCACCTCACTGGGGATTGCTTTTTGTCTCTTTCACTTCTCTCTGGCAAGCTCACATGCCCTCTGGCAATAAAAAAAATCAGATATTTTGGGACCTGAAAACTTATCACTAGAGCCTTTTAGATTGACACTGTATTAGTCTACTGTTGATATATTTAGAGATCCAAACCTGAGAGGAGGCTAAAATATCCTTGAGCTATTGTAGGACTTCCCACATCATTTCCAGGTACCTGAGAACAGTCTTTGATTTTAGACAGTACAGCAGCATACTCAACCTATAGAGGTGGCCCTTATTAATCTCTTTGTGGCCAGATGACTTATGTTAGCTGCATTATCCTTACAGAAAAATCATGATAAAAACACTCATGTAGAGCTTTTAATGGTGGAGAAACTCTTCGTGTACCAAATACTTTTTTTTTCTTTTAGGTTTTTGCCATAGGGTGCGGGCACTCACCAGAAACAGTGAGAGAGAAAGTGAGAAATGATCCCCCAGGGGGATAGCCACACTGCAATCCCTTGTCCTCTAGTCCTTTTGGGATTTGGGGCACACATGTTCAAGTGCCTGGTATGATTTTCAAGCCACCAGTTCTGGGACTTGAACTGCCATCAGCCATGTGGGAGTCTAGTGCCTTAATAACCATGCTACCTGCTAGTCCATCAAATAAATATTTTAAGCATAAAATATCTTAGTTTCCATTCAGCTAAGTGCTTAGGTTCTATACAAGTTAAGTTATCTCTAATAGGACCAACAATTAGGCTAATAATTCTGCCTGAGGCATATTAATGTTGGACAAGTAAAAGTTTGATTCCTTATTTGCATAGATAATATATTTTTGATAAAAGGGGCATTAAACAATAAGGATGGTCGAAATTCTATTCTTAAATATTAATAATTATCCTAAAGATTACTTATTAAAGCCTTTGAAGACACATTTCACTTTATATTTAAAACTGATAATTAATGAGATATATTCCCTCCCAATAGGTATCATTTAAAGGATGTGATTGTCGGGAAAATTTACTTCTTATTAGTAAGAATAAAAATACAACATATGGAGCTACAACTGATCAAGAAAGAGATCACAGGAATTGGTAAGTTGAAAGAGTATTTGTATTAAAAAGCCCTTGTTTGAGAGCCATTTGTCCTGGGAGCCAGGACGTGGCTGGGAAGGGGGCCACTCTCACCTGTCAGGGAGCACACATTCATGAAGCATATATTCATGGAACACAGTTGTGGGGACACTTGACCGTTGGTAGATGACCTGCTTCTGGGTCAGGGTTTCGTACACCCTTGCTGGAATCTATTGAGAGTTTTAAGCCTTAGACACAAGGTTTGTTTGTTTGTCTTTTAAAGTCCTTGTTTCAGTTAAAAAATTTTTTTAAACCTTAAAATATTATGTGAACAGAGGCTGGCAGGTGGCATGGTGGTTAAAGGCACTGGATTCCCATAGGGCCACAGTTTGAGTCCTGAACCTAGCAGCTTGCTTTCTCACTTCCCCTTTCTCTCTGGTCAATTAAAAAATAATAATAACAAATGGAATTAAATAAAAATAATCCTTTAGGAAATATTGTTTAAACAAAATAAATTTGATATCCACATTGGATACTACCTTTGCTACATAATATTGTTGGCAATAAGTTACTCCTGTAATGCTTTTTTTAAAAACAAATTTTGGATAGTAATAAATTTGCAAGGTTAACATTGGAATGAAGGGGTCAGCTGCTGCCATGGCGATTAAGGTGTCTGGATCCCACATGGCCAACTGCATAGTTCAGACTTGGCAACTTGAGAAACATATTGGGCATGTGTGTATGTGTGCCCAGAATCCTGACACAAGGTTTGTTTGTTTGTCTTTTAAAGTCCTTGTTTCAGTTAAAAAATTTTTTTAAACCTTAAAATATTATGTGAACAGAGGCTGGCAGGTGGCATGGTGGTTAAAGGCACTGGATTCCCATAGGGCCACAGTTTGAGTCCTGAACCTAGCAGCTTGCTTTCTCACTTCCCCTTTCTCTCTGGTCAATTAAAAAATAATAATAACAAATGGAATTAAATAAAAATAATCCTTTAGGAAATATTGTTTAAACAAAATAAATTTGATATCCACATTGGATACTACCTTTGCTACATAATATTGTTGGCAATAAGTTACTCCTGTAATGCTTTTTTTAAAAACAAATTTTGGATAGTAATAAATTTGCAAGGTTAACATTGGAATGAAGGGGTCAGCTGCTGCCATGGCGATTAAGGTGTCTGGATCCCACATGGCCAACTGCATAGTTCAGACTTGGCAACTTGAGAAACATATTGGGCATGTGTGTATGTGTGCCCAGAATCCTGAAAGGAAAAATGGAGAAGGAAGGATTGTGGTGTGACTGTTCCCTTTGGGACACTTTCACACTTTTCCATTCTGTGTCTCTTTGGTGAGCATACATGTCCTCTAGCCAAAAAAAAGAGGAAAACAAAGTGTAAAGGACTATAGAGTAAAAGTGTTCTAGTTCTGTATCCTATTTACAGATAATAGTGCATAAGTTTTAAATTCCTTCTAGATATTTATGTATATACAAACAAGTACCTACATATTTTCACTCCCTCCCTTTTTAGTGAAATGGTAGCATCTAATACATACTTTGCTTTCTCATTTAAAAATATGTCTTAGAAAAAAAAAATGTCTTAGAGTTCTTCCCATATCAGTGCATAGAATACTTTTTTTTTTTTTTTACAGTAGTCCATTCTATTGATCAATTAGAATTGAACCTGTCTATTGTTGGTAGACATACAGGTTATTTTATGTCTTTTGCTATAGCAATTTTTTTTTTTTAAAGAGATTTTTGCTATAGGGTGCATATACTCACTGAAGAAACAAAGAGAGACAGTGAGAAATCACCACCACCACCCCTGGGGAGATGGCCACACCAAAATCCCTTCTCCTCTATTCTCCTCTTGGGATCTTGGGCACACACGCACATGTGCCCATTGTGAGGTTTAAACCGCTGGGTCCAGGACTCAAACCATGGTCAACAATGTGGGAATCCAGGGAACCAGCAGTTAGCGTAATGGCTATGTCGCTGGACTCCCACATAGTCGACCATGCTTCACGTCCTGGACCCAGTGGCTTAAAACTCATGCCAGGCACGTGTGTGTGCGTGCCCAAGATCCCGAGAGGAGAATGGAGGAGAAGGGATTGCGGCGTGACCATCCCCCCTGGGGAGTGATTTCTCGCTTTCTGTCTCTCTGTCTCTCTCTGTCTGTCTGGCGAGCGCACGCGCCCTACAGTGAAAATCTCTCAAAAAAAACAAAAAAAAAACAAAAAAAAACCAAAAAACAAAAAACAATGTGGGAGTCCAGTAATGTAACCATTACCATCTGCTGGTCTCCCTATAGCAAATTTTTAAAAACGTAATAATTAATGGGCCCAGCAGGTGGCGTGGTGGTTAAGGGCACTGGACTCCCACATGACTGACCTCGGTTTGAGTCTAGGACCTGGTGGCTTGCTTTCTCTCTCCCATCCTCCCCAACTCTCTCTGGTCAAATTAAAATAAAGAAATAAAGTTAAGTAAAATAATTTTTTTTTGGAGAGGTTTTTGCTATAGGGCGTGTGCACTCACCAGAAAGAGAGAGAGAGACAGAAAGCAAGAAATTATCCCCCCGGGGGGATGGCCACGCTGCAATCCCTTCTCCTCCATTCTCCTCTCAGGATCTTGGGCATGCATGTACATGTGCCTGGCGTGAGTTTAAGCCACTGGATCCGGGACTTGAACTACAGTCGACTACATGGGAGTCCAGTGACATAGCCATTAGGCCAACTGCTGTGGTCAGCCACACGTGTAGGAGTCCAGTGCCTTTAACCACCACAGCACCTGCTGGCCCCCAAAGAAATAATTTTTTAAAGAAATAAAAAAGAAATTGAGCTGACCAGCCAGTGGTACGGTGGTTAAGGCAGCCGGATCCCATGTGGCTGACTCTCTGGTTTGAGTCCTAGATCTGGCAGCTTGAAAAACATGCCAGTGTCTGTGCATAGACCCAAAATCCTGAGAGAATGGAGGGGAAGGGATTGAGAGGTATGGCCATCTCCCTAGGGGAGAGATTTCCTCCCTCCCCAGTTTTCTCTGGCCAGTGCACCTGTCCTAGAGGAGACCTGGGTTTGAGTCCCAATCCAGTGCAAAGGCTGAGTGTGGTGGCATGAGCCTGTAAATACAGTGACATGGGGATAGGGATGGAGGCACATGTACGTGAAGATGACCTTGGCAATATAGCAAGACCTTTCTAAAAAAGAAAAAGAAAGCACTTGGGGACCAGCAGGTGGCATGGTGATTAAGGCACTTGATATTCTCACATGGCTGACTGCAGTTCGAGTCTCGCACCTGAAGGCTTCCTTTCTCACTTTCCCTCTCTCTGGTCAGGTTAAAAATAAAAATGAGGGACCAGCAGTTAGCATAATGGCTATGTCGCTGGACTCCCACGTAGTCGACCGCAGTTCGCTTCCTGGACCCGGTGGCTTAAAACTCACGCCGGGCGTGTGTGCGTGCGTGCCCAAGATCTCGAGAGGAGAAGGGATTGTGGTGTGGCCATCCCCCCTGGGGGGTGATTTCTCACTTTCTGTCTCTCTGTCTCTGTCTGGCAAGCACACGTGCCCTATGGCAAAAAAAAAAAAAAAAAAAAAGAATGGGGGCCAGCAGGTGGCATGGTGGTTGAGGGCACTGGACTCCCACATGGCCGACCACAGTTTGAGTCTCAGACCTGGCTGTTTGCTTTCTCGCTCGCTCGCTCTCTCTCTCTCTGGTCAAATTTAAATAAACAAACAAACATAAATAAAATTAAATGATTTTAAAAAATGAATAAATAAAATTCAATAAATCTTTAAAAAAAGAAAGCACTGTAGTCCCAGCTGGAGGGTTGAGGCAAAAAGATTGCAGCATGACATGACCCTGTGTTTGAAAATAAAATATGTGCATGTTTGTATTTAAACTCTTTTCTGATTAGAAACATTTTATTCATTCCAGCAGGTGGCATGGTGGTTGAGGTGGTAGACCTCCCACGTGGCCAGCCATAGTTTGAGTCCCAGACCTGGCAGCTTGCTTTCTCACTTACCCTTTCTCTCTCTCTGGTCCAATTAAAAAATAATAATAACAGATAAATAAATCTTTAAAAAAATAGAAAAATTTTATTCTATCATAGAAAATTTTAAATAAAATAATTATATGGAACAGACTTTTGTCTATGGATATAGTTATTTTTATAACATTGGGATCATTACTGTTGATACACTTTTTTTATTTTGTTAGAAGGCACATGCACTTGCCAGTGAGAGAGAGAAGGATGGAGAAAGCATCTCCTCCAGTGGGGCATGGTAACGCTACAATGCCTTCTCTTAATCCTGTCAGGATTGAGGCACATACAAACACACATGTGCCTAGCATGTTTCTCAAGCCCCTGAGGCCAGGATTTGAACCGTGGTTGGCCCTGTGGGATCTGGCTCACTTAACCACTAGGCTTTGATACCAGTTCTGGTGTATTATTTTATTTACCGTATTACTGATTTTTAAAATATGTCTGAATTCAAATAATTTCTTACAAAGTGAATCTCTAAATTTATGTCAGTCATGTATCATTTCATGTTTTGTCTTTGTTAAAATTATCCAACATGGGCTAGTCCATGCCCTGGTGGTGAGCCCCCAACCCAGTGGCTTGAGAAATACATTGGGTACCTGTGCGTACATGCCCACAATATCCCAGAAAGGAAGGAGAGATGGAGGGAGGGACTGTGGCATGACCATTTCCCATGGCGGATGCTTTGTGCTCTTCCTTTCTCTCTCTCTGTTTGGTGACTGTTCACAACTGTAGCGCACACCTCAAACCAAAACAAACAAAAACTATGAGAGAAGGTAGTTTGGATGTCGCAGACAGAACTAACATATGGTGGTACTTTTTTTTTTTTTTTAAAAGAGGTTTTTGCTATAGGGTGCGTGTGCTCGCCAGACAGACAGAGACAGAGAGAAAGCGAGAAATCCCCCCCCACGAGGGGGGATGGCCACGCCGCAATCCCTTCTCCTCCATTCTCCTCTTGGGATCTTGGGCATGCATGCACATGCGCCTGGTGTGAGTTTTAAGCCACCGGGTCCGGGACTCGAACTGCAGTCGACTATGTGGGAGTCCAGCGACATAGCCATTACACTAACTGCTAGTCCCTGGTGGTACTTCTGATGTGTATTGCTAGTTTCTATTTCAGCAGATACTAGAAATGGTAAAAGGAATCTTGTGAAGAAGAGTCTTTCTGAACTTAGGTTTCCTTTGGGAAGAATTGAGCAAAACATTCAGCTGAGTGATCAGTATGTTAAGTGTAAATCAAGAAATAAAAAAGACTGATTAATTTTACAAAATAGGGAGAAAAATTAGTGTTAATGTAGTTGGAAAATGGGAAGAAGGCATAAGGCTGGACATCCTGGAAATACTTAAATTAACATCACTTTACATTATTGCACTAGGACCCAGTACCACGACAGAAACAGAAACAATCGCCAAATATGAAATAATGGATGGTGCCCCAGTAAAAGGTAATACACTTTTCAGTTGTTTCTCCGCGTCGTGCATGAGAAAAGTATGACATAAAAATATTTAAAAGAGAATATGCACATAATTCCCTATCTTGGGAAAGTCGTAGAAGTCAGTAAAGGAATGCCATCATTCTGTAGATGTGTGTTGCTCTGGATGAATTGGAAATAAGTATTCAAGAATTTATATACATGAATAGAAATTGTAAATTTCACGAAAGCAGAAAATAACAAAACTACTTATTTGTTGGCACAAGTGTAATAAGCTCTTTACATATATTAATCCATGTAGTCCTTAGAAATTCCCTGTAAGATGCATATTATTGTTGTTATTCCCTGTTGCACAGATGAGGAACTTAGAACAGAATGGGTACGTGACTTGGCCACACCAGCATAGCAAGTGGTGGAGTTACTGAATCCAGACATTCTGGCTTAATAGCAGTGGTTCTTAGCTAGAGGCAGCTTTGCCCTCCAAGTGACCTTGGGCATTGTCTGGAGACATTTTTTGCTGTCATATTTGCAGAGTGCTACTGGTATTTAGAGGGAAGGCCTGGGATGCTGCTGAATATACTACACTACAGTGTGGAGATGCTTTTCCACAGCAAAGAATTATTTAGCCCAAAATGTCAGCAACGTTGAGGCTGAGAATCCCTAGTCTTTCTAATGCCGCATCTTAGGGAAACTGAAGTAATGTCTGCTCTCTAATGCTTAGTCCTAGGTGTTATATGTGACTATTTAATCCTCTTTTAGAATGAAATAAAAATTGCTTTTTGTTCCAGGTGAATCAATTCCAATAAGATTATTTTTAGCAGGATATGATCCAACTCCAACAATGAGAGATGTGAACAAAAAATTTTCAGTAAGGTACTTTTTGAATCTAGTACTTGTTGATGAGGAAGACAGAAGATACTTCAAGCAGCAGGTATGGTGTCCCCCAGGCTGGGATCTTGTTCTGTGGCAGGTCTAAAACATAGAAAGCACTCCTTTTCTAAGCTTACTGAACTGTGAGTGGGAGTGTCTAAGTAAGGGAGAACACTGTGGCCTTGGTAAGCAGCAGGTGGAAATGAAACATGTGATAAATCCCTTCCAGATCATTCTGCAGGACTTCAGAATGAGCTATAATTTATCAGGGTTTTAATTTTCCCTTAAACATTTTCTTTCTTTTAAATACAACAATATCTGCTGTTTATTTTTAAAAGATTCAAGCAATAAAGAATAGAGAGTGAAGTAAAGATCAGCAAAAATTCTACCACTGGGGCCAGCTGGTGGCATGGTGGTTAAGGTGGGTGACTCTCACAGGGCCAATTCTGGTTCAAGTCCTGGACCTGGCTACCTTTACTTAATGGATTTTTGGGTTTTAATTTTATTAAACAGTTCTATTATAAATGCCCATGAAATAACCCAATTCTAGTATTTTTTTAATATAAACTATTCATCATAAAACTTGTTTCATTTCACAACCAATTAAAAGCCTTTGGTCAAGTTTGAATGGAGATTGTGATTAGAATGATCTTTTGATTCCTGAATCAGATTAGTAAATACCTGAATGTTATTTGAATACTTAAGTTAAAAAGTATGCAAGGTACTCTGAAGAATACAAAACTACCTTCTATAAAAATGATTAGTCCTCCATATGCTTGCATTGCATATAAAGAAAAATTATGCAGTTAACAGAAAATAGTACAAAATGTAGTCTAGTAATTATGCTGTAATGCCATGTATGTGAACATAGGTAATTTATAATTACAAAATAATTTATATGGTATTTATAATTTCAAAGATAGTTACTTATCATATCACTGTTGAAGTAAAGTATACTGTCTCCCATGAGCAGTCATTTGTATGTTTCAAGTTCTGATATCTTAGCTTAAAGAAAAGCAGGGCCAGCTCTGTGGCATAGCCATTAAATGCTGTGTATGGAAAGTAATAACAAATAATAAGTAAAGTTAAATAAAATAATTTTAAAAACCTAAAGGTCAGATCCCACATGGCAAATGCAGCGTGAATCCCAGCCTGGCTTGAAAATCATACCGGGCACATGAACATGTGTCTGAAATCCTGACAGATGGAGAAGTGAAGGAAAAAGGATTGTGGTGTGACCATACCCCATTGGGGGCTGCATTCTTCTGTGTCTCTGTAGTGAGAGCACAGACTCTCTAGCAATAAAAGGAGGAAAAAGGGGCCAGCAAGTGATGTGATAGTTAAGGTGCTAGACTCCCACACAACCAACCATAGTTCAAGTCCCAAACCCTATGGCTTAAAAATCATGCCAGGCATGTGTGCATACCTGCTCAAACTCCCAGGAGAATGGAGAGAAAGGATCATGGCGTGGCCATCCATCCCCACAAAAAGCGATTTCTCACTTAACTGCGCTCTCTCTCTGGCAAGTGCACACATCCTATTACAAAAACCTATAAATAAATAAATGGGGGAAACCCCATAGCTAGTCATGGCTTTAGTAAGTAAATAATTTTAAGACTTCAGAATAGAGAAGATCATAGGATGGATTGGTTAGGGTAAGATTTAGACAAAGTAATAGGGATTGAAGAGTATCGAAGGGAAGAGGTAGGTGCAGTTTATCTGGAGAGTTGGAGGCAGGGAAGGAAAGGAGTCATGTTGCTAAATTGGATAAAGATTATGCAGGGCCATGAAGACTGTTGGAGGCACTGGGAACTGCTAAATGCAATCTGAGCAGTATTTTAGATTAATCTGGCAGTGATAGAAAGGATGGATGAGAAAGTAGTCTTAGGTAAGAGAGGCAGCACCAACTACCAGGAGGTTTGTTTAGTATCTGAGGTTGAAATGACAGAAGCTTAAATGGAACAGAAACCAAAGAACATGCCAAGGACAGATCTTAGAAATTCAGGGTTTTTTTTTAGTTTTTGCCTTAGGGTGCATGTGCTCGCTGGATAAGAGACAATGTGAGAAATCACTCTCCAGGAAGGCTGCACACTACAATCCCTTCTCCTTTCTCCTCTTGGGATTTTGGGCACACAGGCACATGCACCCAGCATGTTTTCCAAGCCTCTGGGTCTGGGACTATAACCTTGCAGATTCAACATGTGGGATCTAGCTGCCTTAACCACCATTGCCACCAGCTGGCCACACATTTTAGGAAATTTTTTAAAGAATTATTTTATTATTTAACTTTATTTATTTACTTATTTTTTAATTTGACCACAGAGGGGGAAAGAGAGAGAAAGAAAAAGTAAGCCGCCAGGTCCGGAACTCGAATCACAATTGGCCAAGTGGAAGTCCAGTGCTCCTTCCTAACCACCACATCACCTGCTGGCCCCTTAGGAATTCTTTAAAGCAACAGTATCTAGGACTTTCAGTCTAACTGGATTCATGGTGGTAGGAGCCCGGGAGGCAGAAGGGGCAGTCTAGCTTTAGAACTCGAAGGAAGTGGGTCAGAAATGATGAAGTTTTGGGACCAGCAGTTAACGTAATGGCTATGTCGCTGGACTTCTATGTAGTCGACAGTGGTTCGCATCCTGGACCCGGTGGCTTAAAACTCATGCGTGTGTGCCCAAGATCCCGAGAGGAGAATGGAGAAGGGATTGTGGTGTGGCCATCCCCCCCTGGGGGGGTGATATCTCGCTCTCTTGTCTGTTTCTATCTGGCGAGCGCATGCGCCCTATAGCAAAAACCTCTCCAAAAAAAAAAAGAAAAAGAAATGAGGTATTTTTAGAGAAAAATTTAACTTGAATATGGTTAAAGTCAAACTGAGAATTGCTGTAGAATAAGACATGGTAGGTGTTAATTTACTGACGTCTTGCATTTGTTTTACTAGGAGATCATTTTATGGAGAAAAGCTCCAGAAAAACTGAGAAAACAAAGAACAAATTTTCACCAGCGATTTGAGTCTCCTGAATCACAAGCATCTGCTGAACAGCCTGAAATGTGAACTGAAAAGGAGGGGGAAAAAAAGACAAAAACACCTGTAACCATTATGATTAAGTTCAGCAAGTTAAAGATAGTTGCAGCATGTAGGGGAGAGAAAGGCCAAAATTCCATATATAATAGTCTTCCTTTATCTCACCAGTGCTGCATTTATTTTATGGGATAACTAAAGGTTCATGTATATATACATTTAAAAAGTGCTTTCTTTGAAACACTGGAAATTTCTTAAGCTGCCTTTTTTTTTTTACTGCACACTTTGATGATAAGCATTCAGATATGCACCAATATAAACATTAAAGATTTTCATGTGAGTAGGCTGGTATTTTTAATTTTGCTTTTTTGCATAATGTTAATTATAAATCCCTTTCCTCTCCCTTTTCATGCTAATGATTACCTCTTATTCTCTATATGCAAAAAATTATTTTGTGTTCAAATAAAATTAGTAAACCTGAGTGGCCCTTACATCCTACAGATATTTAAAACATGGCATCTCAGTATTTTTGAGAACTACATTTGTCTTTACATACGTCGTTGAGAAACACATGGAGTGTTTCACTGTAGGTGCTTCTGAGTCTATCAGTCCGTGGTTTCCTGAATTTTCTCCTCTTAGAAGCCATCTGTGGTATGAATATTAGGTTTTTTCTTCCAAGAGATTATGAAGCATGTCATTGTGGCCTTTTTTCCCCCTCATATTTAATAACCATTTGTCACTCTTTCTCAGCAGTAGCACTATATGTCTTCAGTGTGGAGTTTACCTATGTTGGCATTTAGGATTTATTAAAACTGTAAAAAAATTTTTTATAAATATTTTGAAATACACACACACACACACATACATATATTTCTATTTAAGGAATCTTTTGCCACATGTATGCAAACAATTTCTTGACCTCATAAATGTATTATCTTTTCAGGGTAAAATCTTGGGATGGGGGACTCAGAGGACCTAGGAAACATGTAGTTACCTGGATCTGGACAATTTCATGTTTATTAAACTGGAACTTCGGTTAGTTCAAACTCACATTTAAACTTTACCCAGTTTTGTTTTTAACACTAAATTGAAGTCATTTGTTCAGTCTCTAAAAAAGGTTGCAATCATCCGTTCATGTGCATGAGGTCTGATCTCAAATACACTAAATGTGGAGTGTTGGAGCCAAAATGAAGCCTGCTGTGTGGAAACTTTCACTTAGGATTCATTGGTTTTGTACCAGTATTTTATATACTTCAGCGCAGGTCTTGTCCGTAACCATATTTATGAGTAAGCTAAATAACCCAAATTATATTGCTTTAAATTTGTTTTACTATTGTGGCACTTTGATAAAATGGTCAGTAACCACCTTTACTGGCAGAAGATCCCATGTGCCATGTGCTGGAGCATTTATTTTAAATGTGGATATCTATGACCGGCAATGTTTTCCTTCATGTAAGTGCCTATTCGGAGTTTCAAAATTTCAAAATGCCAAATATTTTCATGGTCACTTGCATGTAGTAATCTAGAAAATATTCAGAGATTTTGAAAACCAGTTGTATTTAACCAGCCTCAATTGTACAACCATAATGTATAAATAAAGAATTTGAAACAGAAAACTGAGCTTGCTACTTGAATGAATGACATGGCTCTATTCCCAAATCTCTTCTCATTGTTAGATCTGGGAAGCTCTCACTGTGCCGATGAGGAGAACTCTATGAATGCCTGGAGAAGAAAACTTAGGTTGTACTGTCATAAAATTCAGACTGCACTTTACACCTGTATAGAGGCACAAACAAGATTATGTTTAAAGTAATTTTGAGGAAAAACTTATTTTTTGCAGAGCTGTATTAAATATGTAAGGCCGGTAACAACTTAATTCTAGCCCAATAATTAGTATGCTGCTACTGGCCCAAAAGCCCATATGGCTTGAGTAGTACTGTAAAAAATTAATGTAAAAGCTGTGATCCATGGATATAATTATGCACTAACTCCCCCTCTAGACTATTTTTTGCCATTGTTAGCATGTTGGGGTGGAAAGCACATTTGCTTTGAAGCCAGAAAGATTCAGATTAGTAGCTGACTCAACCACTTAACATTGGGGCAAGTTACTTTTCATTGAACCCTGTTAACTGGTGGTAATACCTCTAAAGGTGTCAGACATACTAAGAGATTAAAATGAATATCATAGCTCTTGCCTCAATTGTATGTTAAATGACTGTTTTACCCTTCAGTCTCTCATCTGTTGAATTATCCCTGTTTAATGCCATTTTCTATCATGTAAAGGTCACTGACTAAAATTAAGGATTCTTGGGACCAGCAGTTGGCATAATGGCTATGTTGCTGGACTCCTATGTAGCCAACTGCGGTTCGAGTCCCAGACTGGTGGCTTAAACTCCACTGGGCACATACGTGCCCAAGATCCCGAGAGAATACAGAAGGGATTGCGGCGTAGCCATCCCCCCAGGGAGTGATTTCTTTCTGTCTTTCTGTTTCTGGTGAGCGCATGCGCCCTCTCCAAAAAATAAATAAATAAACGAAAGATTCTTTGTAACAAAGACTGTCTTCCACATACATGGTCTCTACCAGAATTTAGACATAATCACCTTCAGCTGGAACTGTTGCTAAAATTATCATTGGTTTTCCTCCCCATTATTTTTGTTTGTTCCAATTTATCCTAAGCATTTTCAAAACTAATGGTTTTTCTTTTTAAAAAATTGGGGTTGGCAGGTGGTGTGGTGATTAAGGGCACTGGACTCCCACATGGCCGATCATGGTTTGAGTCCCAGACCTGGTGGCTAGCTTTCTCACTTTCCCGCTCTCTCCCTCTCTCTCGCTCTGTCTCTCTCTGGTCAAATTTAAATAAATAAGTTAAATAATTTTTTTTAAAAAAATTAATAACTATATGGGGGCCAGCAGATGGCACAGGGGTTGTGTCAGTGGACTCCCACATGACTGACCACAGTTGGAGTCCTAGACTAGTGGGAGAATGGAGAAGGGATTGCAGTGTGGCCATCCCTCCTGGGGGCATGGGCCCTGAGGCAAAGACCTCTACCCCAAAAATAAAAATATTTTAAATTAATTTTTAAAATTAAACTAATAATTTTGGGCCGGCAGGTGGCGTGGTTGAGGGCACTGGACTCCCACATGGCTGACTGCAGTTCAAATCCTGGACCTGGCAGCTTGCTTTCTCACTTTACTTCTCTGGTCAAATTAAAATAAATAAAGTCAAAGTAATTCTTTAAAAAATTAAATAATTTAATAGTTGTTAAAAAGAGGCTTCCCGTAACTTTGTTACTTAAAAAAATTCTCAGTGTGCCTTTTTCAGACTTAAGCCTCTGCTTACCTTATTTCCTCTGACTAAAATTTCCTTACATTTCTCTGTCTTGTTGGCTTTTAAGATGGACAGATATCTCTCTACAGTTATAAAATTTTTTCCTTTGAACTGTCATTGCCCTATTAGAGCTATAAGTAATTACATTATTTATTGTATGTCATTTTTGTCACTAAACCCAGATCACAAACCGAAGGTGGGCCAGCCAGTGACGTACATGGCTCACTCTGCGGCTTGGTCAGTGAGTCAGCAGCCTAGTGCCTGCATGAGTACCCAACATCCCCAGGGAAGAAGGGAGAAAGGATTGTGGGAGGCCATGCCCTCTGGGGGTTGCTTTCTCACATTCCTTCCCTGGCTAGCACAGGCACCCTATAGCAAAATAATAATTTAAACAACCCTTCTCTGAGGGCAGGGTGCATTCTCCTTATTTTTCTTTAGTTTTAAAGTGTCTTGTGCTCTTCCAGCCCAACACCTAGTGAGAATCTATCTGCATATGAGGTGGGCCTGGCTTTGCTCCTTTAACTGAAGAGCCTCTGCTCCAGGCCTCTCCTTCCAGCCCAACACCTCGTGAGGTAGGCTGTCTCTGTCTTCTTTCTGTCTCTGACTCACTCTCTTCCTCCCTCTCTTGAGAGTTTTTTTTTTTTTTTTTTTTTGGAGAGATTTTCACTGTAGGGCGCGTGCGCTTGCCAGACAGACAGAGACATAGAGACAGAAAGCGAGAAATCACCCCCCAGGGGGGATGGGTCACGCCGCAATCCCTTCTCCATTCTCCTCTAGGGATCTTGGGCACGCACGCACACGTGCCCAGCGTGAGTTTTAAGCCACCGGGTCCGGGACACGAACCGCGGTCGACTACGTGGGAGTCCAGCGACATAGCCATTACGCTAACTGCTGGTTCCCGAGTTGTTGTTTTTTTTTTTTTTAAATATACTGCTTTAAAATCTGTAAGTACTACCTCTTGTCTCTGATTGCTCCTTTATCTTGCTAATTTCAGAACCATCTGCATCTGAGGTGTGGGCCTAGGCCTGGCCCTGCTCCTTTGTGTGGTGCACAAGTGCACCACATGGTTTTCTTTCTTTCTTTTTTTTTTTTTTTAAATTTTTCCCCTTTTTATTGGTGGTTTTTGTCTTTTCCCCTTTTTTAAATTTTCTTTAACCTTTCTCACTTTGCTTCTCAGCTTCCACACATTGAGTGTCTAGACACGTCTAGGTACACAGTAGCAAAACCTCTGAATACTTTTAGGGTCCTAGAATACCTCAACCCCCACTGAACTGCTACAGAAAGGGAGAAACTCATCTTCATAAATCTGAATTTAGATCTCTTTCTGTGGATACCACATTGCAAAACACAGTAGTAGAGGAGAAACTGGCATAGAAGCACCTCACAGTAAGGTGACGTGTACGAGCAGAAACCTCCAACAAATGAGCCAAACGTGCATATATCACCAAATGGCTAAATACCAGAAGAGACTGCAAAGTGAGCAGCAGGGAGAAATACAGAGTTGCAGAGAGCGCAGCTCATCTCCCTCATACACCTCTGAATTCTCCATTGAAACCCGGCAGCTCAGCTCAGGTGCACCTGTTCTTTAGAAACTGGAAGGCCTTTGTAATAGCCAGTTCCATCAACAAAAATACACATTGCTTGGTGATTATCAGGGAAACAAAACTGCAAAGATATTGTAGGTCATCTTCTGCAAGCCTCTAACGTTAAGAACTCCAAGAAAGGGAACCAGCAGGTAGCGTAATGGCTATGTCGCTGGACTCCCACGTAGTCGACCGCGGTTCGCGTCTTGGACCCGGTGGCTTAAATCTCACGCCGGGCGCGTGTGCGTGCGTGCCCAAGATCCCGAGAGGAGAATGGAGGAGAAGGGATTGCGGCGTGACCATCCCCCCTGGGGGGTGATTTCTCGCTTTCTGTCTCTATGTCTCTCTCTGTCTGTCTGGCGAGCGCACGCGCCCTATAGTGAAAAAACCTCTCCAAAAAAAAAAAAAAAAAAAAAGAACTCCAAGAACAGTAGGAAGAAATGTATAATCCATCACATGACCACAAAACATCACAGATGCACAAGAAATATGAGAAACCAAAATAATCTATCTCTAAGGGAAAAGAACAGCCCTTCATCATCTACAGACAGTACAATGGAATGCATGGAAATGTCAGGTGAAGAATTTAGAATGTTGGGACCAACAGTTAATGTAATGGCTATGTTGCTGGACTCCCATGTAGTTGACCGCGGTTCGTGTCCTGGACCCGGTGGCTTAAAACTCACGCCAGGCATGCGTGCGTGGGCATGCCCAAGATCCCAAGAGGAAAATGGAGGAGAAGGGATTGTGGTGTGGCCATCCCCCCTGGGGGGTGATTTCTCGCTTTCTGTGTCTCTGTCTGGAGCCGCCCCCTAAAGCGAAAACCTTTCCAAAAAAAAAAAAAAAAAAGAACTTAGGATGTTTATGTTTATGGTGACACAGCTAACTGAGATGCAAGAGAAAAACGAGTTCCAGCAGGTGAGAAAGTTCTTGCACGATCTGAAAGAGGAAATACCGTGGAAAAGAATCAAATGGAACTGTTAGAGATGAAGCCTGTAATACAGGAAAACAAAACTTCCTTGAAAGTATTAAAAGTAGATAAGGGACCAGCAGTTAGTGTAATAGCTATGTCGCTGAACTCCCATGTAGTCGACTGTGGTTCGAGTCCCGGACCCAGTGGCTTAAACTCACACCAGGCGCATGTGCGTGCATGCCCAAGATTCTGAGAAGAGAATGGAGAAGGGATTGCGGCGTGGCCATCCCCCTGGTGGGTGATTTCTCGCTTTCTGTCTCTGTCTATAGTGCACATGCCCTATAGCAAAAACCTCTTCCAAAAAAAAAAAGATTAGAGCATGTAGAAAACCAAATCACCAGATGTAGAAGACAGAACCTCTGACCTAGAAAAATTCACCAAAAAGACAGAAAATAACCCCCACAAAATGAGAATAATATATGAATAATAATAATACTAGATACAATTAGATGCCCAAACATTTAGATACTAGGTATCCCAAATGGTGAAGAAACTAATCAGGGCATTATAATCTATTTCATAAAATCCTCGGGACAACTTTCCAAACCTAGAGAGGCATTCAAATATAGAGACCCAAAAAATACACAGGCCCCCACATAGAATCAACCCAAGATTTTCTCCAAGGCACATCACAGTCAGTTTGACCAAAACCATAGACAGGGACGAGATACCAAAATTGGCAAGAGATAAATGTCAAGTTACCTACAGAGGATATCCCATCAGGCTAACATTGGATCTCTCATTAGAAACAATGAGAGCAAGGAAAGAATGGGAAAATATATCTAAAGTGTTAAGTGAAAAACAATTTCAACCAAGAACACTATACCCGGCAATATTATCCTTCATATGGGAAGAGACAAGAACATTCTCAGATAAACAAAACCTGAAAGAATTTACCAACACCAAATCAGTTCTTTAAGTTCTCAAGGGAGTGCTATACCAGAAAAACTGAAGACAGAAATAAGAGAACAAAATAAGACCAAGAAAATGCCAACTTAATGGTAAGGCCACGTTCAGAATTATCAATAATAATGTTGAATTATCAATAATAATGTTAATTTCCAGGATTTAAATGGAAAGACTAAACCACAGTAATACTGCAAATTCAACAAAAAAGAAATTAATTACATGAGGCTGAACTAGGGAGTTTTCATTAAAACATTACCAATTTTCTTCTATGCTTTGTCTTCCAGATCTAATGATTTTTGTTTTCTTTTGAATTGGTGACAGGTTTAGCAATTTAACTTTTTTCTTTCTTTTAAAAAATATGGAACGCTTCACGAATTTGCGTGTCATCCTTCTGCAGGGGCCATGCTAATCTTCTCTGTATCATTCCAATTTTAGTATATGTATTGCTGAAGTGAGCACAATTTTTAAAAATTGAAACATAGGGAACCAGCAGTTAGCGTAATGGCTATGTTGCTGGACTCCCACATAGTTGACCGCGGTTTGTGTCCTGGACCCGGTGGCTTAAAACTCACGCTGGGTGCGTGTGCGTGCGTGCCCAAGATCCCGAGAGGAGAATGGAGAAGGGATTGTGGCGTGGCCATCCCCCCTGGGGGGTGATTTCTCGCTTTCTGTCTCTATGTCTCTCTGCCTGTCTGGTGAGCGCACGCGCCCTATAGCAAAAACCTCTCCCAAAAAAAAGAAAAGAAAAGAAAAATTGAAACATAATCTTTTCTCCCTTCCGGACCCCTTTGCAATTGGAAAATATTTGTGAGCATCCTTATTTTGTGGCAGAATAGTTATTTGCATAAGTTCAATAATACAATAGTATCTGTTGCCTTGCATCAGAAATTGAATTCTTACAGGGCTTTGAGCAAATAACAGACCAAATTGAGAATAAACTTATTATTTCTGCAATTAAGTTAGTTTATACTTCTCTCTAATAATAGGGAATGGAGAGAGAAAAAAAAGTTTCAGAAGAAAATTACAGTTCACTTGTCACTAGATCTGAGCTTTGTCCATACTTTTAGTTTAATTAAGATCTGTGAATCAATAAAATGTGAAAAAATAAAGTTTAGTATGGGAGGGAGGGGAAAGGGGAAGAAGAAAAAGTAAAAGTACAGGGGTTGGCAGGTGGTGTGGTGGTTGGGGGCCCTGAACTCCCACATGGCGGACCCTGATTCCAGTCGAGTCTCGGACCTGGCAACTTGCTTTCTCACTTTACCTCTCTCTCTCTCTCTCTCTCTCTCTCTGTCCCTCTCTGGTCAAATTTAAATAAATAATTCCTTTTAGAAAAAGTGGAAGTCTTTTTTTTTTTTTTTTTTTTTGAGAGGTTCTTGCTATAGGGCGCATGTGCTCACCAGAAAGAGACAGGCAGAGACAAAAGCGAGAAATCACCCCCCAGGGGGGATGGCCACACCGCAATCCCTTCTCCATTCTCCTCTTGGGATCTTGGGCACGCACGCACACACACGTGTTCAGCGTGAGTTTAAGCCACAGGGTCTGGGATTCGAACCGCGATAGACTACATGGGAGTCCAGTGACATAGCCATTATGCCAACTGCTGGTCCCCTAAAAGTACATTTAACTGACCAAAAATGAGAAGCTACTTGCTAATGACAATGTATATAGTAATATCTTTGTCTTGACTAATATGCATGGTAATCGTGCTGGAAAAAAATGTTGTACAGTGTAAAGATATATGTGATTAAATGTAAATACAAATTTAAAAAGGTATTTTGTCAATCAAAGGCAAATTGTTACCAGAATCTTACTGGACATATTAATGTAATAATGTGTGTCCAGTAAGAGCTTAATGTTCTAAGTAGAGACAGGGAAACTACAGTAACAGCTTGTTACTCAATGTTGCAGCCTCAAGTATTGACAGTATCCAACTAGGAGGATAGGGAACCTCAAAGATGGCTGGAAGAGAGCACATGCTTTCGCCACGTGGCTGTGACATCTCAGCTGCTAGGACGCGGGACACACGTTTCATACAAACCGTTTACCTAAAGGTTGGGCACAAATTCCTCAGCAAACTTCCTGCGGGCAGATCCAGGTATCCCATTTTAACACTATTAATAATGCAGGAAACTTTTGGGAAATGCTCTGTAGGGCTCGAAGCCGCAAGTCACGCCCGTGCCTTCCACCCTGGGAGCCGCTACCCCTACACGGATCCCAGCGGCGCACACTACGACCCTCAGGCTTGGAGACACGTGCTTACTGGAGGGCCCCGTCATGTGACACTGGCAGCCCCCCCCCGCCTGACATCCTCAAGGATGCCTGACACTGTCCTTTCTTTAGAGACAGTCGGTGGCCCTCTGCTATGGAAGAGAGCGAGAGCTTGCCTTTGCTGGCCGTGCCTCCGGGCCTCCCCTTCCCGCCCCAGCCCTTCCCCCGCAGTCCTTTGTCCGTTCTGTTCAGGCGATTACCAGGGCAGCCCCGGCTCGGGCGGGGCTTTCGGGAC
>NW_006159730.1:1591492-1618354 GCF_000334495.1 Tupaia belangeri chinensis | reverse complement strand
TCCTCTGCCTCCGGCGGCTCCAAAGCCCCGAACACGTCCTTGTTCGTGCCCCTGCCTGTGAAGCCGCAGGGCCCCAGCGCCGATGGCGACGTCGGGGCCGAGCTGACCCGACCCCTGGACAAGAGTGAGTGCAGGAGCGGGCGAGGGCGGCGGGGCTGCGGGCTGGCCGGCCAGGCGGGCGAGGGGAAACTGCGCTCCTTTCCTCGGCTTGCCGCGGCATCCCCTCCGGCGCTGACCCCGTGCCTGTCCCTGTGCCCTCTTCGCTGTTTTTGAGCCCCTCGGCGCTGTGTCTCATTCTTTCGGAGTGGCCTGCCCCAGAAGTGGCCTCCCTTTCTCTGCCCTTCTCTGAATGGTTTACTCCCTCCCTTGCAGGGACGATTCCACCCTTTTGAGTTAAGTGGAGGATCCCTTCCTCTAGCGTCCTTCTTTGTTCCTCTCCACTCTGAAACTATTGCTTCCGAGAAGGGGCACAGGGTGAGGCCCGAAGAGCCAGCGGAGAACTTTCGGGTCCCTGTCATTGGGCGCTGACCCGAAGCTAGACGGGCTGACTGGTGGTCGCCAGGGGGAACCAGACTCAGCTCCAAACCTCCCGCCTCTCCAGAAGTATGCGTGCAAGGGGTGGAAGGACATACTGATAAATCCGTCCTACCAGGTAGAACTCGTTAAGGGGTCTTCACCGAAGGTGATAGGTAGATGCCGGGTCATCCTGGCTCCAGAGAGTGGAAAAGGTCAGCGCCAGCGAGTGGCAGAGGGTTTGTCCCCCGAATTAACTTTGGGTGTATTTGATAGAGGTGTGTATAAGTGTCTTTATTGGGACTTATGAGAGATTTTTGCTATAGGGCCTGCATCTTCACTGGAAAGAGACAGAGGGTGAGAAATCACACCTCGGGATATGGCCACTGTAGTTCCTTCTCCCCCATTCTCCTCTCAGAATTTTGGGCACACAGGCACACGTGCCTGGTGTGAGTCTCAAGCTACTGTCTGCCATATGGGAATCCAGCTTCTTAATCACTATCCCACCTGCCTGGACCCTTAAAGGCAGTTTTGGATTATAGAGCTGTACTTTCATTTCTGAATGACTGGGAAGCTAAGAGTTTCCTGGCCAGATGAAGCTTTGAGAGGCTGAAGTGAGGCTACAGCTTTGTGGGCACTAGCTATTCAGGAGTTCACTGTAAGGAACAATAGTTATTGGGACTGGGTTTACTCAGTGGTGATGTACTGCTAAGGGAAGCAGAATCCCACTTGGCAACCAACATTAGGATCCGCAGCCTGGGGAGCCAGCAGTTAGCGTAATGGCTATGTCGCTGGATGCCCACGTAGTTTACCGCGGTTCAAGTCCCGGACCTGGTGGTTTAAAACTCACGCCGGGCACGTGTGCGTGCGTGCCCAAGATCCCAGGAGGAGAATGGAGGAGAAGGGACTGCAGTGTGACCATCTCCCCTGGGGGGTGATTTCTCGCTTTCTGTCTCTATGTCTCTCTGGCGAGCGCACGTGCCCTATAGCGAAAACCTCTCCAAAAAAAAAAAAGGATCCGCAACCTAGTCAGCCTGAAACACTGGGTTCCTGCCAGTGTCCAGGATCCTTCCAACTAGAACGCTGGAGGGAGGGTAAGGGAATCACAGTGTGACCAGACCTGGTATAGGGGGCTCAAAACATGAACTCTCTCATGCACACATGTGCACGCTCATGAATAAAGATTCAAAGACCCACAGAAGATTGATGTCTCCTGTTCTATTTTTAGACTACAACATGCTGTGGGTTAAGTCTTTTTCAGAAGTACAGTACTTTCACCAAAAATGGGTAGAACTGACAGTATGTTGTTCTTCAACTTGCTCTTCCAAGCCAGTGCTAAGTAAGGCCCTTCACTTTAATTAGAGTTAGGGACTATTTTTTAAAAATAAATAATTTAAGTAGTTATTTCATATTATTATTTTTGCTTATTTAAAAATTCTATTAAAAATACATAACATAAAATTTAACCTATTAGGCCAGCCCATAGTCTAGTGGTTAAGAGAATCGTTTCTCACATAATTGAATGCATGGTTTCAGACCCAGACGCAGCAGCTTGAAATTCAACATGCCGGACTCTTGTCTTTTTGATAATAGCCATTCTTAGAGATGTGAGTTAATATCTTGTGGTTTAAATTTGCATTTCCCTGATGATTAGTACCGAGTCTATTTTCATATGTCTGTTGGCCATGTGTACTTATTTTTTAAAAAAATACATTTATTTATTTATTTATTTATTTATTTACCTACCTGTTTATTTATTTATTGTGATTTTCAAGCAACCAGATCTGAGACTTAACTGTGGTAGGCCATTTGGGAATCCAGTGCCTTAATCATCATGCCACCTCCTGGTTCCATGTATATGTCTTTTAAAAAAAGTCTGTATATTGGGACCAGCAGTTGGTGTAATGACTATGTCGCTGGACTCCCATGTAGTTGACCATGGTGTGAGTCCTGGACCTGGCGGCTTAAAATTACACTGGTTGTGCCAGGTGTGTGTGCGTGCGTGCCCAGGATCCCAAGAGGAGACTGGAGGAGAAGGGATTGTGGCGTGGCCATCCCTCCTGAGGGGTGATTTCTTACTTTCTGTCTCTCTGTCTGTCTCTTTCTGGCGAGCGCACACACCCTATAGCAAAAACCTCTCCAAAAAAAAAGTCTGTATAGTTCTTTATCTTTTTTTTTTTCTATTATTAAAATTAAAAAAAAAAATTGCTATGGGCACATGAGCTTGCCAGATAAAAGAAAGAAAGAGAAAGAGAGAGAAAGAAAATGAGAAATCATCCCCCAGGAAGGATAGCCAAGCTGCAGTCCCTTTCTCATTTTCTCAATATTTGGGGTCATGCATTCACACACATCTGATGTGTTTCTCAAGTTGTTGGGTCTGGGACTTGAACTTCACCGTTAGCCATGTGGGATCCAGCCACCTTAACTATCACATGCACCAGCTGGTTCTTTTGCCCTGGTTTTGATTGAGTTGATTATATATTGGATTATATATATTGGCTCTTTATCAAGTGTATATTTTAGAGATATTTTCTCCCAATCAGTGGACTGTGTTTTCATTTTCATTTTTAATCTAGGTGACTTAAAAATTTTTTTTTCCTATTCATGATAGAGTATGTGTGTGCACATGACAGAGAGAAAGAAAGAGGAGGAGAAGTAGCCTTCACAGGGCTTGGTCATGCTGTGATCACCTTCCTCCAGTCTTCCCACCTCAAGGATCTTGGACATTTGCACACACACCCGGCGTGTTTCAGGCTGACAGGGCTGGGGACTCACTGCAATAGGTATGTGGCTTCTTGCTCTAGAGCAAAATTGACTGCACCTAGAAGCTGGTCCTAGGTGACTCCTCTTGATTGTTTAAAGTAACATAAATGCCACTTTCTGACCAGTGACGTAGGTTAAGCTGTCTGATCCCACAGCACTTTGCTCATTCCTCTGCAGCATAGTAGAGGTGTTATATTATTTGACTTTATCGTTTTGCTAGACACTCCATTGTACACTAATCTGTAAAGAAGGATTCATGAAAATCTTCAAGTTCTTGTAACTTTCATTAGACTGCTGCCTTTAGTGTTAGGACTTCAATTTTCTTTCGCTTTTGGGGCATTTCTTTATAAGGTAGGAAATACATTAAAGTTTGATATGTTTCTTCTAGATGAAGTTAAGAAGATCTTAGACAAGTTTTACAAGAGGAAAGAAGTTCAGAAACTGGGTGCTGATTATGGACTTGACGGTAAGGGTAATAACTTTTTTTTACAGATACTGTATTACTTCTTAGAGTATAGTTTTTGTCAGTATAGTTTTTGTCATGTGTTCTGGAAATAAATACATAGTTATAATCTGGAGACATGTCTCTGACTTTTACTTCTGCTTGGGCAGGAGACCCATAAACCTCACCTGGTGAGCCAGATAGCATGGCAGAAGAACTTCGTGTTCATCATGCCTTTGTATTGTGCAAGGATTTCAGTTTTAGCCCAAATCATCATAACTAGCTGTACTTAAAGATAAAAAAAAGGCACTTTTTTGAGTTTGGTGTTGTGCATCTATGTACTTTTTAAAATAATAATTATTTATTATTTAATTTTTACTTGTTACTTAATTCACTATTAGGAATGTGAACTTACAAGAGAGAGAGAGAGAGGAGAGCAAGCTACTAGATCTAGGACTTGAACTGTGGTTTGCCATGTGGGGAATCCAGCACCTTAACCACTATGCCACCTGCTGGCTCCCATGTGTATTTTTTTGTTTTGTTTTTAAGAGAGATTTTTGCTGCAGGGTGTATGCGCTTGTTGGCGAGACAGAGAGAGACAGAAAGTGAGAAATCACCACCTGGGGGGATAGCCATGCTGAAATCCCTTGTCCATTCTCTTGGGACTTTGGGCACATATATGCACATGTGCCTGGCATGAGGTTTAAGCCTCCAGGTTCAGGACTCGAACTGTGGTCAACTATGTGGGAGTCCAGTGACGTAACCATTATGCCATCTGCTGGTAGCCCCATATGTGTACTTTAAAAAAAAAATTATTTAATTTTATTTATTCATTCATTTTTTTAAAATTTATTTATTTTAGAAATTTAATCAGAGAGAGCAAGAACACAGGAAAGTGAGAAAGCAAGCCACCAGGTCTGGGACTTGAACCTTGGTCGGCCATGTGGGAGTGTCTAGCACCTTAACCACCATGCCACCTGCTGGTCCCCATATGTGTACTTTTTAATTGAAAACTGAAATGGAAACTAACCGTGTGTATTGTGATTTTGTGTTTTTCACAGCTCGTCTCTTCCACCAAGCTTTCATAAGCTTTAGAAATTACATTATGCAATCTCATTCTCTGGACGTGGACATTCACATTGTTCTGAATGATATTTGCTTCAGTGCAGGCAAGTGTTTAGAAAAATTTAAAAATACAGTTGAACATACTTTCTGTTTCTTTCTGTACTTCATATTTATTTTGCTAGCAGGGCTTATTTGTTTTAGAGTAGGTGCTGGTTACATCCTTTGTAAATCATTCAGTGTTTCAAGAGAAGGCCTTCAAAGTTGCTTTTGTTAATTGGGTCCTTGAGCTAGTTACTAAATCACCGTATGTCTTAGACTAGAGGAAGACTGGGGCCTTGATCCATCATCATCTCTCTGCCCTATGAGAGTTCATTTCAGGCCATGGTGACATGAGCTCTCATACAAGATAGGGATAGTACGTAGCAGATTCCACCTGTTTCTGCTGCTGGCTTCTTTCTCCCTCACATCAGGATAAAGTTCTTGCTGTGAAAGAAAAAAAATAAAGGTAAGAACATCATCATTTAATTCCCAGGGAAAGTTGGCATTGGTTATGATTTTTAAATTTATTTGACTCCTGTGTTTACCCTGTGACAGGCATTGAGAGTTAACCTGGATACAAAGCTAAATAGGGCATAGCCCACCCTTTTCTCAAAGCCACTAAGATGTGGAGAATTCTTGTTTTGTCCCTCTGTGGTCCTTGTTTAAAAAACACTCATCTCTCTTCATGTAACCCACAGGCCTTCTATCTAATGCGTATTTCCAGGTTCTTCTTTTTTCTTTCTTTCTTTCTTTTTTTTTTTTTTTACTATTGAGCATGTGTGCTCATGGAAGGGAAACAGAGAGGGAAAGTGAGAAATCACCTCCTTGGAAGGATGGATGGGTACATATGCACACATGTCTGATATGTTTTTCAGGCCAGTGGGTCTAAGTGACCCTCAGAGTTGGCCATGTGGGATCCAGTGCCTTAACTGCTATTTCACCTGCTGGCTCTCTAAGTTCATTAATTTTAATACAACTTTTCACCAATGCTGATAATCTTTCCCTGTTTGCACTGGAAGAGTAGAATGTGTAGTTGACAACCAGTTTTCTGTTTTCTTGGCAATATAACTGAAATTAGGAGGAAGAAGTAACTCGAAGGAGGATCCCAGAAAAGGATGGGGTCCACCACTTTAGGTCTTTTCTTTTTATCCTGGCAGTGCTCCCCTAACTAGCTTACTAAGAAGAAAGGTTTCATCAATCTCTGTGTGAATAACACGGATATTGTGCATATTAACGATGCATTTTATTTTCCAGCTCATGTGGATGATTTGTTTCCATTTTTCCTGAGACATGCCAAACAGATATTTCCTGTGTTGGAATGTAAGGATGATCTACGCAAAATCAGTGATTTAAGAATACCACCCAACTGGTTAGTGTCTTCATTTGTGGGTTTGAAATGTTCAGTTTCTTTTTTTTTTTTTTTTAAGAATTATTATTATTATTTTTAAAAAATAATTATTTTATTTAATCTATTATCATAATTATTATTTGTTTATTTGACCAGAGAGAGAGAAAGAAAAAGTAGGAAAGCAAGCCTCCAGGTCCGGGACTTGAACCATGGGCAGCCGTGTGGAGAGTCCAACGCCTTAACCATCATGCCATCTGCTAGCCCCTTAAATAATTATTTAGTTTAATTTTATTTATTTTAATTTGACCAGAGAGGGATAGAGCGAGAGAGATAGAAAGTGAGAAAGCAAGCCACCAGGTCTGCTGAACTTCGGTCAGCCATGTGGGAGTCCAGTGCTTTTAACCACCACACCACCCAGTGGCCCCGAAATGTTCAGTTTCTAATCCTGTGAGATTTAGTGTTTATTATATATATTTTTAAATTGTATATTAGAGGACAAATTATAACAAATCTGGATTATTTTGTTTCCACTAAGGAAACAGGCAATTAATTCTGTCAGGTAGTTAACTGGTGTCTCCCCTTGATCCTTATCAAACTTGGTTGTAGGTTTTATTAGAGCAGATCCAGAGCAGCCCTTCTTTTAGGTGTCGTCCTCACCTCTCAGGTGTGGCCTTCTGGTGTCTCAGCTGAAAGCCTGAGTGTTCTAAGTTCTCTTTCCAATGGCTGACCACAGCATCCCCGAGCACTCTGAGAGCTCCTCGAGACTTTCTGCCCAAACTCTGTAAGCTGCTCTCTTGTAGGCCCTGGTAGTTCTTACCTTGAAATGTTCAATCCAGCTCCTGGCCAAGACCAACAAAGAACCCCAACACAGCCTTCAGCTTCTTCCTGCATACCGTTTCTTCTTTCCATGCTGTGCTCTTCAAATTCCAGCTGCTTTAGCAGCTCTGAATGTGATCTCTGCTGCTGGGTTCAGTAGGACTGCCTACTCTGACTGGGGGCCACCTCCCTGTGCACTATGGGGTGCAGTAGGGTTCAGCTCCACTACTCCCTTCTTTCAGGGCGTGTAGTTCCACACTGCCTATTGTTGTCCCCATAGAGTCGATGCATGTATTTTGCCCCGTTTTGTCCTTGTTTATGGTGGTAGGGATGGTCTAGTGCCACCCCTCGTTATTTCATCACCCCAGCACAGAAGCAGAAGACTCAGTTATTATATTTGTATATGTTGAAATTCAGAGACCTGGGAATATTTTTTCCTAGAATCATGTATTTAGAGCTGTGAGAATGTGAACCCATCTGTGGAAATGATCGCAGTTTAAACTTATTTTTATTAATTCCTGAGAAAAAAGAGTTTGCAGTACAATTAGAAAAATATGCAAGGGACCAGCAGTTAGCGTAATGGCTATGTTGCTGGACTCCCACGTAGTCGACTGTGGTTCGCCGTCCCGGACCCGGTGGCTTAAACTCATGCCGGACACGTGTGCGTGCGTGCCCAAGATCCCAAGAGGAGAATGGAGGAGAAGGGATTGTGGCGTGGCCATCCCCCTTGGGGGGTGATTTCTCGCTTTCTGTCTGTCTCTCTCTCTCTCTCTGTCTGGCGAGTGCACATGCCCTATAGCAAAAACCTCTCCCAAAAAAAAGAAAAAGAAAAATACGCAAGATGTTAATTTGCATTTGAGTTTTTCTGTTCTCTAGTTAGTAAAGGCCATTCTTGGAAATCAGTTGTTATTTTAATGGAATATGAAACCCATTATTTAATTTTGTTTTTCTTTTGGAGTTAGTTAGGATGTTTCAGTTGGAATTGTTTTTTAAATTATTATGTTGCTAGGATGGATTTTAAAGTTAATGGGATTAAGCTGTTTACTTGCTCATATTTTAGGTACCCAGAAGCCAGAGCTATACGGCGGAAGATAATATTCCATTCAGGCCCCACAAACAGTGGGAAGACTTACCATGCAATCCAGAGATACTTGTCAGCAAAATCTGGAGTGTATTGTGGCCCTTTAAAATTACTGGCGCATGAGATCTTCGAAAAGAGTAATACTGCTGTCAGTATGCTACCAAATGTTTGCTCTTTTTTTTCTTGTTAATTTTCGTTTTAGGGGTGGAGTGAAGGTGCAAGTGGGAAAAAGACATGGGTAGTAATATATTGTTAACAAAAAATTACCGTATTTCATTGCATCTAAGAAGCTATCAAGTGTAAGTTGTACCATTATTTTATGTACAAAAAGAAAGAAAAAGTGCTGCCAGTTCAACTGACATTACCATAATTCTCAGGGGCAACCTGATTTCAGAGATACTAAAATGTGAGAAAATATACACAAGAGATGAATAAAACATTTGCCATTCTTCCTTTAGTATTATTATTTTTTAATGACAGAGGGCGTGTGTGTATACCAGGGAGACAGAGAGAAGCTTAGTGGGGTCTGGTCATGTTGCAATTCTTTTCCCTTATTTTCTCCATCTTGTCAGGATCTGGGCATGCACACACGTGCCTAGCCTGTTGCCGCTGGGGCCAGATTTGAACCACGGTCAGCCATGTGGGATCCGACTCCCTCTGCTTAACCTTTGCAGTAAGGGGCCAGCCCAAATTTTTAAAAGAAATAAAATACTAATACAGTTAAAACTCCCTCTAAACTTCTCTTTTACCTCCTTGGCGTTAACCCCTATTGTTATTATGTTTATTTACCTTTTTTAGGCTAGATCTTTAATGCTATTAGCCAGAACCAATGATAAGGACTTAAAGCTACCTTTTCACAATTGAAAGGACCAAAGCCTTGTGGTTTGAGGTATTGTTTCATTAAATGTGCCATGTATTGATTTATTATTTTATTATGACTTTGTACGTGAGATTAACCAGTTTTGGTAATGATTTCTGTCCTCTCTTTTTTGCTGAATATTTTGAGAAATTTGTGTATATACTACCTCTTTACCCATAAGTACTTCTCCTCCATTCTCCTCTCGGGATCTTGGGCATGTGTGCATACATGCCCAACATGAGTTTAAGCCACTGGGTCCGGGACTTGAACCATGGTTGACTACATGGGAATCCAGTGACATAACCATTAGGCTAACTGCTGGTCCCAGTATTTCTTTTTTTTTATAACCACAGGATATTTATCAGATACTGGACATTCAATGTTCATGGAATACTGTCATTTAATACAGTCATATTCAGATTTTGTTAGTTGTTCAGTAATGGCACCTAGCCCTTCAGGATTCCACCCAGGGTCTCACACTGTGTTTAATGGTCATGTCTCTAGTTTCCTACGACAGTTCCTCAGTCTTCCTTGTCTCCCATAACCTTTACATTTGGGAAGACTACACGTTGTGTTGTCCATCCCTCTGTTTGGGTAGATTCAGGCCACTAGGGTGACCGACCGTCACAGTTTGCCTGGACTTCCCAAATTTAGCACCAAAAGTTCTTCATTCTGGGGAACCCCTCTGTCCTGGGAAAACCAGAATGGTTGATCACCACACTATGCTATAGATTGATGTTGGTACTTCTCAGGGAATTACATTAGGGAAGTCTTTATATTTTCCCTCCTGTTTTTTTTTTTTTTCCTCCTATTTTTTGTTTGTTTTTTGTTTTTTAAAGAAACTTTTGCTATAGTGCACATGCGTTCATCAGAGAGACAGAAAACAAGAAATCACCCCCCAGGGGAGATGGCTATCCCTTCTCCTCCATTCTCCTCCTGGGATTTTGGGTACCATGCACACACGCCATGTGTGAATTTTAAGCCACTGGGTCCAGGACTCGAACTGCGGCCAACTATGTCAGAGTCCAGCAATGTAACCATTACGCCATCTACTGGTCCCTCGCCCTCCTTTTTAAGTGCTAGAAAGCACATGAACTTACAAGAGAGAGAGAGAGAAAGAGAAACTCCCAGAGGGATGTGGTCATGCCACAGTCCCCTTTCCTTCATTCCTCTTTCCCATCAGGATTTTGGGCATGCACGCATATACACCTGGTGTGTTTTTCAAGTTGCTGGGGCTGGAATTTGAACCACAGTCAGACATGTGGGATCCAGCTACCTTAACCACTGCTCTGTGGAGCTGGCTGTAAGAGGTCTTTACATTCTTAAATTTTAGATATAGTTTTCTTGAATATAGAAACAATTGATATTTTCTTTAATAAACAAATAGAACAGAAATGTCCTAAGTTTCTACGGTTTCTCATGCTTTTATTACCTGGGAATTTAGCTGATTTGAAATCCAAGTTTACTTGTGTTATATAAGAGAGTGGCTCTTGTTTTTATTGTTTTGAAAAGGGAAAAAAGCATTGGGAATAGTTTATGTGAAACAGATAAGTCCACTGGTAGTGGAGAGAATATTCTCTTAAAAATCTAAAACTTTTTGCTTTTGTTTTCAAGGTAGAAATAATTCCAGGTTTCTTTCTGTCATCCAGGGTGTGCCGTGTGACTTGGTAACAGGTGAAGAGCGGGTGACAGTTGAGCCGGATGGGAAACAGGGTGCCCATGTTGCCTGTACCGTTGAGATGTGCAGTGTTACAACTCCTTGTATGTACACGCTGTCAAAAAAGCTATGGCATTGTTTTAAAATGCAGTTGAATGTAGGAAATATGTTTTTGATTGTGAAAAAAATGTTAAATCTAGAGAAAGAGTAGTACTACAGACACCCCGTACCTGCCACCACTGAGAAACGCTTCACATTCTGTTGTGCGTACTTCCAAACATTTTTTCTTTTTCTCTTAGAAAAGCTAAAATGTTAATAAGTATGACTGAAGTTTCCTTTATGCCACCCTTAATTTTACTGCTTCCCCCTCTTGACCTAACCGCTATCAAATGTTTGGTATAGTCTTTCCATGTCACATAGATATGTGTATCACAAACATAATACTTATTACCTATCAGTGCTACAGACTGTTGTGTTTTGAAACAGTTATAAGATTATCATACTGAGTTACTATACTGGAGCTTTTTTACTCCACATGGCATGTTTTTAGATCTCTCTGGTTTTATCTGTATATTCGTGTTGATATATTTGAAGTTTATTCATTTAAACTGTCATATAGTTACCCATCTTATAGCTGAGATGATGTATTCGCCTTTTAAAGGATATTTAAGATATTTAAAGTTTTTCCCCTACTCAGTACTGCAATGAACTTCTTTTTCTTTTTTTTTTTTTTGAGAGAGAGATTTTTGCTATAGGTTGCGTGCATTTACTGGAGAGACAGAGAGAAAGAGGCAGAGAAATAGAAAATGAGAAATCATCCCCTGTGGGGATGGCTGCTCTGCAATCCCTTCTCCAGTCTCTTTCCAGGATCCTGGACATGTGCGTACATGCACCTAGTGTGATTTTGAAGCCATCAGTTCCTGGACTTGAACCATGGTTGGTTATGTGGGTGTCCAGCGACATAACCACTACACCATCTCCTGGTTCCAAACTTCTTGTTTTTGTTTTAAGAGAGTTTTTTTTTTTTTTTTTTGCCTTAGGGTGCATACGCTCACCAGAGGAAGACAGAGAGACAGAAAGCAAGATATCCCCCCCAGGGGGGATGGCCATGTCACAGTCCCTTCTCCATTCTCCTCTTAGGATCTTGGGTACACATGCACATAGGCCCAGCGTGAGTTTTAAGCTGCCAGGTCTGGGACTTAAACCACAGTCGACTACATGAACGTCCAGTGATGTAACCATTACACCATCTGCTGGACCCTAGTACTATAGTGAACTTCTGTTTAAATAGTTTTGTAAACATTTTAAATGAAAATTAACGATTTTCCTTACTATATAAGCAGTCATATCCGTGTTATAGAGGCATAAAAATATAAGCAAGCAAAGAGAACGGACATGCATGATCCCCCAATCCCACCTATCCAGAACCAATAAGTGTTAAGTGTTAATTAACCCTGTCGTTTGTGTTTTCTAGACTTACTCTACATCTGTGTTCATATTGTTTGTGCATATGTGCATTGTGCGTATGTATATCAAAACAAAATAAGAACAATCTATTACTGTTAGGGTTTGCCTTTTTCCCCTTAATTTTAATGAACTTTCTGAGTAAATGGATAGTTTTAAAATATCAGTGTATAGGGCCGGCAGGTGGTGTCATGGTTAAGGTACTGGACTCCCACATGACCAACTGTGTTTCTAGTCCCAGGCCTAGCGGCTTGGAAGTCATGTAGAGTGTGTGTGCATGCATGCTAGAATTTCAGGAGGAGAAAAGAGAGGTGATTGCAGTGTGGCCATCCCCATTGCAGGGTGATTTCTCACTTTCCTTTTCTCTCCAGTGAGCACATGTGCCCTGTGACAAAAACTTCAAAACAAAACAAAACGAAACAAAAACAATGAAATTAGGGCCTGGCTCTGAAATACCAGTGTATTATAGGTCCTAGCTCCTTGGTGCAGTGGTAATGCACTACTCAGGAGAAGCCAGATCCCACATGGTGACAGTAGTTTGAATTTCCAGTCCAATGAGCCTGAAATTTGCCAGACACACATGAAGTGCCTAAGATCTGAAGGGCTAGAGGACTGGAGGAAGGTGATTGTGGCGTGACCCTGTGGAGGGTGTTCATTTTTCTATCTCTCACTCGTTCTCCTGTGCATATACACGCAACCCATAATTAATAAAAAAAAACTTTTAAAAATCAGTATATTATACAAGCAGTACATTGTAAAATTTAAAATAGTGTGAAAGTTTTTTGATCAGAATTTCCTCTTTTGCCACCCTTTTTGTCTCATCTGTAAGTATCCATCCAGATGTGATAATTTTTCATGTGGCAGGCAGTGCAGTAGGGTGGCTATTGGGAGCTAGATCACCTAGTTTTAAATTCCTTCCCCACATTTATATACTGCCTAACGTTGGGCAAATAACTTTCCTGGGCCTTAGTTTGCTCTTCTATGAAATGGTGATAATGGTAGTTGGTCCTGAGGATAAATGTGCTACAATTATAAAACATCTAGAAATAGCCTGCTAGAGAAGAGTCACCCAATGAGCAGTGATGAGGAGGATGATGACAGATGGTGGAGATGGTGGCGATATAGTAATTGGTTTATAATACTGTTGACTAGATTGTATTGCTCACAATAACTGTTTTATTTTAAGATGAAGTGGCTGTAATTGATGAAATTCAAATGATCAGAGATCCAGCCAGAGGATGGGCCTGGACCAGAGCACTTCTAGGTTGGTGGTCTTAATGCTCTAAGAGCTGTGCTTTGTGACACCTGCACTAACGAGTTTGTCCACTTGACACTGCCAAGTAGTGTCAATTAGATCTTCTCTTTTTGACACAAAATCAATTAAAAAAGCTAAGTGTGAGTTTTTATTTTTTTAAACATTAGTAGTGGGAAGTCTATTTTTCCTACTATAAAATTAGCATGACTATGTAATTAAAGTTAAAATATTCAGATCTTGCCTTGTTTACACAACCACTGTTGATATTTCAATGTTTCATATTAGTCTTTTTCCTTATGTGAATATGCATTGTGTTTTGAAAACATAATTTTGTATCTTGCTTTTTTTGTTTCTTGCTTTTTTATGGTTCTGTTGTTTCTTTGTTAATTTTTTTCATCCCACATCATAAAGTGATTGCATATTCTCTATTGACGAGCAGGAGCATAATTCGTTCCATAGAGTTGAACCTTTTTCTCTGCTATTAATAGTGGTGCCATAAAAATCTTCATGGCCATAGCTACTTATTTATTTATTTTTATTATTTCTTTAAGATAGGCTCCTGGAAGTGGAGTTCTTAAGGTCCAGGACATGAGTAAATATTTTTATTGCTTGATGTTGGAGTTTTGATTAGCATTTTGTAGGGCAGATGTTTTCAAATTTAAAAGCAAAGTGTTAAAAAATTTTCTTCAAACATGAGAGTATGCATAAAATAGGTGGGAGTGGGTCTAGTTAGGAATAGGGAGCTTGAAGTTTCTTCTCCCCCTCAGAGAGTCCATGGAACTTAATTCCAAAAACACAAGTTTCAGAGCTGTGTTCAGTACTACATATAGAGTGCCAGGTTCTCATCCTGGCTGGCTTCCCATTCTACTTGACACCTTGGTCAAAGCAATTTAATAACCTGAGATTCATAAAAGTAGAAATAAACTTTGCATACTAGAAGGCAGTATTTTAAGGTTTGCTTCAGAGAGATAATATGAGTCTTTGTGAAATTACTTAATATAAAGTTGTATAACAGTAGATAAGCAAATGTAAAGTATGTTGCTATATAAAGTTTTGCATATTTTTAGAAAATTTTAAATTTAAAAAAATTTCCAATTTTGCGTTGATAGGACTCTGTGCTGAAGAAGTCCATCTGTGTGGAGAGTCTGCTGCTATTGACCTGGTTACTGAGCTTATGTACACAACTGGGGAGGAAGTGGAGGTACTAGATTATATGCTTTTTCTCAAGTTAGCGCATCACGTAGCGCGAGCACCTACGCAGCGGGTTCATAGGCACTAGATAGTGGCAAGAGCAGAACGTAACTATAAAAAGAAAGCTTCATTTTCTCATGATTGACTGGATCATACATTTTTGGTTGACCCTCCTTCCACCCTAAGTCTTCCAAGGGTAGAGGAGATTCTTCATCATCTCTTACTAAAACCTTATGGGGTTTGAGCAGATAACTTTAGAATTAAGTATATCATAAGGGTTGGAGAGTTGAGAGTCAGCACGGGTTTGTGGTTTTCAGTCTTACATGGCAGATATTGGGGCCTTTGATATGTGTCTAATTGCCAGATACAGTTTGTGTCCCTTTTTGAAATTCCGGGAGTAGGAAAATAACTGATGTCCTTTTTTTTTTTTTATTAGAATTTTTTTTTTTAAGTATTGCATTATTGGGGACCAGCAAATGGTTCTGGTTTTGTCACTGGACTCTTACGTGGTCGACCATGGTTTGAGTCCTGGACACTGCAGCTTGAAACTCATGCCAGGTGCATATGTGTGTGTGTGCCCCAAATACCAAGAGAATGGAGGAGAAGGGATTATAGTGGGGTGAATCCCCCCAAGGGGTGTGGAGGGGGATTTCTTACCTTCTATCTCTCTGTTTCTGTCTTTCTAGTGAGCACACTTGCCCTATAGCAAAAATCTCCTTAAAATAATAATAGTAATAAAGTATTGTATGTAGTATCGCGCTGCAATACTCACGCCTCAGCCTCCTGAGTTGTTGAGACTATAGACATGCTTCATTGTGTCTAGCTTTTAGGGTGGGCCAGGAATCAAACCTAGGTTTCTCATGTGGCCTCAGCTGAGGAACAGCGTCGACTAGCACATAGTACTGCGCTAGGTCCTGGTTTCCTTTTTATCCTACTTTTCTTTTTCTTTATTGGAGTTTCATAAGGGGATGAAGAAATGTTTTTTAAATAGTCTATTATTATAGCTTGCCCTTAGCTTTCGGGGAGAGATGTGAAATGTGGGGGAGGAGTTCTGGATTCCAGTCTGGCTATTGCTATTCTTAGCTTTGCATTCTTAGACAAATCACAGAAGGATAGAACTGAAAAAAAGACCTCAGGTCTAAACGTTTTTTGTTAATGAGAGACGATGGGAGGTAGGTATTCATTTTGTTTTGTTTTGTTTACAGGTTTTTGCCATAGGGCCTGGGCGCTTGCCAGAGAGAGGCAGTGAGAAGGAAAGTGAGAGATAACCTCCTAGTTGGGTAGATGGCCACACCGCAATCCCTTCTCCATTCACTTCTTGGGATTTGGGGCACACAGGCCTTGCATGAGTTTTAAGCTGCCAGATTTGGGGATTCAAATTGCTATGCCATGTGCTGACCCCAAGAGAGAGATTTTTTGATGTGATGTCTTCATGATTCTTGCTCAGCCTCCCAGTCAGCTAGACCACAGTTGTGTGCCACCTCACCCAGTGTGTTTAGAGTGGGCTGGGAACCAAAGCTAGGTCTCCCGTGTGACACCCCCCCATACACTCCTTAACACAGCAGAGGTCTTCCATTGTGCTTCTGCAGGTGGCCTAACCGTTTACTGGGCCATATTTCACTCTTCAATAAAATAAATAATAGTTAACTCTTCTGCACGTATGGTACCACATTGCCCTGAAAATCAAGTATATGTGACAGTGCTTTGAAAATGTGTGAAACACTGTAATATTTAGAGATGAGAACTGAAGGTGACACTTATCAAAATAAATGTGTGTGTTTGCCCTTGAAAAATGCTGCTTATTAATTTTTAGCTACTCTCAGTTGCTTGATAAGCTATTCACTTAATTATTAGTCACAGGAAGTTGAGTTGGGCATATTATTTTACCGTCACTTGTCTTTACTGTAGGTTCGAACCTATGACAGACTTACCCCCATTTCTGTGCTGGATCGTGCCCTAGAAACTTTAGACAATCTGCGGCCTGGGGACTGCATTGTCTGTTTCAGCAAGAATGATATTTATTCTGTGAGTCGACAGATTGAAATTCGGGGATTGGAATCAGCTGTTATATACGGCAGTCTCCCACCTGGTAATTATGGACTTTTTCATTGTTTCAGGATAAGGAATCTCATACTTTTGCCATTTATGTTGAGACATGTATAGAACACACAATAAAAATACATAGCAATAAGCCTATTCATGTATCAGTAATTTGTTATAAGTCATATAAAATACTTCTCTAGTTCAGAGGTATTGGGTTTTTGGAAAAATCATGATACATTTTTGCATAGAAAAACTGAAAAAGGGCTGGCAGGTGGTGTGGCGTGGTGGTTAAAGGTGCTGGATTCCCATATGGCCGACCGTGGTTCAAGTCCCAGACCTAGTGGCTTGCTTTCTCCCTTTCTCTCTCTGTCTCTCTCTCTGGTCAAATTTTAAAATAGTAAAGGGACCAGCAGTTGGCGTAATGGCTATGTCACTGGACTCCCACGTAGTTGACTGCAGTTCGAGTCCCAGACCCATTGGCTTAAACTCACGCTGGATGCATGTGCGTGCGTGCCCAAGATCCCAAGAGGAGAATGGAGGATAAGGTATTGCAGAGTGACCATCCTCCCTTGGGGGTGATTTCTCGCTTTCTGTCTCTGTCTCTGGAGAGTGCACGCGCCCTGTAGCAAAAACCTCTCCAGAAATAAAATAAGAATAACAAATGCAAATAAATAAGTAAATAATTCTTTTTAAAAAAAAAGACAAAAAAATACATCATGACTGTACTGACAATCCAATATTTTAATTGTTTTAGGTCTAGTTATTTGGCTATATATCTTTTTAACATTCTTTCTTTCTTTATTTAAATTTGACCAAAGGGGTGAAGGGGAGAGAGAGAGAGAGAGCTGCCACGTCTGGGACTTTAACCATGGTCAGCCATGTGCAAGTCCAGCGCCCTTAACCACCACACCACCTGCTGGCCCTAGGCTGTATTTTTTTCTTTTTTTGGAAAGATTTTTGCTATAGGGTGTGAGTGCTTGCTAGAGAGACAGAGACAAGAGAGAAAGAACGCAAGAAATCACCACCCAGAAAAGATGGCCACACTGCAATCCCTTCTCCTCCATTCTCCTCTTGGGATTTTGGCCCAGTGTGAGTTTCAAGCTACCAGGTCTGGTACTCAGACTGTGGTCAACCAAGAGGGAGTCCAGTACCTAAGCCACTACACCATCTGCTGTTCCCCTATTAGAATGTATTTTAAATGTTAAGTTTTTACAGGAATGTCATTAAATACGGACTTGGTAATATCCTTCAAGTGGTAGTACTAAAATCTGATAAGTATCTTTAGAAATGATAAGGCTGGTAATGGTGAAGGATTGTGTGGCTAATTTGAGGGGCCATTGAAAGGGGATATTTAAGGAGTAATAGCTCTTTCAGGATATAGAGAAATAAAGCTTGAAATGGAAAGAGCACAAGGTGTGGATTTCCAAGATATACTTAGCATGATACAATAAAAGACAGAGAATGCTGACTTAACACAAACTGTTCTTATTTTAGGGACCAAACTTGCTCAAGCAAAAAAGTTTAATGACCCTGATGATCCATGCAAAATCCTGGTTGCTACAGATGCAATTGGCATGGGGCTTAATTTGTAAGTAATAAGGGTGGACATTTGGTGGGTTAGACGGCCACATTTTTGCTATTGTTTTTCAGTTTTCTAGTTGGCATTAATGGCCAAACATATTCATTTAGGAGAATGGGTATTGCAGTTTGAGATTTAGCTTGTTTACACCTGTTGGGAACAAAACAACAATGCTGTGTAGCATCAGGACTTCTGGGTGCTGCCTCCCAGTACGGCTGTCCTGTTACTGTATCACCTCACTTTATTTTCAGTCAACAGGTGTTTGAGTGTCTCTGCTGTGTGTGGGGCTAGCCATTATCTACAGTGATAAGTAAAGTTAAGCCTAAATATTCCACCCTGGGTGATGAAGGCACTTATTCCTTTCTGAATCAAAGAAAACTAATGAAAACTGTTAATAGCAGCCAGCTTGCTTTTTTTTTTTTTTTTTTTTTTTAAACCCCCAGCATGTCACAGGGCACATTCATTTATTTGCCAGACAGCGACAGTGAGAGGGAAAATGAGAAATGACCCCCTAGCTGGGAGGGCCATACCACAGTCCCTTCTCTTCTATTCTCCTGGGATTTTGGGCACACATGCACATGCACCTGGCATGATTTCAAGCCATGAGGTCCAAAGCTCAAATCATGGTCTGCCATGTGGGAGTTCATTGCTTAATAGCCCTGCAACCAACTTTTAAAGCATTATGAGAGTGCTTTGAATTATTTGTTTAAAAAAAAAAGTCATTTTCTGTAGCTTTACCAAGTATATGCCATACAATTCACCTATTATAAGTGTTCAGTTTGATGATTTTTAGTCATTATCCATAGCTGTTAAAAAATACTTTTGAAGGGAAGAAAAAGAATTACCAACAAACCTCTTTTTTAACTGATGGGAAGATCATAGGTAGGTCTAAACTAGAATTGGAGTGAGCATTTTTCTGATAGTTCAAGTGATGGAAGGTTTTTCACTGTCTGTGGGATCACTTTTATTTCTATTTCAGGAGCATAAAGAGAATTATATTTTACTCCCTGATGAAGCCCAGTATCAATGAAAAGGGTGAGAGAGAAATAGAACCAATCACCACATCTCAGGCTCTGCAGATTGCTGGCAGAGCTGGTAGATTCAGCTCGCAGTTTAAAGAAGGAGAGGTTACAACGATGAATCGTGAAGACCTTGGTTTATTAAAGGAAATTTTGAATAGGCCTGTGGATCCTATAAGGGTAAGGTACATGTTAATTAGAACTGCTGTGGTGGAGACCCCTGTAACAAAAAATAACCCAAAACATTAATATTTGCTCCAAAAAAAAGAATTATTTTATTGAACTTTATTTGTTTATTTATTTATTTTAATTTGATGAGAGAGAGAGAGAAGGGGGGAGTGAGAAAGCAAGCCGCCAGGTCCAGGACTCGAACCATGGTTAGCCATGTGGGAGTCCAGTACCCTTAACCATCATGCCAACTGCTGGCCCCTTAAGCAAAAAGCTAAAAGTTGTCTGGAAAATATGAGGTAATGCAAGAAAAAGTTCCTTGAGTGAAACTGTGGTTGAAATAATTTTTGTGGCTTTTATTAAGAATACGGTCAGATTCAAAGTGGCTCCCAGTACAGCTGATAATGATACACTCCTGTTCCATCTTTTGTACCAAGTTTCTTGTCCTTATGCTCTTCCTCCCTCCCTTATGGCTCATTGCTCTTGCCTCCTTTCCTCTTCTCCATTCTCTTTTTCTTTCTCTCTTTTTTCTTGCTTCATTCCTCTACTTACCTCTGGGCATTTCTTAGCACTGCAAAGTACAGTTAAGGAGATACCTGACTGTTGCCAGGTAGTGGAACAGTGGCAATGTAACTGGACCCTTATAGGAGAGGTCCTGAGTTCATGTCCTGGGGCCTCCCTAAGCATGCTGGGTGCATGCACACGTGCCCATGGTCCAACCCAGCTGAGATGGAAGGTGAATCACAGTGTGGGGACCCTTTTGCGGTTCTGTCCCTCTCTCTTCCTCTCTCTGTATCTTTCTCATGAAAGATATAAATAAGCTTTAAAAAAAAAAGATACCTAACTTCCAGTTTAGACATTTTCCTATGTCTGTATATGTGTGTGCAATTTTATTGCCCTGATTAAAATGACTGGGTTTTTCTTGTTCCTTTTTATTCACTGAGGAGAATTGACACTTAGAAAATTGTTTTACACTGTAAAGTATGTTTCGTACTCCAACAGATCATCATAGATTTCAGCAATATGACTAAAATACAATACTCAATGACCATAATCTATCATTTTGCTAAGTAATTTTACCAGCTTTTCTAATTGGTAGTAAATGACAAAATGATGTTTTTTCCCTCTATTTTGGCCAAATTTTTGTCATCTACTTATTCAGTAATAGCTGAAATGTAAAACTTTATCTTGAAATATCTTAAGATAATGTGTCCTTTATTTAAAAAAATAAGCTTATGGCTTTTTCTTTATTTTTTTAATTTTTACAAAAGGCAGCCGGTCTTCATCCAACTGCTGAACAGATAGAAATGTTTGCCTACCATCTCCCTGATACAACACTTTCTAATCTCATTGTAAGTGGAAACTCACTTTTAAATCTCTTCTGAAAATATATTGATGTGTCTGACCATTGGCTATCTAACCTCATGGGTGTGAATGGATAGTCTGTTTTTGTGAAGATGCTATTTATGGAATTTCTAAGTTTTAGGTTGGGAAGTCTCTGGGGGAAATCTGTTAGATTTAGGAGGTCGATTAAAAAGATCATCTTTTATTGACTTGAATACATTATTCATGCCCAGTTAGGCAGTTCAATAATTTCATGTATCTTTTTTTTTTTCTTCAAGGATATTTTTGTAGACTTTTCACAAGTTGATGGGCAGTATTTTGTCTGCAATATGGATGATTTTAAATTTTCTGCAGAGTTGATTCAGCATATTCCGTTAAGTCTGCGAGTGAGGTATGTCTTCTGCACAGCCCCTATCAACAAGAAGCAGCCTTTTGTCTGTTCTTCATTATTACAGGTAAGCTTTTAGCTCAGTGGTTATTTTTCTTAAGAGAGATTTTTGCTGCAGGGCACATGTATTCACTGGAGAGACAGAGAGATAGAAACAAGATAACACCCCCCGGGGAAGAGGGCCACACTGCAGTCCCTTCTCCATTCTCTTCTTGGGATTTTGGCCACATATGCACACGTGCCTGGAGTGAGTTTTAAGCAACAGGGTCCAGGACCCAAACTGCTGTAGGTCATGTGGGAGTCCTGCGACATAGCCATCACACCATCTGCTGGTCCCACTTGATGGTATTTTGAATTGTTTTAGGTTGAAGCATTTTTCCCAAACTGTAATTTGTTACTCAAAACAATTGGAAGTGTACTCTATAATCTGAGAGACTTTGTGAAAGTTTAAATATAAAGGGACTCTCTTTATTGCACATGATTTTGGGGATAAGTGGGAACCCTTGCTTTATATTTGGACTTATACAGTAGCCTTTGTGAGAAAGATAAAACAAATTAAAAATATAATTAGATAAAATGTCTCAAGGAAGAGAGCTTTGCCTGATAATGCACATTTCCCTCATTAGCATGGGGCGTGTTATACTTAGAAGCAGGGTTAGGGTTAGTGGTGGCATTTGTATTTAGTTTTCTTGACAGGGCTTGCTGTCTTGTACGAATATGGTGCCAAGATTCTGGTTCCTTTTGTTTAACCTATCTAATCACTTAACTTCTGGGGAACACAAGAGTCTGGGAGTTTGAGGGGGGGGCCAGAAAGTGCTGTGGGAACTGAACTTACTGTTCTTGCTTCTTTCGGGGGCATTGCATGTCCTGCTGCCTCTGCTTGGTGTGCTTTCCCCCATCCACTGAACCCAAAGACCTCCTCCTCTTTGCATCTTTACTGTCTTGTTGAGGTTCACTGCCATTGCCAGTGTAGGCCTACTCTATGTACTAACTCTGTTCTGATCAACTCTATTTCTTTTAATTCTAATTTTAATTTTTTTTTTTAGAGGTTTTTGTTATAGTGCACATGCGCTTGCCAGACAGACAGCTAGAAAGCGAGAAATCACCCCCCAGGGGGGATGGCCATGCTGCAATCTTTTCTCCTCCATTCTCCTCTTGGGATCTTGAGCATGCATGCACACATGCCCAGCGTGAGTTTTAAGCCACTGGGTCCAGGACATGAACCGCGGTCAACTACGTGGGAGTCCAGCGACATAGCCATTACACTAACTGCCGGTCCCCTGTATTTCTTTTATTTTTTAAAAGAATTATTTTATTTAACTTTATTTATCCATTTATTTATTTATTTATATCAATTTGACCAGAGAGGGACAGAATGAGAGAGAGAGAGAGAGAGAAAGAAAAGAAAAGAAAAGAAAGAGAGAAAGCAAGCAAGAAAGCCAGCCATCAGGTCCAGGGCTTGAACTGCAGTCGGCCATGGGGAGTTCAGTGCCTTCAACCATCACACCGTCTGCCAACCCCCTGATCAACTCTATTTCTAAATTTACTCTTGAAATATTTTGCAGTCACTTAAATAGTACATAAATACTTTCCCTTTGTACAAAATTAAAACATTGTAGATAGATTAAATTTGGCTACTACATCTGGACTCTGTCATCTGAGTTGAACTGATAACTAAATTTGTTGCCATTTATTAGTTTGTATTTTTGCAGACCTTTCTTGTTGCATCTGCCTACATACATGTACATGTAGAAAGTCTAGTTTTTTTGTGTGTATGCGTTTTCCTGTAAATGTTAACATAATCAATAATTCTGCAACCTGCTCTTTTCTTTTTCCCTGCATAGTATGTGTTAGAGGTTTTCTGTGTCCAGGTGTTTACTCAGACAATGTTTCTTTATTTACTCTTTTTTTAAGAGATTTTTTTTCCTTCTGCCCCAGAGGGTGTGTGCTTGCCAGAGAGAGAGACAGAGACTGAGACAGTGAGAGGGAAAGTGAGAAATCAGCCCCCAGGGGAATGGTCACACTGCAATTTTTTCTCCTAGGATCTTGGGTACACACGCACAGGCACCCAGCGTGATTTTCAAGCCACCGGGTCCAGGCGTGAAACTGCGGTCAGCCATGTGGGATTTCAGTAATGTAACTGCTACACCATCTGCTGACCCCGATGATGTTTCTTAGAGCCGACATTTGTTAGGGACTTAGCACAAGGAACAGTCTTAAACTGCAGTAAACTGACCAGAATGGAGCTCAATCCCACAGCCTTCACGCAGCTATACAGATAAAGCAGAAATTCTTTACTAAGTAGTAAGGAGACTCTAGAACAATACAGGTCAAGAATTAATGTTTTGGGACCAGCAGTTAGCATAATGGCTATGTCGCTGGACTCCCACGTAGTCGACCATGGTTCGCATCCCGGACCAGTGACTTAAAACTCACGCCGGGCGCGTGTGCATGTGTGCCCAAGATCCCGAGAGGAGAATGGAGGAGAAGGGATTGCAGTGTGGCCATCCCCCCTGGGGGGTGATTTCTCGCTTTCTGTCTCTCTGTCTCTCTCTGGCTGGCGAGTGCACGCGCCCGATTGCAAAAACCTCTCCAAAAAAAAAAAAAGAATTAATGTTTTCTATTTAAAGGTTAAAATGTAAAATATGGAGATTTTTTTTTCTTTAACTTTTAAAAAATTTTATCATTTCTTTAATTGTCAAAGGGTGCATGCACTCACCAGGTAGAAAGAGGTAGAAAACACCCCCTAATTAGATGTAGTCTTGCCTTAATCCCTTTTCCTCTATTTCTCCATCCAGTCAGAATTTTAGGCACGTACACCCAGGTACCCAGTGTGTTTTTCAAGCTTCTGGGGCTGGAGTTCAAACTGTAGTAGGCCATATGGGATCTGGCTTCCAATGCACAGCACTGTGTTTGTGTGTGTGTGTGTGTGTGTGTGTGTGTGTGTGTGTAAGTTTATTTCTTCCATGGGAGAGATGGGAGGTGTGGGACAGGTACCCTTGTTAGTTGTTGCCACACCATGATCCACCCCTGCCACCCTTTGGGCCCACCAGGGTCACAGGTGCATGCGAGGCCATGTGGGATCTGGCCTCATACACAGCGCTGTGTGTGTGTGTGTGTGTGTGTGTGTGTGTGTGTGTGTGTGTAAGTTTATTTCTTCCATGGGAGAGATGGGAGGTGTGGGACAGGTACCCTTGTTAGTTGTTGCCACACCATGATCCACCCCTGCCACCCTTTGGGCCCACCAGGGTCACAGGTGCATGCGTACACCCAGTATGTTCAGTCGACTGAGATCTGAACCCCAGTCTACCATGCAGCTCCAGCATTTCAGAGCGTCATCCTGTAACCTGTGCCACCGTGACTGGACCCTTTTCCTTTTCTCTCCATCATTACTGGACTGTAAAAAGCTCAGTTCCATGGATGAGCTTCTGAGGCCCTGCAGGACTGTGTTTTTGATGAAATGGGGATAGAGTGGGGTAACCATTGAAGACAGTGCTTTTGAAACTGCCCAACAGAGGTCTTTCCGGACTGGCTGCTGATAGAGGTGATATGTGGACAGGGATCTCTCACTGCTCGCTTTCTCTTACGTATTGGGCTGCTTCTGGTTGTGGCCAAAGATATTAAAGCCATCGCATTTATGTGAGATTTTCAGAACTTATCTTTGGCACGTCTTGCTTCGCAGTTTAGTATGGTCATGTTTCCATCCTTCATGGCCATTCTACTTGGCATTTATTAAACTTGGCGGAGTGCACCAGCCTGAATTTAATAAAATCATAGCATTATTTAACCACAGTTGGTCTAGAATTGCCCTGCCTCTGAAACATTAGCCTTGCTCAGAGTAAGCATTTAGAGATAATTTCCCTAATTAGGAAACAAATAATTTGAAATTAGCTTCTTCTTCTTCTTTTTTTTTTTTTAAGAATTTTTTTGCTATAGGGTGCATGCACTCACCAGAGAGACAGACAGTGAGAAATCACCCACTGGGGGGATGGCCACACTGCAGTCTCTTCTCTAGTGTCTTCTCAGGATTTTGGGCACACATGCACCCATGCTCAAAATTAGTTTGAAACCAATGGGTCTGAGACAAAACTGCCATTGGTGTTGCCACACCAATGCTGGAGTCCAGCAACATAATCATTATGCCATCTGCTGGTCCCAGTTTTTGATTGTCAGTGGGCTTATACTTGCCAGAGGAAAAGACAAAAAGAAAGCATCCCTCAATGAGGGATGGTTATGCTGTAATCTCTTCTTCATTTCTCCATCCTGTTGAGATTTGGGAGTATGCTCCCACATATTTATCAGCAAGGGCTGGGATTTGGGACATTAACAAGACAGAGAAAAATAAGCTTATTTTTGACGTTATGGGGCTATTACATGATAAGGTAGAAATGAGACTCTTTAGGCACTATCTGCCCATAGGTTAGAACATAAAATGTTCGAAAGGGAGAGCTAATAGAGTTAGGCTCTAGAAAGTTAGTCCTTGTGCTGTTTACTCATTCATTCATTTCATTCATTCATTTATTTTTTAGAATTATTTATGGGTCCAGCAGATGGCATAATGGTTACATTGCTGGGCTCCCACTTAGTTGACTGTGGTTTGAGTCTCGGACACAACAGCTTAAAACCAGCGCTGGGTGCATGTGCATGTGTACCCAAGGTCCTGAGAGGAAAATGGAGAAGAGATTCCAGTGCGGCCATACCCCCCCCAGGGGGCTGATTTCTCACTTTCTGTCTCTTTTTTAAAGAGTTTTGCTATAGGGCATGGGCGCTCACCAGAAAGATAGAGAGCAACAGAGAGACAAAAAGTAAGAAGTCACCATCCCCCAGAGAGATGGCCACACCATGATCCCTTCTCCTCCATTTTCCTCTCAGGATCTTGAGCATGCACGCACATACACTCAGTATGAGTTTAAGCTACCGGGTTTGGGACTTGAACCACAGTTGACTCATGGGGTCCAGCTACATAACCATTACACCATCTGCTGGCCCCTATTATGCCTTGATTTTACAAAAATAAAGTCATCTCCCTCCCTGCCCTTTCTTTCCCCAGTTTTTGCTAGGGGTTACATGTGTTCACTAGAGGGAAAAAGAACACCCTTCATAGAGTATGGTCATGCTGTAATCTCTTCTCCATCTCTTTTTCCTTTCAGGATTTTGGGAATACACACACCTGCCCTCCCTATCTCTGTGTGGTTCTCAGTTATCTGCATCCAGGACTTGCACTGTGTGGTCGGCCATGTTACATCGGCTGCCTTAACCACCAGGCCAGAGCTGGCCCCCTTTTTTCTTTTTTTAACAAAAGGATCTTTAAGTCTTATAATGATAGAAAACTATAAAAGAGGAGAGAAACTAGCCTGTCTATTTTTTAATTTTTTTTGGAGAGGTTTTTGCTATAGGGCGCGTGCGCTCACCAGACAGAGAGAGACAGATAGAAAGTGAGAAATCACCCCCCAAGGAGGATGGCCATGCCTCAGTTCCTTCTCCTCCATTCTCCTCTTGGGATCTGGGGCACACACGCACACGCGCCTGGCGTGAGTTTTAAGCCACCGGGTCCGGGACGTGAACCGTGGTCGACTACGTGGGAGTCCAGCGACATAGCCATTATGCTAACTACTGGTTCCCTAGCCTGTCTATTGAGATACAACTACAGTTAACATTTCATTGTACTTTCTTTTTCTTTCTAATCAGAGACTGGAGGGAATTCTGGTTCTTTTTTTTTTTTTTTTTTTTAGAGATTTTTGCTATAGGACATGTGCGCTCGCCAAATAGAGACAGAGAGACAGAAAGCGAGAAATCACCCCCCCCCCAGGGGGGATGGCCATGCTGCA
>NW_006159730.1:1590309-1591302 GCF_000334495.1 Tupaia belangeri chinensis | reverse complement strand
TAGCATGAATGAGCCCCTAACTTTTGCGTGGTTACGCCGATATATTAAATGGCCATTACTTCCACCTAAGAATATTAAAGACCTTATGGATCTTGAAGCTGTCCATGACGTCTTGGATCTTTACCTGTGGCTAAGGTACCAATATTTTTCCTTCCTGTGCTCTCATTTTTTAAGTAATAGGGCAAATCACATGGTTTTTTAAAAATTGCCAGTGGACACATGTGCTTGCAGAATGTTGAGTGGGGGAGGAAAGCACCCCCACACACAGGGTACGGTCATGTTGCAGCCCCTTTTCCTCCATTTCTCCATCCTGTTGGGGTTTGGGGTACTCATGCACATGCACCTGGGGTGTTTTTCTAGCCTCCAGGTCGGGATTTGGCTATGTGGGATCCAGCTCCCTTAACCACCAGGCCACAGGGTCAGCCCCACAGGATTTTTTATGAGTGATATTTTTTTGCTCTTTCAAATTAGGCACATTAACAAGGCTCTCTGTTACGTTTATTGTCCATTAAGGTGGTTGAGCCTAGTTTATGCCCATTCTAAACATCTCTTTAAGGAGTCATTGTGATCTTAGTTAAGATAGCTAGGTGAGAAGGTCCACGAGGTCTTGCTACTGAAAGAGAGAGATCTGGTCCAGAAACACTGGTATTGTGGGACCTTGTTAGAAATACAGAATATCGGGCCCATCCTAGACTTAGTCAGATTCTGCATTATTACAAGCTCCCAAAGTGATGTGTTTGTACATTGATGTTTGAGAAGCTCTGCTCTAAACGAGGGGTTCTCTAAAGAGGGGCACGTCTCATTGGAGAAGTCTATCGATATCCCTTGAGAGCCAAGTGACAACCTACTTAATAATGACGTGCTCCTTGGCTTCATCGGAGCAGAAGTTAAGATTGAACAACACACTGGTCAGAGTTTACAAAAAGAGAGAACATTTGGAATTAACCAGTGTCAAGGTGTAGGATGTGATTGCACTCAGCCCAGTGACTCAGA
>NW_006159730.1:1588621-1590278 GCF_000334495.1 Tupaia belangeri chinensis | reverse complement strand
TAATGTGATGTGTTCTTTTTCCCAGCTATCGATTTCTGGATATGTTTCCAGATGCCAGCCTCATTCGAGACCTCCAGAAAGAACTGGATGGCATTATCCAGGAGGGTGTACACAACATCACCAAACTGATTAAAATTTCTGAGACACATAAGCTGTTGAATTTGGAGAGCTTGTCAGCAGTGAATCAGTCTCAGGTGTCAGGAACCTCGAAGAGCCAAGCTAGAAGGATGCGTGGCACCAAAGCTGCAGGGAGTAAAGCTGCTGAGCCCCTCAGTCCCAATGCAGGAGAGCTGTCCCTTGCTTCCAGGTTGGTGCAGCAGGGACTCCTCACTCCAGACATGCTGAAACAGCTTGAAAAGGAGTGGTTGTCACAACAGACTGAAGACAGCAAGGAAAGAACTGAGTCTGGGACTTACTCGAAAGGAACAAGAAGAAAGAAGAAGGAACCTGATTCAGAATAGTTTGTCTTATTTTATTTTTTTTACAATAAAAATCTATTTTAGAATCCTTTTTCCTCATATGCATTTACTACCTGCTGTGGTTTTTGTGGCTGTTTCGTACTGGGTGTTTTTGTACAGAAGAATTAACTCTTAAAGATGACTAACCCACTGTGTGTTTTGATAATGCGAAAATACTAGGATGTCTTAGAACTTTTATTTAACTGTATCCTATGGCCGTTGTAGTATGGCACTGAGACAGTGCACTGTGAGGAACTCTGCATGGGAGTACAACTAGTTTGGTGAGTCGTTTGACTAGTTTCCTGTACCATTGCTGAAGGTGTCATGGATGAAATTCTTGACAAACATTACTGCCTGTTGTACCCATCTGCCAGAGGGAGCCATGCACCCAGGTTCTAAACATAAGTGGTTCCCGCCCTCTTGGAGCTCATATGTTGGTAGGGGAAGTGGGAACAAGTTCATAAATAAACAAGGTCAGCTCTGACGGAGATGGTTGCCCAGCTAGTTCACTGCTGCATCCCCAATTCCTGGAGCAGAGTGGAGGTACCCTCAGTCTTGGTGAAGCGAGTAGATGCAATGCCAGGCGCAGATGCTGAAACAAGTTGATTGATGGAAATGGCTGTGGGTGGTGGTGCTGGGCTGCTTTAGATAGGGTGGTTGTCCCTTGTCCAAAGGCCAGTCTGATGCATTGTCCTCTCTTTGTCCGACAAAATTTTCAACTCTGGTTGGAAACGTACCTGAAAGGAGTTTAAAGGTATAAGCTTTGGAATTGGACAGACTACTTGAGCTTTTCTCCTTGCTGCCAGCTCTGTGAATTTGCCCCAGGGGCTTGATTTTCTATATCTGAAGATGGGCAATATACCTGTCTGGAGTCATTTGAAAGGTTGAGTGTGCCAGTTATACAAGGCTTGCCACACAGAAAGTGTTATAAATGACTTTGGGCTCATTCTGGGTTATGAATTCAACTCTTAGCTGAACTAACTAGAACTGGACTAATTTTTTGAGCAAATGTTAATTGACACTAACTTCAGCTTAGAACTTAAACCATTTTTTTTACTTTCTTTTTTTTTTGGAGAGATTTTTCACTGTAGGGCGCGTGCACTCGCCAGACAGACAGAGAGAGACAGAGAGACAGAAAGCGAGAAATCACCCCCCAGGGGGGATGGTCACGCCGCAATCCCTTCTCCTCCATTCTCCTC
>NW_006159730.1:1577368-1587658 GCF_000334495.1 Tupaia belangeri chinensis | reverse complement strand
TTTTTTTTGGAGAGATTTTCACTGTAGGGCGCGTGCGCTCGCCAGACAGACAGAGAGAGACATAGAGACAGAAAGCGAGAAATCACCCCCCAGGGGGGATGGTCACGCCGCAATCCCTTCTCCTCCATTCTCCTCTCGGGATCTTGGGCACGCACGCACACGCGCCCGGCGTGAGTTTTAAGCCACCGGGTCGGGGACACGAACCACGGTCGACTACGTGGGAGTCCAGCGACATAGCCATTACGCTAACTGCTGGTTCCCAGAACTTAAACCTTTGATAATCATCTCTCTGGCTTTTCTTTTGGTAGTTTAGAGTTAAGATACTTCATCTAGGGACCAGCAGGTGGTGTGTGGTGGTTAAGGTGCTGGACATTCCCACATGACCAACCATGGTTTGAGTCCTAGACCTGGAGGCCTGCTTTCTCGCTTTCTCTTTCTCTCTCTCTCTCTCTCTCTATCTATCTCTATCTCATCTTTCTCTGGTCAAGTTAAAATAAATAAATGAATAAATTTTTAAAAATGAAATAATTTTAAAAAAAAAAGGTACTTCATCTAACTGAATAACTTCATTATTCGCCTTCCAGGATATAAAGGCTGACTGGTGGCACTACCTACCTTTCTCTCTTGGTGGTGGGTAAACTAGCAAAATAAATGCCTAGGAGGGTGTAGCTGTTTTGATATTCTGCCTCAGGGCAACTTTAGTTTCCAGAATTTGCTTTCTTCTGTGACCACCATAGCAGACATGGTAGTCAGACCAGATGGTCTCAAGAAATACGAACTAAACTCGATGGCACATTTGGTCCCATTTAAGTGAAGATGTACAGAGTGTTGTTAGTTTTCTCACTTTTCCTTGCAACGTTGGGCAAGTTAAATGTTCTTCGAGCCTCAGGTAAGAGGTGGGAGTGGAGGATGATGACAGGGAAAGGCTGCTTGAACATTTAGCCAAAGAGTGTTTATAAACAGCAATAGTATGCCCTTTTCACCTTTCCCTTATTTTTTTTTTTTTTTCAGGCACAGGGGTCACTGGTTAAGCAGAAGAGAGTAAAAAAATAGGACATCAAAAATCTAATTGGAATGGCCTTGTATAATTCTCTGCATTATACTTGAAATTGTCATCACGAAAACAGCCTGGTCTTCTCTGCAGCAAGCTTGACATGCCACTTGTCTTTCTTTGGGGGCTTCTGGGCCAGTCATAGTTCAGGTGTGCATTTCACCAAGATCTTGCTCTCACCCTTCCTTTTTTTTTTGGAGTGGTTTTTGCTATAAGGCCCATGCGCTCGCCAGAAAGACAGAGAGAGAAAGCTAGAAATCACCCCCCAGGGGGTATGGTCACGCCACAATCCCTTCTCCATTCTCCTCTTAGGATCTTGGGCACGCACGCACATGCACCCAGTATGAATTTTAAGCCACCGGGTCCGGGACTCGAACCGTGGTTGTATACATGGGAGTCCAGCGACAGCCATTCTGCTAACTGCTGGTCCCCTATTCTCACCCTTGCTAAAATGCAACTCTTTTTTTTTTTTTTCTTCCAGTTTTCTAATAGGTTTTGAAATACTTGCCTGAAAACCCTCCTTTGACTATTGTAGATTCAACATCAACATGGGATGTGAACTGAGGCTTGGATGTTGATCTCAGTTCTATCACTATGGACCTGGGTAATTTAATTTAATAAAGTGTGGTTAGTATATAACTGGCTAGGGCCAGTGACTTGTAATGCTTTGTATGTTACATCTATGTAAGAGTGTAAATCTATAAAACGGAACTGTGTCTTCTGAAGAATGACTCAACCGTGACTCACAAATATACAAAACTGTCATCACAAATCATCTAAGTCTTGTGTCTCAGAACCGGGAGTCAGTAGCTATGACGTAGTCATTCATTCGTTCATTCTGTGTCCAACTCAAAGCAAGCCTATTAGAGTGTAATAAAAAGCATTCTGTCCATTTTTGCTCCATGCCCTTGCAAAGCTTCTGGCGCTTATAGAGCCTTGGAAAAGGCTTAGAACCCAGTGACAACTTGGAACCACCACGAACACACTTACAAAGTGCCGTGAATTGGTAATTCCCTGCTGGAAATTTCTTTTCACAGGTTTCTGTAATCATATATTTTTTTATTCCATAAGTGATTTCTAATGTTTACCAAATCGGTTGACTTTCTTTTTAAAAATTCATTATTTTAATTGCCAGAGGGCATGTACATTTGCCAGGGAGAGAGCGTGAAATCCCCAATGGGACCTGGTCATGCTGCAATTCTTTTTTTCTCTATTTCTTCACCCCATCAGAATTTTGGACCTGCTGTGTTTTTAAAGCCTCTAGGGTCAGGATTCAAGCAGCGAACAGGATTCAAGCAGTGCTGGCCATGCAGGATCAGCTCCCAATGTATTATGCCTAACCACTGTTTTACAGGGCTGGCCCTACCTTATTTTCTCTTAGGAACTTTTTTTTTTTTTTTTTTTTTTTGCCCTGTAGGGTGCTTGTGCTTGCCAGAGACAGAGATAGAAGAAAAATGAGAAATCACCCCTTGAGAGGGATGGCCACACCTCAGTCACTTCATTCTTTTCTCAGGTTGGTCATGCATGCACATGCAACCGGTGTGTTTTTCACACGCCCCTGGGTCTAGGACTTGAATTGTGTAATCAGCCCTATGAGATCTAGCACCTTAACTATCATACCACCTGCTGGCCTGTATTTTTCTCATTTTTGAGATTGTAATTAAGATAGAAAGTGGTTTTTTTTTAATTTATTTAATTTTATTCATTCATTTATTTTAATTTGACCAGAGAGAGAGAGAAGGAAAGTGAGAAAGCAAGCTACCAGGCCCAGGACTTGAACTGTGGTCAGCCATGTGGGAATGTCCAGCACCTTAACCACCACACACCTGCTGGTCCCCTAGAAAGTGTTTTTTTCTTAAAGATTTATTAAATTAATTTTAAAATTTGACCAGAAAGAGAAAGGGGAGAAAACAAGCTATCAGATCCAGATCTGGGACTCAAACTGCAGTCGGCCATATGGGAGTCCAGCACCTTAACCACCACAACACCTACTACTTCCACTGGAAAATTTTAAAGCCATATTAATTGGGTCACTCTGTGGCCTGGTGGTTAAGGCAGCTGGATCCCACATAGCTGACTATGTGATTCAAACCCTGGACCCTGTGACTTATTAAACGTGTCAGGCATGTGTGTATGTGCCACAAATCCTGAAAGGTGAAAGACATGGAGAAGGGACTGTAGCATGACCATTCCCCATGGGGGATGCTTTCTCCTCTTTCCCTCTCTCCATCTCTGGTGAGCACATGTACCCTCTAGCCCTCCCCCACAACAAAAGCTATGTGAATTGCATTTTCTTGTATGGCTTGCCCTTTTTTTTTTCCTTTTTAAGAGAGTTTTGCTATAGGGTGTGTGGTCACTGGAGAGAGAGAGACAGTGAGACAGAAAGCAAAAAATCACCCCCCAGGGGGATGGCCATACTGTAATCCCTCCTATTCCATTCTCCTCTCAGGATCTTGGGTGCACACATGCACATGCACCTGCTGGGTCCAGGACTCAAGCCACAGTCAACCAGGTGGGAGTCCAGCGACATAACCATTATGCCATCTGCTGGCCCTGTCTCGTCCTTTCTTGATACGTGTTTTGCGATATAGCTCTTAATGTGCAATTGTGATGATTAAAAAAAAGAAGCAATTGTGTCATAATTTCTTCATGCACATTCCCTGTCTTCTCTTAGGAATAAACCTATTAAAACTGATCAGTAATGGGCCAGCCAGTGGCATGGTGGTTAATGCTGGATTCTCCCACATGGCTGACCATGGTTTGAGTCTTGGACCTGGTGGCTTTTTTCTACTGCCCCCGCCCCCCCGTGTCTCTCTCTGGTCAAATTAAAATAAATGAATGAAGACATAAATAATTTTTAAAAAAACTGATAAGTAACATTCTTTTGAAATTTGCTAAGGACGGGACCAACAGTTGCCATAATGGCTATGTCACTGGACTCCCATGTAGTCGACTGCAGTCCAAGTCCCGGACCTGGTGGCTTAAACTCAAGCCGGGCACGTGTGCATGCATGCCCAAGATCACGAAAGGAGAATGGAGGAGAAGGGATTGTGGTGTGGCCATCCCCCCTGGGGAGTGATTTCTCGCTTTCTGTCTCTCTTTCTCTGGTGAGCACATGTGCCCTATAGCAAAAACCTCTCTAAAAAAAAAAAAATTGCTGAGGTGAATGTTTTTTGCTTCATTTGTGGTTGTTCCCATTAAAATACCACAGTAACTATAACTACTGGCAGAGTTTGGAAGTTTCCACATTGACATTCTTTTTATGAAGTTAATTTTTTAATTTTAAAAATAATTCTTTTTTCTTTCTTTATTCTTCAGTTTGTCCAGAGAGAAACAGAGAGAGAAAGGGAGAATGAGAATGCAAACCTCCAGGTCTGGGACTCAAACCATGGTTGGTCATGTGGGAGTCCAGCACCTTAAACACCACACCATCTGCCAGCCCCTCTTTTTATGAAGTTTACTGTCTTACACTTTTCCATTGCAGCAAATAGAATATCAACTGGTTTATATTATAACTTTGGACTTACCATCAAAAAAGATACAGGACAGAATTAAAGATCTGTTTTCTTGGGCCAGAAGGTGGCGTGGTGGTTAAGGCAACTGGCTCCTACGTGGCTGACTGTGGATTCGAATCTGGCAACTTGAAAAATATACTGGGTGCATGTGTGTGCGTGCCCAAAATCCCAAGAGGAGAATGGAGGAGAAAGGATTGTAGTGTGGCCATCTACCCTTGGGGGTGGTTTCTTACTTTCCCCCTTTCTGTTTTTCTTTGTCTCTGGTGAGCATGAGCACCCTATAGGAAAAAAAAAAAAAAAAAAAAAAAAAACAAAAACCCAAACCAAAAGCCAAACCAAAACAAAACAAACATCTGTTTTCTTTAGTAAAAGAAATAGAATCTGTTTCTTTTAGAGATTTTTGTTATATATAGGGTGCAAATGCTTGCCAGAGAGACACAGAGAAAGGCAGAAAGCAAGGAATCACCCCTCAAGGGGGATGGCCACACTGCAGTCCCTTCTCCATTCTCCTCTCGAGATTTTGGGCACACATGCACATACTCCTGGCATGAATTTCAAGCCTCCGGTTTGGAGACTCGAACCATAGTCGGCCATATGGGAGTCCAGTGACATGACCATTACATCATCTACTGGTCCTAAGAAATAGAATCTTGGCGGACCAGCAGTTGGCATAATGGCTATGGCACTGGACTCCCATGTAGTTGACTGCAGTTCAAGTCCTGGACCTGGAGGCTTAAACTCATGCTGGGCGCATATGCCCAAGATCCTGAGAGGAGAATGGAGGAGAAGGGATTACGGTGTGGCCATCCCTCCAGGGGGTGATTTCTCACTTTCTGTCTTTCTGTCTCTGTCTTTCTGGCAAGCACATGTGCCCAATAGCAAAAACCTCTCCAAAAAAAAAAAAAAGAAAAGAGAAAAGAAATAGAATCTTTATAAATTTCAAACTATTCCCATAATTACTGTAATGCACTGTTTATTCTAATGTTTTACTGAATACCCCAGCACTTTTTAATTCTAAATGACTAAACTGCTGGGGAGAGGTGGGGACAGCATAGGACTCTATGTCCTGCAAGACAATCCTACATAGGAAGGCTCCCAGTTCAAGTCTGGACACCTCCCTAAATATACTGGATGTACGTCTCCCCATGGCCTGGGGCAGGCTGAAGGCTAGGGGTGGATCATGCCATCAGGACTCTATTGGGAGTGTTCTCTTGCTCATGGGAGACATAAATGTATAAACTCAAACAGAAACGAGAGTATGGGGCCAGCCAATGACATGGTGGTTAAGGCAGCTGGATTCCATATGACTGACTGCATGGTTTGAATCCTGGACTCGGCAGCTTGAAAAACATGCCAGGTGTGTGTGAGTGTGTGCGCCAAATCCTGCCAGAATGGAAGAGGAGGGATTGCGGTGTGGCCATTGTCCCTGGGGATGCCCCCACCACCACCACCATGCATGTACCCTTTGGCAAAACTAAAAACAAGGGACCAGCAGATGGCGTAATGGTTACGTCCATGGATTCCCACATAGTTGACCACAGTTCAAGTCTTGGACCTGGTGGCTTAAACCCCACGCTGGGCTCATGTGCGTGCCCAAGATCCTGAGAGAAGAATGGAGGAGAAGGGATTGAGGCATGGCCATCCCCCCGGGGAGTAATTTCTCACTTTCTATCTCTTTGTCTCTCTGTGTCTTTAGTGAGTGCATGTACCCTATAGCAAAAATCTCTTAAAAAAAAAAAACTCACAAAAATTGCTATGAAGTTTTAAAAAAGTGATCAAGTGGGATGAGATGAAATAGGAGTTTTCAGAGGGGTCCCTAACTGGGCAAAGGCTTAGATTCAGGAGGTGCTTTTAGTGTGCCCACTGTGGGGGACGTTCCTTCCATGCTTTCGTTCTCGTGATCACGGAGGTAGTTGTGAATCCTTTGCAGAGATCAGCTTGGACCTCTTCCCTCTACAGTGAAGGCGGAGCTGAGCTAGGAACCCAGGGCCTGTGCGCATCCCAGCACATGACCTGGTGCTTTGGGCTGTGTTTTCCTTGTGTCTGCTTCCGGGTTAGTGGGAGCCAGTGTTGCACAGTGGCTAAGGGTGGGTTCCAGAGCCAGATCTCTGCATTCACAGCTATTCACCGCATACCGGTTGGTCTGTGCCTGCTGCTCATCTGAAGATGGGGAGAACAGTAGTTGCTGTGAGACTTGATGTGTCTTTTTTTTTTTTGGAGAGATTTTCACTATAGGGCGCGTGCGCTCGCCAGATAAAGAGAGACATAGAGACAGAAAGCGAGAAATCACCCCCCAGGGGGGATGGTCATGCCGCAATCCCTTCTCCTCCATTCTCTCGGGATCTTGGGCATGCACGCACATGCGCCCAGCATGAGTTTTAAGCCACTGGGTCCGGGATGCGAACCATGGTTGACTACGTGGGAGTCCAGTGACACAGCCATTACGCTAACTGCTGGTTCCCGTGACTTGATGTGTCTTGTAAAATGCCTCGTAAGCATCACAGCAGTGTCTGCTACACACAGGTAAATTTTATTGGACTTCTAGTCCTCTTACCATGCTCAGTACTTAAAGGAAGCAGGTATTATCTCTGGGACTTGACAAAGGGACCATTTGGATTAAAGTAGAACTCTAAGGAAACAGATGAGAGATTTTCCCATTTTTTTTTTTTAAAGAATTATTTAACTTTACTTATCTATTTATTTTAATTGTTTGACCAGAGAGGGAGAGAGTAAGAGAGAGAGGGAGAGAGCAAGCTGCCAGGCCTGGGACTCGGTCGACCATGTGGGAATCCAGTGTCCTTAGCCACCATGCCACCTACTGGTTCCGATTTTCTCTTCTTACATGGAAGATTTGGGCTAGATTAAACACTTAAATAAAATGTCATTTGTCAGTGTCGGCCCTCAGATGAGTGTGCTGAAACAAAATCTAAGGGCTTATGACTAATTCCAGATAAACTCGAAGCTGCATAGTTTTAATAAGAGTGAAATATTCCAGGGTTGGGTCGTAATGATCAGATGAGGGATAATGAAAAAATCTGATTATTTGGTCTTGGTTCTGCCAAGTGATGAGGCTGGGTTAGATACTGCAAAGGCAGATGCTCTTCCTACTCATGAACCTTCCTGGTTTAGTTAGCCGCTCAGACCTAGAATGCAGATGCTCGTGTGCTCAGATTAGAAATAGAATGATGCAGAGCCAGCAGGCGGCGTAATGCTTACAGCACTGGACTCTCATGGAGTTGACTGCGGTTTGAATCCGGACCTGGCAGCTTAAAACTCACACCATGTGTGTGTGTATGTGTGTATGTGTTTAGGCCCACAATCCTGAGGGGGGAATGAAAGAGAAGGGATTGTGGTGTGGCCACCCCCTTGGGGAGCAATTTCTCACTTTTTGCCTCTCTGTCTCTCTGTGTCTCTGGCAAGTGTATGTGCTTTTAGCAAAAAATCTCTTTAAAAAAAAAAAAAAGGAATGATGCAACAGATGAAAATCCTCTGGTATCATTTGCCTGGTTAAAATTCCAAAGGCTGCCTATCTGACTCACGGAAGCGAAGGTGAGATTGCAGAGACCTTTGGTTATGGCTTTGTGTCCTTTTGTCCTGCCAGCCATTATAACCTTTTATCCCTGCGTTGCACAAATCAACAACAGTTGGTACCATACTGCACTGTAGAGGTGACTTTTTTAATGGCGGAATTAAGACGAGTACATTTGTAACTAGTGGGCAGGTGACCTGAGGGTTACCCTCAGCCAGTGCAGGCCGGGGCATAGCCTGCCTGTTTCAGAATACCAACAATTCCCCTGGTTTAGGAATGGAATGGTTTTAGGAACTTGAAGTTAATCTTTGCTTGCTTGTGCCATAAAGCAGCTAAAGTCATCATCTGAGGAGTAAACATGCTGAAAAGGACAGGGGTTCTCAATCAAGAAGACATTTTATATCAGTCTGAGAAAAGCATCTGGGATCATTTTAATCTCGTGCCCTCTGCACTGCAGGCTTAAATTTAAGAAAACGCTGAAGAATCAGTGGCTTCTGAAGAGGCCACTACTGAACCCTCCACTCCTCACAATCATTTGGTGATTGTGTTGATTAATGGGATTGTGGAGGAGAAAAGCAAACAAAGCTGAGGCTGTTAAACTAAAGAGGAAAATACAGTCCCCCACCCCATCCTTGTATTGAAGAACCATGTGGGTGTGAGAGACTTGGTGAGCAGTTGGTCAGGTGCTGATTTTAAGGAACATCTGTTTAGTATTGAGGACATTATGGTCAGGAACGTCTTCATTTATCTTTTTCCCCTTTCTAGGAAGACCCTGTTGAAATGCTCTCTCCATATTTAGTTTTCAAAGTAGTTCACATTCTTAATAATAATCCAACAGAAGGCTGTGCTACTAATAGTTATTATTTCACAGAGAAAGAAGCACCCGAAAGCCTATATTACATATTGGTTAAGAACTGGGCTCTGGAACCCACTCCTCGATCGATTTCTCACTGTAGCATTTACAAGCTTTGCGGTTTTAAGTCATCCTTTTTGGGCCTCAGTTTTCCCATCTATCAAATGGGAATAGTAAGTGCTCTGTCCGTGTCAGCTGTTGTCATTAGCACTGTCGTTTCTGATCTGTTAGCCAGCCAATGACTGAGGAAGGAGTGCCAGGTTTGTTGTACCCCCACACTGGCCCCTTCCTGGGTCTTTCTCCTGAATCAAGTATGATTAGCCAAATGAGCAAACCAAATCTCCCTGGGTGAGGCATTTCCCATCTGTGGTTTTGATTTTTCTCTCCAGCAGCAGCTTTCTTGTGAGTCCTGGTGGCTTCAGTTCATTCTTCCTTTTGCATGTTTTCTTCGGGGTCACCACCTGTGAAATAAAGGCTGTCTGCCTTACCATAGCAAATAGGTAAATCTTTATCGACTGTTTACCATTAACTATGGCTGTTAGCTAAGAGATCAAATCTAGCTTCCTGAGTCACAGATGGGGAAACTGGCCCCAACATTCTTGAAATCTTCCTGACCAGGGCAGTGTTTTGTCTCCGTGAAGACATGGAGGTCTGCCGCTGGGTTGAGGAGGAAAGGACTAAAGAGAAAAGCCTGGAACTGGAAATCTGCAGGCAGCTCAGCCAGTTGGAAGTTGGCTTTGTCTAGTGCCCAAGTTCTCAGAAGATTTTCCTCGGCTGAATGGGCTTGATGGAGCACTGGCTTGAGGTTGCTTAGCGACCAGATTTGGTGGCCCCCGATTCCCAAATAGTCAAGCAACCCATCAACTCCCTGCCTCCCTACACCAACCCTCAGCCACCATCCGGAGCCTCATATTAGACAATCAAGTGTGTACTGGAGGGAGGGACCAGTGAGAGAGAGAGAGGGGGCGAAGTTTAATCATTGAACCAAGCAGGCTGGAAGGATTTAGTCCTCAGCACCCAGCTCCCCAGGAGTTCCTAGCCTGAACTGGAAGTCAGCAACACTCCAGAGACGTGGCAGCAAGCGTGGCACGGAAATCTGTCTGTTTCAGGAGAAAACTGACTTGGGAAAAATGTTTGCAGTACACTTGATGGCGTTTTACTTCACCAAGCTGAAGGAGGATCAGATCAAGAAGGTAAGGACTCACAGCTGAGAGACCCTGTTTCATTCTTTGCTGATAGAACTGATTTTCTGCCTACATCAAAAAGGATTTAAGACAGCTTATTAGAAAAGATACCTGGGCATATGAGCTGTTGGGAAACTCGGGAGGAAGAGGAAGTGAAT
>NW_006159730.1:1517471-1576331 GCF_000334495.1 Tupaia belangeri chinensis | reverse complement strand
AAACTCGGGAGGAAGAGGAAGTGAATCTCTTACACCTCTGAGTGTGCATTGCTGTCCTGACCGCTGGATTCACTCAGAACTTCCTGCTAGATATTGGATGCAGAAGGAGGTGAGGAGACAGTCTTTAGAAAGCTTAAAGAGAACTGCATTTGATAAAAGGGGAGTTGGGGGGGGGGAGGTGGGAATACCACAAAGGAGAGGAGAGTCTTTTTTTTTCTTTTTTTGGAGAGGTTTTTGCTATAGGGCGCATACGCTTGCCAGACAGACAGAGAGAGAAAGAGAGACAGAAAGTGAGAAATCACCCCCCAGGGGGAATGGCCACGGCGCAATCCCTTCTCCTCCAGTCTCTTCGGGGGGATCTTGGGCATGCATGCACACACACCCGGTGTGAGTTTAAGCCACTGGGTCCAGGACTCGAACCACAGTCAACTACATGGGAGTTTAGTGACATAGCCATTATGCTAACTGCTGGTCCCTGTTCTGCTTTTCAAAAGGAGAGAGAAAGTGTGGCTCCTTCCAGCTCTCCTTCTAGCCCCACTAAATTTTATTCATTAGAGAGTTAGGTTGGAGGTTACTGCAAATTTTAAAATAATCATAGCTCAGTCAGATTTACCTGTCTTAAGTTCACCTACCTGTTATTTAGATTCACAGAGCCCTCTACTGGCTACTTAAAGGAGGTGAAACAGTCTTCTACCGCAGGGCCTAACAATCCACTTCGTATTTTTACTTCTTAGTCAGGGTGCAACCTGCATCGTGTCTCTCTAGCGCCTGAGGGAAAGTCTCTGGACCCCTGAAACCTTTGGTTCTGCAAACTCACTTCGTGTCCTTGAGCCCCTTTACGAGGGTTAACCTTTTGTTCTACCCTAGGATTAGGCAGGACATGTTTATCCAGCAGCCCAGGTCCAGCCTCAGGAGGCCCCTTTGACTGGAAATGCAGCCTGTACTAACGTGTTCTAGGTCCTTCGGGGAGGAGGATCAGCCTTTGTCAATGCCTGGAGTTGGCCTTTCTCTCCCTGCAGGAGTCGAGAAAGGTGGGAGCACTTTGTGGTTGCTTTAAGCATGTGACCTAGCAGGTCCCTGGAGTAGTGTGGGAGGCTGGTCTGTGGCTGATCGGCTGAGTCACTGTTGTGAGAACAACCCTCTGTGTGGTGAAAACACATCATAGTCAGGTAACCAGATCCCCTCTTAGTGTCTGTGCTTCCTGCCTCTAGCGTCGTCAAGATCCTGGACTATACATTGCCTGTGAGGGTTACTGTTGAGACTCTGGAATGATTTTTAAAAGTCTCTCCCACCAACATTAAATAAAAAATTAAACAGAAAAGGAAGAGAAGAGAAACTACTCTCACAGCTTCTTTTCCAATTCAGTATATTGACATTATTTGACCTATTGATAACATTGGGCTAAGCCTGGTCACTGACCTGCAGATTGTTCATTCATAAGAGGAAGACTGGTTTGGGTTTCAATGTGTATTTTTTACAGTTTAGTAAGTCAACATTACGAAAAAGCACCTTTAATTTACTTTTTTTTTTTTTTGAGTTATAGGGTACATGCACTTACCAGAGAGAGACAGAGACAATGAGAAATCACTCCCAGCAGGATGGCCAGTTCACAATCTCTTCTTCATTCTCCTCACAGAATTTTTATTACACACACACATATGCGTGCCCAGTGTGTTTTTCAAGCTGCAAGGTACAGGACTTGACCCGCACAGTTGGTCATGTGGAATCCAGCTGCCTTAACCTCCATGACACCTGGGGGGCCCCAATTTACCTTTAACCACAACCACTGTCTGTTTGCTGTGTGCAAGGCCTTATAGTCTTTTTTCATGCTGTGCGTTTTCACAGATATATTTATAATACACATACACTTCTTTTTTTTTTTTTTTTGGAGAGGTTTTTTCACTATAGGGTGCGTGCGCTCGCCAGACAGAGAGAGACATAGAGACAGAAAGCGAGAAATCCCCCCCCAGGGGGGATGGTCACGCCGCAATCCCTTCTCCTCCATTCTCCTCTCGGGATCTTGGGCACGCACGCACACGCGCCCGGCGTGAGATTTAAGCCACCGGGTCCAAGACGCGAACCGCGGTCGACTACGTGGGAGTCCAGCGACATAGCCATTACGCTAACTGCTGGTTCCCAATACACATACACTTCTAAATCTTGCTTCCTTTTGTTACATTGTAAGCACTTATGCATGCTTCTCCATTATCTTCGTAATTATCATTTTAATGTCTTACTAAAATTCAATCAAGTAGATAGGCCATCATTACTTTAACCTTTCCCTGTCTTGTTGTAGATACTTGAATACTTTTCAAAACACTATTTAACCATTAGCATAATGCTATGATAAACATTGGTTTATATTTATTGTTCCCCATAGTTAGGATTATTTCCTGAGAATAGATTTGCAGGAGTGAAATCACTGGGTCAAAGAGTAGACATTTTTATGACTCTCTTAATAATGCGAGACCTTTGGACTAAGTATCTGTAAGGCCCCTTCCAGTTCTCACATTTGGAAACTCAACAGCTCTGAGCTTTTCTTGTTGAATTTGGTATTTCCAAGTTTAATATGTTGTTTGTTGGCTCTCTTGTTTAAAAGATATTCCTTCTTAGGGTTCATGAGTGATTCCAAAAGTGTGCTTTGTTTTCTGCCACACAAGAACCCTGCCTTGGGACCAGCAGATGGTATAGGGTTATGTCACTGGACTCCCATGTAGTCAACCGTGGTTCGAGTCCTGGACTCAGTGGCTTAAAACTCACATTGGGCAAGTGAGCATGTGTGCCCAAAATCCCTGGAGAAGGAAGGAGGATAAGGGATTGTGGCATGGCCATGCCCCCTTGGGGGTGATTTCTTGCTTACTGTCTCTCTGGTAAGTGCATGTGCCCTATAGCAAACATCTCTTCCTAAATAAAACTTCCCCTAGTGTGGGGATATAGGTCCCCATTACCTGTTTTGATTTATAATACAGTTTTTTTGGTCCCAGTAGATGTTCCAGTCTTTCCTTCTAGCTACTTTACCAGGTGCTATGGAAGATATAAAGAACAGCAAGAAACTGAGTTGACATTCTTTCTGTCATAACTGTGACTTACGCCAAGAGCAGGCCAACCCAAGATGCTCAATGACTCTGTTAAATTGCAGCTGCAAATGACCCCTAAGCCACCGGGTCCAAGACGCGAACCGCGGTCGACTACGTGGGAGTCCAGCGACATAGCCATTACGCTAACTGCTGGTTCCCAATACACATACACTTCTAAATCTTGCTTCCTTTTGTTACATTGTAAGCACTTATGCATGCTTCTCCATTATCTTCGTAATTATCATTTTAATGTCTTACTAAAATTCAATCAAGTAGATAGGCCATCATTACTTTAACCTTTCCCTGTCTTGTTGTAGATACTTGAATACTTTTCAAAACACTATTTAACCATTAGCATAATGCTATGATAAACATTGGTTTATATTTATTGTTCCCCATAGTTAGGATTATTTCCTGAGAATAGATTTGCAGGAGTGAAATCACTGGGTCAAAGAGTAGACATTTTTATGACTCTCTTAATAATGCGAGACCTTTGGACTAAGTATCTGTAAGGCCCCTTCCAGTTCTCACATTTGGAAACTCAACAGCTCTGAGCTTTTCTTGTTGAATTTGGTATTTCCAAGTTTAATATGTTGTTTGTTGGCTCTCTTGTTTAAAAGATATTCCTTCTTAGGGTTCATGAGTGATTCCAAAAGTGTGCTTTGTTTTCTGCCACACAAGAACCCTGCCTTGGGACCAGCAGATGGTATAGGGTTATGTCACTGGACTCCCATGTAGTCAACCGTGGTTCGAGTCCTGGACTCAGTGGCTTAAAACTCACATTGGGCAAGTGAGCATGTGTGCCCAAAATCCCTGGAGAAGGAAGGAGGATAAGGGATTGTGGCATGGCCATGCCCCCTTGGGGGTGATTTCTTGCTTACTGTCTCTCTGGTAAGTGCATGTGCCCTATAGCAAACATCTCTTCCTAAATAAAACTTCCCCTAGTGTGGGGATATAGGTCCCCATTACCTGTTTTGATTTATAATACAGTTTTTTTGGTCCCAGTAGATGTTCCAGTCTTTCCTTCTAGCTACTTTACCAGGTGCTATGGAAGATATAAAGAACAGCAAGAAACTGAGTTGACATTCTTTCTGTCATAACTGTGACTTACGCCAAGAGCAGGCCAACCCAAGATGCTCAATGACTCTGTTAAATTGCAGCTGCAAATGACCCCACAAAGGCCTCACGATCATTGCTTACATAGAAGGGATGCCATTACGTGGAAGTCAGGGGAAGCTCTTTATATTTTCAGATAGAGGAAAAATGCTTAATAGGTTCAAGGTGCTGTCTGAGGGGCTTTGGGATGGTGAAGTATCAAGTTCAGTTCCCATATGAGGCCTCCCACACTTCTCCAACCCCAATTACTTGGGTCACGTCCCTTCTGTGCAATGTTTTCTGTTTGTGTGTGGCTGTGCCAACCAATTAGTCATGAACTGACTCAGGAGGAACAGGAAGCCCTTAATGAAGCGTGACCTGGTTACGTCCTATCTTCTCAAACATGCTGAAAGCTTCATTGTCCTTTTTTGTCAGTGACTCTCTGATGGTTTTCTGGCTTCTCTCTGATCCCTAGTCCCCAGAGCCATCGGGCTATTTCACTATCTTGAGTCTCTCTATTGGTCCTGGCCTGAGCTAGGTGGTCCTGTCCCCCGAGGCGTGGCTGATGGCAGGGCACCTGTGGGAGGGCTGAGGTGATGGGAGTGCTCCAGTTTGCTGTGATGTGTCTGTCCAGCTTGTGGTGCTCGCATGGATCTGTGAGCCAAAGCCAGGCCATGGGGTGAGGAGCCTGGAGACGGAGTTACAGGTAGTTTCCGTTCTGCCACTGCCCTGTAGCTGTCAGCGCTCCATAATGGTGCCGGGCCTTGTTTCCTCATCTCTCAGCTGGGAGCAATAACCTTGGCCTCACCTACTGCTTCAGAGGGAAGGAGTGGAGCTTACAGGAGGTGACCTATGACGGCACTTTGTAAACAGCACCGTGCTCTTAGCCTTAAAGTGCCCTTCCTCCAGGGGTGTGCCGGGGACCAAGCCGCCTTATGATCTGGATGGATGGAGAGAGTAATCAGCACTAAAGAGGAGCAGCAAATGTAGGGTGCTAAGCCACCACCACCTCTCCTCCTGCCCTCTTCAGAAGTCCTGTCCATGAGCCCTGGGAAGCCAGGCTGACACCACCAATCGATTAGCATTAGGATAGGAGAGGAAGCTTTTCTGGCATCGCCTTCAAGTGAACTGAGCACGACCATAGTGATTTTTATAACTTCCCTTCACTGGAGTAGTGATCTTTTGCCCCAATTTCCTGGTTACTTGAGTGATAGCCACACATTTCCAACAGCAATTTGAGCTGACTTTAATCATTCAACCTCGTCTTAATTAGAACAACCCCATTTAAACCAAAACAGAAATGAAAAGGACCAGATTTTAGAGACTGCAGTTGGAGATGGAATTTAGCTCTGAGCTTTCTAGCAGTCAATAAACCAAAAGAAATGTTTGGACATTTATATTGTCATCGTTGGACAAGAGAAAGCTTTCATGTTTAGGAATTTAAGGTTTAAACTATAGCAAGTCTTTTCCAGTGGGGAGGAAATGGGACAGTGGTAGGGAGCCTGAACTGGGAATTAGACTACCTGAGTCATTCTTTGTTTCTTCTCTTCCGTTGTCCCATCAGAATAATGGGGGATTAGTTCTTCCTCAGTTTGCCCTTCAGAGGAATAAACCCACACCCTCTCAGCCTTCTATTCCGTTCTGTTCTCCCAACTCCCTGCTTTGTCCCCAGCTTGATGAGGGGTCAGGCAGGAGCCTTTAGGAATCTATACCACGAAGCTGTCCCAGAGTGGAGAATGAAGCCCCCTCCTGGGAGTGGATGTTCACTGCCACGGCCAGAGGGCTAGCACGCAGCAGCCCACTCTCCTCACCTGGCCATCTGTTGCAGGTGGACAGGTTCCTGTATCACATGCGGCTCTCCGATGAGACACTTTTGGACATCATGGCACGGTTCCAGGTGGAGATGGAGAAGGGCCTGGCAAAGGACACCAACCCTACAGCCTCAGTGAAGATGCTGCCTACCTTTGTCAGGGCCATTCCAGATGGCTCAGGTGAGTGGGGCTGATGGCCGCCAGGGACCCCCAAACCCTTGGCTCCTCCTTGTGGCTAATGGGTCCCTGAAGTTTGCTCATGTATCCTGGCTTTTCTCTCAAGTCCTCTGTCCATATGCTCCTCAACTCTCTATGCTTTAGTCCTACTCAGTCCCTCTGGGTCCCACAGACCAAGGCACTTGCTTCCTCTCTGCCCATCCTGGCCTTATACGTTCTGTTCCCTCTCCTGCTGGGAGACCCTGCAGTCCTCCTCTGGTGGGCCCTGACTTAGGTTTTTGCTCTCAGTCTGGAGATCTCCCTCTATCCAGGAGGTATCACTACATGGTCAGGGGCTTGTCAAAGCACAGAGTCTCCCTCTGGACCGACAGCCTCAGGAGGCTGGGCCTGACTCGCCATAGCGTTTTGAGCACCCAGTATAGTTAGTGCCTCATGCCCACTGGGCACTGACTGATTTGTTAGGATGAATAATACATGGCATTCCCTCCTAGTATCTAGATTCTAGGTATAGATATTGCGTTGTCAGAAAAGTCATGACACATTTTTGCAACAGATGGTACTAGTTCATTTTTGGAAGCACTAGAACCATTTGCGTTATAGTATTGCCATGTCATTTGACAGCTGACGGTTCTAACTTAATTCTAAAAAAAAAATTACACAATTCAGTTGAATTTTGGAAATTTTACAACAAGTTGAAAATGGAAGACCAAACTGTACATTTTGCCACATTTTATTGTTTTACTTCTATAAAGGGAAGAACTTTTCAAGCCTGTGAAAAGTTGCACAAAGTTTATGGTAACTGCTTTACCAGAAGGTCAGTGCCAACAGTGGTTCAGGAAATTTCGTGCTGGTCATTTTGATCTCAGCGACACTCCTTGGTCAGGGAGGAGGTTGATCAGGACAGAATAAGGGCTTCGATTGAGTCAATCCACGTTACATGACATGAGAGATTGCAGAAACTTTGAACATCCATCATTCAAGTGTTCACAACCACCTGAAGAAGCTGGGATACATAAGCAAGTTCGATATTTGGGTTCCTCATGAACTCAAAGAAGTTCATTTGATGGTGCATATAAATATCTGTGACATGCTTGTTAAGCATGAGGAAAACGATTCTTTTTTGAAGTGACCGATGATGATAAGTGGATTGTTTATGAAAGTGTGGTGCGCAAGTGGTCTTAGTCCCTACATGAAGATTAGCCTCCAATGACATAGAAAGCAAACATTCATCAGAGGAAGGTTATACTTTCAGTTTTCTGGGATTTTAAGTGTTTTTTTAGGGAACAGCAGTTGGCGTAACGGCTATGTCGCTGAACTCCCATGTAGTCAACTGCAGTTCGAGTCCTGGACCTGGTGGCTTAAACTCACGCCGGGTGCGTGTGCGTGCGTGCCCAAGATCCCCCGAGAGGAAAATGGAGGAAAAGGGATTGCAGCATGGCCTTCCACCCTGGGGGGTGATTTCTCACTGTCTTTCCCGCGAGCGCACGTGCTCTATAGCAACAACCTTTCAAAAAAAAAAGTGTTTTTTGAGCTCCTACCAAGGAAGTAAATCAGTTAGAATGTGCACTGTTGGCAATTGGACAGTTTGGACAAATCTATCATCCAGAAACATCCAGAGCTTGTTAATAGTAAAGGAGTTGTGTTCTATCATGACAACACAAGACTACACACAAGCTTGATCACCCATCAAAAATGATTGGATCTTGAATGGGATGTGTTGCCACACGCACTATACTTGACCTGGCGCCATCAGACTTGCACTTGTTTCACTCTCTTCGAAATTCCTTGCATGAGTTTCCTAGGGCTGCTGTAACATATCAGCACATATTTAACAGCTTAAAACAACACAAACTTATTCTCCTATTGTTCTGGAGGCCAGAAATGTGAAATGGGCCTCACTGGGCTAAAATCAAGGTGTTGCAACTGCATTCCTCCTGGGGGCTCTTGGGGAGAAGCTGTATCCTGGCCTTTCCAGCTGCCAGAGGCCACCTGTGGGCCTTGGCTCATGCCCCTTTCTGTTCTCAAGGCTTCACCAGTATAGCATCTTCAAATCTCGCTTTGCCTCTGACATCCTGCGTCACTCTTCCCCATTTACAGACCTTGGGATTGCAGTTAGCTTACTCGAATTACTCAGGAGAATCTCCCAGCCTCAAGGTCAACAGATGAGCAGTTTTGATTGCATCTGCAACCATGATCCGCCTTTGCCATGCACTTTAACATATTCACAAGACCCAGGTTCAGGACATGGACATCTTGGTGGGGCAGCATTATTTTGCCGACCATAGCCTGGAGTTCTCTAGCTGAATCTGTGAGGTCCACCCCACAGTCCATTCTCAGCCTCCAGGAAAGATGGAAAAGAACCAATCGATATTCATGGAGCACCTCCTGTAGTCATGGGGGTTCAGGGCTCACGATTTCACATACTTGCTTAAGAGCCCTGTGGCGAAGCTACTACTGCCAGGCCAGACAAGAGCACCAAGAACAGCACCAAAGAGCTTGCCACCATCAGGAACCCAGTGCTCAAATTGAGCCTCTGCAGCAGACTTAGGGGCTTGAAGGAGCAGGGACTGAAATGTGGGAGCTCTTGGGGACCTCTGATTGGGTTAGCCAGGTTCTGGATCCCTCTGAGGCAAGGTCTGGGTCAAGGGAGTTTGGCCACAGGTCATGTGTGCCCAATGGTGAGAGGCTCTGGGGCATTGTGATGGGGAAGGTCTCATTCCCTTGTTGGGGGCCAGGTGATACATGGGGTGGGAAGTACATACCACCCAGAAGGAACAGAAGCTTTGGAGAGAGACAGTCCTACTTTGAAATCACAGCCCTGCCCCAACACTTCTTGACCAAAATGCTGAGGGGACTGTTCTTGCTGGGTCATCCAGGGCCATTTAGAGGAAGCACTTGAGTCATAGGGTGTGTATGGGGCAAACACCAGGGCTAAGTCCTCCTGGCTTCCTGTGTTGTAACCCCTCCTCCAAATACAGACAAGGTGTGTCCCCAGAAGCAAGGGAAATGGCCGTGGATGGTCTGGAGGTCGCAGGGGCAGGCGTCTTCCTAGCCCCGACTGCTTCAGAAGGTTTAGAAATGGAACTGAACATGGTTTACAAATTCCGTTCTGCTCAGGCGAAGAGAAACCCATCTCTTGTATTCCCTATCTCCTCAGAACCTCTGATCACACTATAAATCTTAGCAGTGATTGCCCTGGGTGGAGTCCCTAATGAACCAGGTGCTCTTGGTAAATCCCCAGAACCACGGCACGCCTGTCCTTGTCGGGAAAAGGACTGGGGACAGTGTGTCCCATCAGCTTGGGAGGAAGTGCTTTAAAGCTGCTGAATTGTTGTCCCAAGCCCTCTGTGGCTCGTATGAGCCTGTGGTATAATTTCACGGTTACTAACAAAACCAGGTCTAATCTCTGTGACGTTCACTTATGTATATGATTTGCAGAGAAGTCCTGACTTGGCTCTCGCAGTTTCTCCTTCCATCTGCACCTACCTGGCAGGGAGGAACTTGTCTGAGCCTTAGTGACCCCCAGCCTCTTACCAAGGAGCTGTGATTGACCATTCTACTCAGGATCAGTCCCTTAATCATGTTTGGGCACCATCCGCGCCTTCTCCTCTACCAGTCATGGAGGGAAGGGCCAGAGGGAACACCTGGCACGATCACGTGAGTGTGAAGGTGATTATGATTCTTTGGACTGGCCCCAGCTGGCTCTCTGTGCTTACCATTTGCCTCCAGGTAGCCTTCTAGGTGTCAGGTAGGCCTTGGTGTGAGCCTAGGAAGCCTGAGGTGGTTGGCCTAGGGCTAGATGACAGGCCCAGGCATCTGCACTAACTTGCCTGAGGATAAGCTGCCAAAACACATGTCTCACCCACCCCCACTGAGAGGGTGCATGTGCTCCTTAGAGAGAGACAGAACAGGAGAGAAAGAAAGCACCCCCAGCCCCAATGGGGCATGATCACACCACAATCCCTTCTCCGTTTTTCTGTCCTGTTTGGGATTTTGTGCATGCACGCGTATACACTCAGTGTATTTTTCAAGCCACCAGGAGCCAGGACTTGAACCACAGTTGGCCATGTGAGATTGGGCTCTCTTAACCACCAGGCCTTAGGGCCAGCCCAACTGTTTTCTTAATAATGCTGAGAAGACTCTGACAGCCTCACAGCTACTGTTGCCCTCTTCTGCCTGGGCAGGCTCTCCCTCCTCCAGGGGCTGGTGAGTCCTTTCTCTAGAGTCAGAGTCATGACAGGATCCTACATGTTGGTTTCCATGAAACGGCTTCTTGGGTCACGGTGATAGCTGTGCCTGTGGGCAGGTGGCGGGCGGGAGGGATGCTTCCACAGCCCTGGCCAGATCTCAGTCTCCCCTCTGATCCTAGTCACAGTGCAGCACCTCCTCGTCTGTCAAGCCCTTAGTCTATCCTGGTTGGTGCCAGAGAGTTTTTTCCAAAATCGCAATCAGGTCTTGGCACTCCTTTGCTTGAAATTTTCCTGCTTGAGGCAGGACCAGCAGATGGCATAATGGTTATGTCACTGGACTCCCACATGGTTGATCACAGTTCGAGTCCCGGACCTGGTAGCAGTGTATGTGTGCGCATGCATGTCCAAAATTCCAAGAAAAGAATAGAGGAGGAGGGATTGAGGTGTGGCCATCTCCCCTGGGGGTGATTTCTCACTTTCTGTCTCTGTCTCTCTCAGGAGTACATGTGCCCTATAGCAAAAACATCTCTCTCCAAAAAAAAAAAAAAATTCTGTGGCTTGCTCTTACCTTCCTGATAAAGTGCAAATACCAAGGGGTGGGGCATTCTTTCCAAATTCTTCCTAATTAAACCCAAGGCTTCCTTCCAGCCTCATGTCTGCCACAGCCTCCCTTCGGTGGAAGCACAGACCCATACGGTCTCTCATTCCTTTGCTTGTGGTTTCCTCTCTCCAGGACACCTGCTCTCCCTGACGGCTCCTCTGTCTTTCAACACTCAGCCCTGAATCAGCTGCCCCTGATTCAGAGACTTCTCCCCGCTTCCCACCATGAGAGCATGTTTCCTGTCCTGGGAAAATGGCTTATTTCTGTGTCTGTAATTCTGACAGACTCCCCAGGGAGCCTAGGCCTTCCATCTTTATGCCCCAGAACCTGATGTGTTACTCAGTGCAGAGCAGGTGCTCAGTAGATGCTGTGTCCACTCTGTTCCCTAGACAGGATCGTGTCTGTGAAAGCGCCTCTTGCTTGGCACATAGAGCTGCTAGTCCAGTCGTCTCCCCTTACCTGCAGTTTTACTTTCCAAGGATTTTTTACTCGTGGTTGTTGGCCGTCTAAAAATGTTAAGCTTTCCAGAAGTAAACATAAATTTTAAATTGTATGCCATTCTTAGTCGCATGGTGAAATCTCACACTGTCCTGCTCTGTCTCACCTAGGGAACCAACCATCCCTTTGTCCAGTGTTTCCATACTGTATATGCCACCCGCCTGTTAGTCACTCAGCCATCCTGGTCCTCAGATTAAAAAAACATAGTATGTATAGAGTTTGGTACTATTCGTGGTTTTAGGCATCCAGTGGCAGCCTTTGGGACAGAGTCCCTGCGGATGGGGGACTAGTGTGTCATGAGGCATGCCTGGTGCCTGCAGCCATTTTTCAGGTATAGGTGTCTATGCTAAGGCTTGTTTGTGCAATCCGTGAATTCTATCCCATATCCATGGTTGATGCTGAAGGCCCTGGCAGACGTTGTAGGGGGGAATGCCACTTCCTTCCCCTGGTATCATTTCCACCTTTTTATTAATAGCGTCTGTCTTGGGCTGGGCTGGATAGTGTTTTACTTTCTCCTTTTGGAGTTGTTCTGGCCTAAAACATTAGGCATCCGTGGCCCCTCAAGGGCCATCTTTTGGTCCCTGCCCCTTCTTCCCTCCTGGAGTATCCTCCTCTGCTCATGAGCTTGAGGCCTGTTAGGGCTGGTTTCTCTTCCCTGCATCTGTCTTCTCCCACACGCCTTTATCCCCACATGCTGACTGTCCTCTCTCTCTTCCTGGTGATGACATGCTACAGTGGCCACCACCGTCCAGGCCATTTCTCAACCCACCTGGGTGGTGTGCGTTCATGTTTGCCTTCTCCACATAAACATGCTCAGTCCCTACAGTGTGGCCCAGTGGGACAGGGTCAGGCAGCGGAGTCACTGACTCAGTCTCCCACCAGCTCAGCCCCTTCCTTCGAGGGCCCTGATAAATGTCTGCTCTCCTTAAGCCTCAGTAAGTGGGCATAATGACCCCCAGCTCCTGGGGCAGTTGTGAGAGTCAGCGACAGCTGTTACGTGCCCAGGTCTAACAGCACTCGCAGAGTAGACATCAGTAAATAGGGACTGTTTTGATTCTTCATAGAAAATGGGGAGTTCCTGTCCCTGGATCTTGGTGGATCCAAGTTTCGAGTGTTGAAGGTGCAAGTCTCTGAAGAAGGGAAGCGAAACGTCCAGATGGAGAGTCTGTTCTACCCAACGCCCAACGAAATCATCACTGGCAACGGCTCGGAGGTACCAGGCGGGCAGCTCCTGTGAAGGCGGGCAAGGCCTTGGCACCAGTTTATGAGTAACCATCCCTCAGCCCGATGTCTTCTGCTTGCTCCTCTCTGCAGCTGTTTGACTATGTAGCTGACTGTCTGGTGGACTTTATGAAAACCAAAGAGTTGAAGCACAAGAAATTGCCCCTGGGCCTAACCTTTTCTTTTCCTTGCCGGCAGACTAAATTGGAGGAGGTAAGGTGGGTGCAGGGGAGGATTTGGGGCTTGGGAGCCGGGCATGGGGGGCATCAGGCAGGGCATAGGAGGGAACGGCAAGCACCTTCTTGTTTGTCTTTTTTGGTTTTAATAATGAGTGCCAATGTGAACCAGAGAACTTGTTAACATGGAGGCCCAGCTTTTTGCATTTACTGTGGGCACAGTGTGAGGAAATGGAATGGCCTTTAGTGGTTATCAAACCTGGGTGTGCATTGGAATCCCCTGGAGGCATTAACACAGATTGTTGGATCCCCAGAATCAGTGGTTCTGCAGGGAGGCCCTGAAGTACATTTCTAATGGGTCCTAGGGCTGAGCTAACCTGAGGACCACACTCAGAACCCTGCCATGGCTGACTGGAATCAGAGGAGGAAGCCTCGGGAATCTCTCCCCTACAGGGAGCCGTTAGAACGAAGAGTGGAGAGGAGACGGAGGGAAAGTGTTACTGAACAGCACAGTGCCGGGGAGATACAGTCTCAGCCGTGCTGCTAGCCAGGCTGGGAGTCCTGGTCACTGCACTCTGTAGGGCTCAGTATTTCATTTTGTGAACAGGGACAAGGCTAAGTCAATCTTCAGTAAATCTGTGAAAATAAATAAGGGGGAGACCAGCAGTTGGTGTAATGGCTATGTCATTGGACTGCCATGCAGTCGACTGTGGTTTGAGTCCCAGAACTGGTGGCTTAAACTCAGGCCAGGCGCGTGTGCATGTGTGCCCAAGATCCCAAGAGGAGAATGGAGGAGAAGGGATTGCGGCATGGCCATCCCCCCGGGGGGTGACTTCTCGCTTTCTGTCTCTCTGTCTCTCTCTGTCTTTCTGGCGAGCACACGTGCCCTGTAACAAAAATCTCTCCAAAATAAATAAATAAATACGTAAATAAATAAATAAATAAATAAATAAAGGTATATAAAAGGACAGTGAGCTTTCTGGGGCTTGGGAGTTACTGTCAAGAGTCATGTTTTCCTGCACATTCTGGTTTTGACCCCCAGTTGACTGTCAAACCATGTCCTGCCTTGAAACCGTGGGCCACCCTGAGATGTGTTTGATATTGTTGACTTGAGCCAATTGCTGACGTGGAATGGTGGAGAGAGTGAGCTTTCAGGTTTCACAAACTTTGCTTGCAGTCATGGCTCAGAACAAACTGTGTCCCCTTGAGAAAAGTTACATAACTCCTTGAGCTTCTTGCTTTCTCATTTGCAAAATAGGGATGATAATATCTACTTGGCCAGCCTATGGCCTGATGGTTAAGTAGCTGGATCCTACGTGGCTCACCACACAGTTCGAGTTTTGGACCTGGCAGCTTGAGAAACACACTGGGTGCATGTATACCCATGCCCCAAATCCCAAAAGGTGGGAGAAATAGAAGAGAAAGGACTTCTTAGTGACCACCCAACATGGGGGGTGCTCTCACATGCTCCCTTTGTCTCTCTGTCTGCTGTGAGTGCAGGAGCCCTCTGGCAAAGTTGGAAAACATGTATCTACTTCCTGAGCTGAGGTGAAACTTAGACACAATGTTTATAATGTGCCTAACACTGTGCCTGGTGCAGAAATGGTAGGGGCTCGGATGACTCCCTCTGTGTCAGTAGTCTCTTTGCACTTTTATACCTTGTTCCTCCATTCAGATGTTTTTGTAGGGCAAGCGCTATTTTGTCTTCCAGCACAGTGTGTGATATTTAATAGGTGCTTGATAACTGTTTCACAGTTAAAAGATGTAATCAATCAATCATTTATTTGATTTCACTGGGTAGGAATTTGTTACCATCTATACAGGGAATAGGCTGAGGTTACTTATTTATTTATTTATTGCTATAGGATACATGTGTTCATTGGAGAGAGACTGACAGAGGGAGTGAGAAAATTACCCCCCTCCCCCCAGGGAGATGGCCATACCTCAATCCCTTCTCCTACATTCTCCTCTTAGGATTTTGGGCACACACGCACATGCGCCTGGTGTATTTTCTGAGCTGCTGGGTCTAGGACTTGAACTGAACACTTGGCCATGTGAGATTCAGCTGCCTTAACTACCAAACCACCTGCTGGCTTTTGAGATTACTTTTTCATTCTTTTATAAAGAAAGAATTGGGAGGAAATAATATATATATAAAGCTTCTAGGGAATGTTTAGACAAGGCCAAGTAGAGCTTTGCTCAGAATTCTTTGCACTGTCTGCTGGCAGGAAGGGCCAAGGTGCTGGGAGTCAGCAGAGGAACTGCCAGGAGGATCTGAGAATCAGGCCTTGCAGTCGGTCTGTAGGGCAGGGAAGGGTGCAACAGCATGCTGGCTGCATGTCAGATGAACGCGTCTTATTCCAGCTTAGGAACACCCAGGAAGAAGCAAAAAAATCCTCAAGCTCTGTGGAGTTAATTTGACATTGACAGGCATATTTACATATTTCCTTATAACTGGTGTGTGAATGTGTGGTTTGTCCATCCAGGGTTCTGGCATTTATCTATGTCGAATACTCACTGTCATCGTTCAGTAATAATAATAATGGAAGTAGCTTTGCACCTCAAGTTTTGACAGCGTACCTTGTACTATGATGAACTCTTTATGTTATCTTATTAAAATCCCAAAATAATTGGGGCCAGCAGGTCGTGTTAAGGCATTAGATCTCACATGGCCAGTGGCCATGGACTTGGTGATTTGAAAATCATGCTAGGCACGTGTGTGTGCATGCCCAAAATCCTTAAAAGAGAATAAAGTAGAAAGGATTGCAGCATGGCCATCCACAGTGTGTGTGTGTGTGTGTGTGTGTCTGATTTTTCACCTCCCTCCAGTGTCTCTCTAGCAAGCACACACATCCTACAGCAAACAAAACAAACAACAACAACAAAACCCAATACGTATATGAAGTAGAAATGATTATCGACACTTAATATTTGAGCAAACTGTCAACTCAGAATGTTGAGACTTGCCTGAGGCCACACAGACAAGAATGGCCTAGCCCTGCTGCCCTGCCTTTCCAGGAAGACACAGCTCCAGGACATTGTGTAAAATGTCAGCAGGAGCCAGAAAGCATTCTGACCCATTTTGCATTGCATTCAGTCAGGATTTTCAGGTAACATTTAATCTAAGGAAAAGAAGGCACTTAATTACACTGACAGGGGAGAAATGCTATTCTCATTAAGCCTAGTTGAATTTCTTGTATTTTGTAAAAATTTCTCCCAGACTGCTTTTCAATAAAGTCTGAAGTGGAAGAGCTTAGATCACAAGAGAAGTCCTGAGTAGTGGTAATGAATGTGGGCGTGCACTGCAAGCTATTTAGCCCTGGCTCTGCCTCGGTTGGAGATGTCAGGACACTACAGTGAGGGCTTCTGGAGAAAGTGGGGTCCGTTCAGCTTTGTGAGTGTAGGAGGTGGTGGGAAGAAGTCTTTATGACGAAATGCAACTAAAGGGTCTTGTTTGAGAAACTAAAAATGATCAAAGAAGGTAAGGGTATGAGAATTAAAAGAAAAGTCACTTTAAATTTTTTTTTTTTTGCCAGAGGACTCATGTTCTTGCTGGAGGGACCCAGAGAAACAGAAAAAAGTACCCCCTGTGGGGTGTGGTCATGCCCGAATTCCTTCTCTATTTCTCCATTATTTTAAGGAATTATTTTATTTAACTTTATTTATTTATTTATTTATTTATTTAAATTTTATCAGAGAGGGACAGAGTGAGAAAGAGAGAGAGAGAAAGTGAAAAAGCAAGCTGTCAGGTCCAGTTGGCCATGTGGGGTATACAACGGCTTTAACCACCACGCTACCTGCCAGCCCCTCCATTTCTCCATTCTGTTGGGATTTTGCACATGCACACACTCGTGCCAATTTTTCAAGTTGCCGGTGGCCAGGATTTGTACTGTGGTGGATTATGTGACATCTGTCCCTTTAATGAATAAGCTATGAGGTTCTATTTTGTTTTGTTTTTTAAATGAAGGTGTAGAGAAGTCTTAGTCAAGGAGAAATTTCTTTGTATATTTTCTGATGATAAAATGGTATACTTTTCCAAGATTAAAAAAGAGAGAGAGAGAGAGAAAAGGGGGGTGATATTGAAAAGTTACAAGAACAAAATAGGAGTTACTGCTAAGCTCAATATTAAAGAGATGCTTACTATGAGATTTTCGGGGGTTCACCCTTCCAGTCATGTCTACATTAAATCCTGGCTGTATGTATAGTTAAAAATAATGTTGCATGTTATTGTTTTTTTCCACTTGACATTATCTCACAAGCATTTATCCCTTCCTTCTGCAATCATTGTCCTCCCAGCAGGTCCCCCACTGTCCCTTGCACTGTTGCTTGAGGGGCTGCCCTATACATCTCTTACCCGTCTATCTGGTGAGGCAGAAGTCAGGGAGATCTTCCACCGGGTGGCACTGTGGTGCAGGGGAACAACCTCCAGCCGCTTAGAGTCAGAGACCAGAGTCCTAGCTGGGCTTTGTCCTTCACTCACTAGCGGCTCTCTACCTCTCTGCATCTCAGTTTCTTTCTTTACTTTTAAAAAGTTTATTTATTTCTTCCCTGAGTGAAAGAGAGAGTAGAGAACCACAGGCCAAAAGTGTCCTCTCAGGGAAGCCTCTAATGCAAACCTGGAACCCTCTCGTGTGGGTCAACCTCACAGAGCCTAGCGTTTTACTGCTGCAGCACTGTCTGGCCACTCGGTTTCTTTCCTCATGAAATAAGGGCATTTGGAGGAGGTACAGTTGGGGAGCTTGTGGGCTTGGACTTGACTGTTGTTGGAGCAAATTTGGGCAATTCTCTTAACCCCCAAGTTCTCTTCCAGCCTGGTCTATGATCCCATTTCAGACCCCAAACTCTTAGGAAACGCCATTTGTCAGCAGAGACTTGATAGCATAACTGAGAACCATTTTTCCAAGTTGAAATTAAGTTCCTGAAGGAGTCTTCCAGGGTCACCATGTTAATTCTGTTTTACGGACCTGCAAATTCTGCATTCTGCTCTATAATGTGTAGCAATTATATGCCAAATATTTTCATCAGACTATTCCTATGAGAGAAGTGACATTCTCTCACCTCCATATTTCCATTTTACAGATGAGGAAACCAAGGTTCTGCTGTCTCATGAATCCCAAGTGTTCTAACTCTTCAGAAATTGCTCTTCCTGCAACTATATATAATATTTCAGGCTACTCAGATGAGGGTAATAACGATGATAAAGAACTAGGAAAGGCCTCTGAAGCAGTGTTGAAAGAATCGGTGTGATGCAGTGTAGAAGAGAGGACCAGGGGGCTGGCTGTACGTGTGACACTTCTGTGGCTCATTTTCACGTCTAGTGCCTCTTTCACGTAGACTGGCTCTGAAATCTTCCCACAGGGTGTCTTGCTTTCGTGGACGAAGAAGTTTAAGGCACGAGGAGTTCAGGACACAGATGTAGTGAGCCGCCTGGCCAAAGCCTTGAAGAAACACAAGGTGGGAACTCACCTGGGTATGGGGCACTCTCCCTGTACTAGCCCCTTTCTCGCAGGGGAGTGGGGCCTTGTACTATGCCTGCCTGAAGGAGAGTCAGAGAAGAAATTGATTCTAGAGAAAGTCCCACCACAGGATAGACGAGGTCAGTTTGAATAAACCCACCAGCGAGCCTTGGTGTGGGGTGCTGACTCCAATCCGCATTGGTAGGTTGCCTCTGACTTCCCTGGGCCTTCCCTGCAGCCACAGCCCTCTCAGGAGTTCTGGGTTAGGCCTGATGCTATATACAACCCTTTTTCCATCCCTACCTTTCCTCTCCGAGCCTTCAGAGCTTTTCCAGTCTGGCTGTTTGCTCGTCTTCCACTCTCTGTTCCTTGACTATCTCTATTTATTGAATGTATTTTACAATAATTTAAATAACTGCAAAAGCGAGACCTGCTCTTTGCTGAGCTCAATACACAATAAACCCAAATTGTTTGTAACCTGGAAAGCGAGAGGAATATTTGGTTGTTTAGCTTTCCAGTCTTGTTTCTCTCTAAAGCTGGGATCATTTCCTCTTGTAGCCTATGTTTTTCCACAATTGCTTTCACTTTAAGATGTCCCTCTAGGGAACCAGCAGTTAGCGTAATGGCTATGTTGTTGGACTCCCACATAGTCGACCGCAGTTCACGGCTCAGACCCGGTGGCTTAAAACTCACGCCGGGCACGTGTGTGTGCGTGCCCAAGATCCCGAGAGGAGAATGTAGGAGAAGGGATTGCGGTGTGACCATCCCCCCGGGGGGTGATTTCTCGCTTTCTCTCTCTCTGTCTCTCTCTGTCTGTCTGGCGAGTGCATGCGGCCTATAGCGAAAACCTCTCAAAAAAAAAGACAAAAACCCTCCAAAAAAAAAAAAAAAAAAAAAAAAAGATATCCCTCCAAACCTTAGGGAACCTTCATGCCATAATCCAACTTGACCTGGCAGATAGGGAACCACATACTGCCCACAGAGAGAAGGGGGCTGAGGCAGTGGTTGTTCTAAGATGTCCCCGTGGGTAAGGACTTTGGGGTTTTCTCCTGGAGGTGCCGGGATAAACATACTTTCCTCCATGTCTTCCCTGGGCCATTCACACAGGCTGACGACCCTGTACTTGGTCCCTCTTACATGCGCAGAGGCCTTCACCTGCAAAGCAGAAACACGGATCCCCTATCAGCCCTCAGCAGCTCATTCTTTCCCCCAGACCCTGACCCTTGCTGAAGGCCTTGTTTTTTCTGGGCAGGCCCAGCAGGCAGTGTCTGGTGAAGTCTCCACCTTCACCACTTCCGCTTCCTCTGTGGGGGGAGGTGGAGGAATTATACCTCCCTCCCACCCACTGATGGCCTCTGGCCCTTGTGTTCTGCAGGACCTGGATGTGGACATCTTGGCCTTGGTCAATGACACGGTGGCGACCATGATGACATGCGCCTATGATGATCCCTACTGCGAAGTCGGTGTCATCATTGGTAACTCAATGGCACTTGTTTTGTGGGTAGGGAAAGCTTGCTTTCAGCAAAATCTGGGTAAATTCTGTGGGTGGGCACTGACATTATCTGTTTAGGAGAAGCAACATAGGGAGATGGAAAATCCACTCATTCATTCATTGAACAAATGTTTCCTGAGTGCCTCCTGTGCGCCGGGCCCTGGGTGCCGGGCCCTGCGCTGGGCTTTGAGTTCACAGTGATGAGTTCTGTCCTCTGGAGCTTTCAGTGGGAGGCCTGAATGAGTAAGACCTTTCTGGGTGGTGGTTAGTGTGGCGAAGAACAGAAGTCAGGGTGGTGTGCCTGAGTGTGTGATGAGGGACGAGGTAGTCAGGGAAGCCTTTCTCAGGGAGTGACACTGGAGCACAGACCTCAGGGATATAAGAACCAGGGAGTGATGCAGAGATGGAGTGGACGGAGCCCCTGACAAAGGAAAGAGGAAGCTCATGAGAAGGCACTTCAGGTACAGGAAAGCCAGACTGTTCTGGTTTATATGTTGTTCCTCAATATTCCCTTCTCCCCTTCCCATTCTTTTGCTACTGTCAGGAATGTTTTCTGACCTGCTTTCTCTTAAAATTTCCAAAAGCTCCTTCTCAGCCTGGATGACCCGAAGGGCAGGGCTTTAGACTTGAGGGACCTATCTGCCTCCCTGTTTCCAGGAGCCCCACACCAGAATGGCATGGGCGCTTGCCAGCCGTGGCATCCATTGTGCCCATCTGCGTGATTGTCTGGCATCCATAGACTGGGTGCCATGCCGAAACAGCACCCTTGCTTTTCTGAGAAAAGCTTCTTCCAAATATTATATTCTGGTTTTGTACATTTCTAATTATTTTATGTTGGCCTTTAAAATAGACTACAGGGCCGGCCCCAGAGTCTCACAGTTAAGGGAGCCAGGTCCCACATGACCAGCTGCGGTTTGAATCCCAGCCCTGGCAGCTTGAGGAACATGCTAGGTTCCCAAAATCTCAGCAGGATGGAGAAATGAAGGGGAAAGAATTGCCGTGTGACCACGCCCCATCGGGGGATGCTTTTTCCTTCTCCTCTCTGTCTCTCTCTGGTGAATGTATGTGTGCTTCAGCAGTCCATCAAACCATAAATATATAAAACTAAATTAATTAAATAGACTAGAGTATTAGCCAGTGAAAGATACCATTGCTACTGATAAATTAACAACTTCATTGAGGCATAAAAAATTTCTTTTTTTTATGAACAATTCAACAATTTTTAGTAAATTTACAGAGTTTTTGAAACCACCCCCACAACCCAATTTTAGAACATTTTCATTATTCCCCAGAGATCCCGAAAACATTGTGCCATTTGGAATCATTCCACACTGGGCAAGCGTGAGGTCATTTTGTATTTGAAGGAGGGGCTGTTGCTTTCTCAGGTGACCCCTAGCTTTCTCTAGGAATAATTGGTGGCAGGCCATGAGTAGAGAATATTTTTAGTCAAATGGAGAGGAAGCTAAGTAACCTAGGGAAAGGATCTTTTTAAATTACAGTGGGCTAGTGTTTTTTGTTTTTTTGTTTGTTTGTTTTTTAATAATATTTACTAGACTATCTTAACTCATCCTCCTCTTGTAAGTGCTCTTTGTCAGCTTTCATACATATTCATCCAGGGACTTCTTCACAATTGACTCCATTCATGAGAGCAAATCATTAACACTGAGAAGTGTCGACTTGACACGTCAGCTTTATTCCCCATGAACTTGGGCTTGCCAAAGCTGCCTTCCTCGGCAAGAACCAGCCCCCAGAGTGGATCAAAAGCACTCTGTGGTACATTCAGGAGGACTTCCAGGCAGTTAAGAGTTCTCTGATTTGCCCAGCTGGGAGCCCTGCTGCCTGTGCATATTCTTTCTGATGCCTTGTTCAGGAACTGGCACCAACGCCTGTTACATGGAGGACATGAGCAACATCGACCTCGTGGAAGGTGACGAGGGGAGGATGTGCATCAACACGGAGTGGGGGGCCTTCGGAGACGATGGGGCCTTGGAAGACATCCGCACCGAGTTTGACAGGGAGCTGGACCTTGGCTCTCTCAACCCAGGGAAGCAGCTGTGAGTACCTCTTGTCATAATTCGGGCGTTGGCTCCTGCCAATGTTCAATCATGCGGGTACGCTTTGCACTGGGAGGCTCTCACCTTGGTGACGAAGTTATCCATCCCAAGTTTGTAAGGCAAGTCTTCTATTTCAGTTTCAGTTAATGGATGAGAAAATTGAACCAAGGAAACTGGGCGATTCCCCAGCTGCAGTTGAGTCGCTCTATCTGGGGTAGGCAAAGCATGCAGGCACTAGACAGAAGGTTTGGAAACAAATGACTCTAGAGTCTGCCCTCCTTGCGTTTCAGACAAGCAGCCACTGAGCACACCAGGCCAGCAAAGAGGCAGGACTGGGAAGAATTCCTCATGTTCGTGTTGCCACAGGTGGCGGGTCCCTGGTGGCCAGCATCAGGTGGCCCTGGTGGAGTCTTCCCTTGGTTTACTGAACATGTGCTCCAGCCTCAGGCTCACAGAGCCTTCACTGCACACTCATCTGCTGTCTAATCCTAGGTGTTTGCTTCCGCTGGTCTATACACTGAGCTCCTGAAGGAGGCTACCGGGTTGGTTTTCTTTCCTTTCTACACTCAGTGCCCTACACATTATTTCAGATACAGACAAGTTGTGAGGCCAGTCCCGTAGCTCAGTGGTTAAGGGAGTTAGATCCCACATGGTTGACTAAGGTTTGAATCTCTGCCCTAGTGGCTTGAAAAATAAACTGGGTATGTATGTGTGCGTGCCCTAAATCCTAATGGGAGAAATGGAGGAAAGGGGATTGCAGGATTTTTTTTTTTTTCCTCTCTCTCTGTTGAGTGTATGCACCCTCTGGCAAGAAAACAAAAAAGTTGTTAGGGCCAACAGGTGGCATGGTAGTTAAGGTGGTTAGATCCTGCTTGGCCAACTATGAGGTTCTAGTCCCAGACCTGGCAGTTTGAAAAGCATGCTGAGCAAGTGTGCATGCATGCCCAAAATCCTGAGAAGAAAATGAAGTAGATGGGATTGTGGTGTGGCTATTCCCCTTGGGGGATGATTTCTCAAATTATCTTATCTCTCTGTCTGTCTCTTTCTGACAAATGCCTGTGCCCTATAGCAAACTGAAAAAAAAGTTGTGAATATGGCACAAAGTTTTCTACACTCCCTGTTAGAGTCCCTAAATAGTTAACGTTCTCTGTCTCTATTCATATGTGTATGTATGTATATATACTCACATAGAAAATGCACTAATGCATATAGTGCATTTATATACATCTATATAAATGTTTCTCTATATATATATATGTAATTATTTTTTCTGAACTAATTGAGACTAAGTTACAGATATAATATCCCTTCACTCTGAATACTTTTTGTTATCTAAAAACAAGTACATTTTTTAGGCTAGCCAGGTGGCATGGTGGTTAAAGCAGCTGGAGTCCACATAGCTGACTGTGTGGTCTGAGTCCCAGACCCTGCAACTTGAAAAACATGCTGGGTGTATGTGAGCATGTGCCCAAAATCTCAAGAGGAGAATGGTGGAGAAGGGATTGCAATGCGGTCATCCCCTGGGGGGGGTGGTGCTTTCTCACTCTCCTATTTCTCTCTTTCTGTCTGTCCAGTGAATGCACATGGCCTAAGGCAAATTAAAACAAAACAAAAAACAAGTACATTCTTTTGTAGTTCTCTATATAACCACACTGCAGTGATCAGCATTAGGAAATTAACATTTAACCAGTTCTAATATCTTTTAGAGAGCTTAGTCAAAATTCCCCAGGTGCCCCATCAATGTCTTCCCCCTCCCCCATCAATGTCTTTTATAAGAAAACAAGAAAAGGGATGCCCTGGTCTGGGCTCCAGTCCAGGATCGCAGGTTATGTTTTCCTGCTGCCTCTTTGACTTCCTTTAAACTGGAGCAGTTCTTTAGAATCTGTTCTTCATTACCTTGAATCATACAGGTCACTTATTTTACAGATTGCCCTTCAGTTTGGGTTTGCCTGATGTTTCCTCGTGAGTAGGTTCAGGGGACAGGCTTTGGGCAGGAATTTCATACAGCTGGTGTGTGTCCTTTCCCGCGATGGTATCTGGAGGTACAAGGTGCTTGTTCCATTACTGGGGATGCTGACCCAAGTCACTGGGTTAAGGGGCTGCCCAACAAGTTTCTCCACTGCGACGTTATTTTCTTCCCTGAGTAATAAGGAAGTTTCTAGTGAAGAGATACTTCGAGACTAAGTAAAGACCCTGTTGTTTGTCAAGCTTTTACTAATTTTAGTGTCTATTGGGTTGATGGAAAAGTCATTAGATATTTTTCTATGCTAAAATGTGTCATGACTTTTCCAATGACCCAATACAAACATATTTCTTTCTTGATTTTTTTAAGTTTTGTTGTAGGGTGTGTGTGCTTGCCAGAGAATGACAGAGAAAGAGGGAAAGTGAGATATCTTTCCCTTCCCTAGAGGGTATAACCACTCCGCAACCCCTTCTCCTCCAGTCTCCTCTCAGGATTCTGGGCACCCACACTAATGTGCCCAGCTTGATCCTCAAGCCACTGGGTCCAGGACTCAAGCCATATAGTCAGCCATGTGAGATCTAGCACTTTAACTTCCACACCACCTGCTGGCCCCCAACATATTTCTAAACCCGTTATTTTCTCTGTGTTTATTAGTTGTTATTTTACTGAAAGGAAACGTTTTAAAATTAAATTATTTTTAATACCAGAGGGCATGTGTATGAAAGAGAGAGAGAGAGAGACCCCCAATAAGGACCTGGTCATGCCGCAATCCTTTTTCCTCCATTTCTTCATCCTGTCAGGATCCTGGGCATGCATACACACGTCTGGCATGTTTTTTCCAGTCACCAGGGCCCAGATTCAAACAGGGATTGGCCTGTGGGATCCAGCTCGCTCTACACAAGACAGTGGGTTGGCCCTCCTCCAGGTAGTTACACTTATATAGACTGTGGGTCCTTTTCTTTCTTTCTTTTTTAAAAAATAGGTTTTAGTTTTAATTTCTTCTTACCATTGTTTATTTTGATACTCAAACTTTTTCTAGATTTGGCCAAAAGAAGTCCCTTCAAACTGACTTCTGTGTCCTTCTGACAGGTTCCCATTGCTCTTTAAGTTCTTGCTTTATTTTCTGGCACAGGGAAGCGTTCCAGGGTCCTTTCACATTTCCCCACCTCCAGCCCTGGAGTCAATCATTTCGTGAAGATGTATGGTGAATAAACACTTTAGGTGGGCTGGCTCCAAGGCCTAGGGGTTAAGAGAGCCAGGTCCTATATGGCTGACCACATGGTTCAAGTACTGGCTAGGGTGACTTGAAAAACTCTCTGGGTACATGTGTATGCCTGTCCAAAAATCCTGCAAGGATGGAGAAAAGGAGAAGGGATTGCTCATGACCACATTCTGAGTGCTTTCTCTTCCTTCCTCTCGTTCTGTCTTTCTCTGGTGAATACGTGCACCCTCTGCTCTGTAAAACAATATATTTTAGGCACCTCCCAGGAATGATGCAAACATTAGAACCACAAAGCTGTAGAGCGCATTTGTGGCTTGGCCGTGCCTCCTCCCCAGAACACACCAACCTCACTGGTGTCCCAGAGCAGTCATATCCCGGGACCTGTTATCCATGCTTTAGACTTTATCATCTTAAACCATTTCCATTTCACGTGGGATAAATTTCATTCCCCCAAATCTAACTTAAATTTCTTTTGTCTTCTGTTTCTGCAGTGTTCTAAGGCTTTTTATAATGAAATATATAAGATTGATTATGAAACAGATTATCCTTGATTTCACGTCTTATTTTACTTGAAGAGTGAAAAGTATCTTTAATAGTTTACTTAGCAAACAGTAACTGATTGTTTGTTGGTGTGCAGACTCAGAGGAAATGTGGAGGGACATTCCTTCCGCATTATTGTAGAGCCGCTCTGAGGCTATCCAAGGCTGTCTCGAAGATCCAGTATTTTTTTCCTCTTGAATAGAAGCGTGATGTAGGAGTCAGAGGCATCTGAGTCTGAAATTTGATGTGTTGGACATGGTTATGTAATCTTGGGAAGGAACCTGAAGGCTGTAAATCTGAAGTCCCCAGTGTCCAACATGAGAATGTCATCCCTGTACCAGCAACTGGCATAATGGGTACTTTTGTGGACTCCCGCTTATTTGACCATGGTTTGAGTCCCAGACCCAGTGGCTTAAAACTCATACCAGTTGTGTATATGCCATAGTCCTGAGAGGAGAATAGAGAGAGACTGCAGAAATCACCCCCTGGGGGATGATCTCTTGCTTTCTGTCTCTCTGTCTGTCTCTACAGTGAGTGCACATATCCCTAGAGGGTATAACCACTCCGCAACCCCTTCTCCTCCAGTCTCCTCTCAGGATTCTGGGCACCCACACTAATGTGCCCAGCTTGATCCTCAAGCCACTGGGTCCAGGACTCAAGCCATATAGTCAGCCATGTGAGATCTAGCACTTTAACTTCCACACCACCTGCTGGCCCCCAACATATTTCTAAACCCGTTATTTTCTCTGTGTTTATTAGTTGTTATTTTACTGAAAGGAAACGTTTTAAAATTAAATTATTTTTAATACCAGAGGGCATGTGTATGAAAGAGAGAGAGAGAGAGACCCCCAATAAGGACCTGGTCATGCCGCAATCCTTTTTCCTCCATTTCTTCATCCTGTCAGGATCCTGGGCATGCATACACACGTCTGGCATGTTTTTTCCAGTCACCAGGGCCCAGATTCAAACAGGGATTGGCCTGTGGGATCCAGCTCGCTCTACACAAGACAGTGGGTTGGCCCTCCTCCAGGTAGTTACACTTATATAGACTGTGGGTCCTTTTCTTTCTTTCTTTTTTAAAAAATAGGTTTTAGTTTTAATTTCTTCTTACCATTGTTTATTTTGATACTCAAACTTTTTCTAGATTTGGCCAAAAGAAGTCCCTTCAAACTGACTTCTGTGTCCTTCTGACAGGTTCCCATTGCTCTTTAAGTTCTTGCTTTATTTTCTGGCACAGGGAAGCGTTCCAGGGTCCTTTCACATTTCCCCACCTCCAGCCCTGGAGTCAATCATTTCGTGAAGATGTATGGTGAATAAACACTTTAGGTGGGCTGGCTCCAAGGCCTAGGGGTTAAGAGAGCCAGGTCCTATATGGCTGACCACATGGTTCAAGTACTGGCTAGGGTGACTTGAAAAACTCTCTGGGTACATGTGTATGCCTGTCCAAAAATCCTGCAAGGATGGAGAAAAGGAGAAGGGATTGCTCATGACCACATTCTGTGAGGAGTGCTTTCTCTTCCTTCCTCTCTTTCTGTCTTTCTCTGGTGAATACGTGCACCCTCTGGCAATTAAAACAATATATTTTAGGCACCTCCCAGGAATGATGCAAACATTAGAACCACAAAGCTGTAGAGCGCATTTGTGGCTTGGCCGTGCCTCCTCCCCAGAACACACCAACCTCACTGGTGTCCCAGAGCAGTCATATCCCGGGACCTGTTATCCATGCTTTAGACTTTATCATCTTAAACCATTTCCATTTCACGTGGGATAAATTTCATTCCCCCAAATCTAACTTAAATTTCTTTTGTCTTCTGTTTCTGCAGTGTTCTAAGGCTTTTTATAATGAAATATATAAGATTGATTATGAAACAGATTATCCTTGATTTCACGTCTTATTTTACTTGAAGAGTGAAAAGTATCTTTAATAGTTTACTTAGCAAACAGTAACTGATTGTTTGTTGGTGTGCAGACTCAGAGGAAATGTGGAGGGACATTCCTTCCGCATTATTGTAGAGCCGCTCTGAGGCTATCCAAGGCTGTCTCGAAGATCCAGTATTTTTTTCCTCTTGAATAGAAGCGTGATGTAGGAGTCAGAGGCATCTGAGTCTGAAATTTGATGTGTTGGACATGGTTATGTAATCTTGGGAAGGAACCTGAAGGCTGTAAATCTGAAGTCCCCAGTGTCCAACATGAGAATGTCATCCCTGTACCAGCAACTGGCATAATGGGTACTTTTGTGGACTCCCGCTTATTTGACCATGGTTTGAGTCCCAGACCCAGTGGCTTAAAACTCATACCAGTTGTGTATATGCCATAGTCCTGAGAGGAGAATAGAGAGAGACTGCAGAAATCACCCCCTGGGGGATGATCTCTTGCTTTCTGTCTCTCTGTCTGTCTCTACAGTGAGTGCACATATCCTACAGCAAAAATCTCTCTTAAAAAAAAAACCAAAAAAGCAAAAAAGGAGAATATCATCTCCATGTCCAGGGGTGAATTGAGATAAAGATTCTTGGAGTTGTGCCAGCAGGTAGCATAGTGGTTAAGGTGCTGGACTCCCATGTGGTTGACTGGTTTGAGTCCTGGACTTGGCAGCTTGAACTCTTGCCGGTCGCATGTGCATTCATGCCCAAAATCCCAAGAAAAGAATGGAGGGAAAAGGATTGTGGTGTAGCCTATGGGGGGTGATTTTTCTCTTTCTGTCTCTCTGGTACCTACATGCACCCTATAGCAAAATATCTCAAAAAAAAAAAAAAAATTCCTAGAGAGGTAGCTGGTGACTCACTTCCGTGACTTGAGTCCCAGACCTGGTGGCTTGAAAATCACACCAGGTACATGTGCATGCATGCCCAAGACCCCAAGAGAAGACTGGAAGAGAAGGGATTCTGATATGGCCATCCCCCTGGAGGGGTGATTTTTCACTTTCTCTCTCTCTCTCTCTCTGTGTATCTCTCCGACAAGTTTATGTACCCTATAGCAAAAAAAAAAAAAAAAGATTTTTTAAACATCATCTCTAGTGCCCTCTTTCCTTTCGTAGTGAGGAGAGTGCAGCTCAGAGAGAACCAGGGTCTCCCAAGGGCACACTAAGCTGGGTGGAGGCTTCCTGATCCAGCGAGTAACCCTTGTGCTGCACACGTTCCTGACCCTAAGCCAGGCTCTGGGTCTTGGAAAATGACACCGTATAATCAAAGGCATTGCGTCTACTGGTCTGTTCACCAAATCACAGGTTCGAGAAAATGATCAGTGGCCTGTACCTGGGAGAGCTTGTCAGACTCATCTTACTGAAGATGGCCAAGGCTGGCCTCCTGTTTGGTGGTGAGAAATCCTCCGCTCTCCACACTAAGGGCAAGATTGAGACACGGCATGTGGCTGCCATGGAGAAGTAAGCTGCTGGCTGATGCCTTCCGCCTTGACTCTGTGGAGGGTTCGGGTGGGTGGCTGAGGCGTGGTGTGTTCAGGAGGCAGAACAGCATGGGGACCAGATCTTCCTTCTTCACCAGGAGGATTTCAGGCCTGGGCATGGCTTCAGATGGCCTCACAATTTCTGCCATGACCCAGATGGGACATTCTTGTTAGTTTATCAGCCAGGGAGTCTGCTGTCAGGGAATCACTCTCTCCCTAAGTTTTACTGCCTTTTTCTTCCCAAACGTGGTGACTTGTAACTTTTTTAGGGTCACAGACCTGTTTGGGACTCTGATTCAGTTTTGAATCCTTTACTTTCAAACTGCACATTTGTGTACAATTTTGCTAACACTATGAGGACATACTTGAACCCCCTTAAAGTCCATATGCAGAACCCAAGTCAAAAGCTTCTGCCACAGAAGTCTTCTCCACCTGGTGGCAGCACAGTGGTTTTGGCAGTGGTGATTTGAAGGCCTTCACGTGGGTCCCTAGAATGGGGGGTGCTGGCTGGTGAAAGTAGCTTTAGTCAACTTGGGGTCCTGTTTTAGGGGCTAAGAAACCCCAGCATTACTCTTTGTAATCAGTTCCAATTCTGAGCTCAGTGGAGGAGTTCTGACCACTAGAGTCTGTGTCCATGCAGAACTTGGCAGGGATGAAGTTTCTGTGAAAGGCCATATGGCACAGGGTGTTTACAAGTGTGAGGTCTGTAATCCCAGGGCCTGGGTTCAAATCCTGGCTCTAAACTGTGTGACTATGGACAAATTACTTACCTTCTCTGTGCTTCAAATCTCTCACCTGTTCAACAGGACAGTGATGGTGCTTCTAAAAATGTGAAGATTGAATGAGTTACATATAAAGTCCTTAGCTAAGTATAGAGTTGAGAACATGAGTATACCCCATGCTTCATAAGTTGTGGCTGCCATTATCAGTGTTGACATTATTTCTTATATTACTACGAGGCAGCCTATTTATTTTTATAGTCCTGAGAGTTGGGAAAACTGGTTGCCCAGGACAAGTGTGGGCCTCTCACTCCTGTCTCCTGACCAGGTATAAAGAAGGCCTTGCCAATACAAGAGAGATCCTGGTGGACCTGGGCCTGGAGCCCTCTGAGGCTGACTGCATTGCCGTCCAGCACGTCTGTACTATTGTCTCTTTCCGCTCTGCCAACCTCTGTGCAGCGGCCCTGGCGGCCATCCTAACGCGCCTCCGGATGAACAAGAAGCTAGACCGGCTCCGGACCACAGTGGGCATGGATGGCACAGTGTATAAGATACACCCTCAGTGAGTGCGTCATGCCAGCCCACAGCCCTGCAAACAAGTTTCCCTGGAAGTAGAGTCTAGTATTTTCTCTGGACTGTGCTGCTGCTCTGGTTGCAGGAGCCAGCCAACCCACACTGGTTCTGAGATTATAAGACAAATGTAAATCCAGAGTTTGCATTCATCTAGTTCGCTGGGTTGCTTTTGGGGTATCACTTTAAAAGAAGTATTCTGCTAAGGCCCCTTGCCAAATTAGGAAGGCCATCCATCCACGTTTTCATCCATTTATCCGTTCATCTACCTAGCCCTTATCTACTGAACCCCTACCATGTGGTAAGGTGGGAATGTAAGATACATGTAATTATAGAAGGGGAAGAATAGGGATGGCAGTGGTTGCTAAGTTGACCTCAAGGGTCCTGTTGGAAAACAGGAGATGAGAATTTCCCAGAAGGAAGGAGAGTGACTACTCCTTTGGCTGTGGAAATTGGGTGGGTAAGGGGGAGAAAATTCTTCCCATTGGACTGAGATGGTGCCCAGCTAACACATCATGCATAGACATGCTTTACTGACTGAAATATTATTGAAAAACTAGGTGCTTCCCTCAACTTCCTAAGTGCCCCTTACTCTTCCCCGGTTGTCCTAGCCCCTCCTCCCACCACCTCCCTGCACTCCCTACCATCTAGCACATAAAGGGAGGGTGCCTCTGGCCTAGCCAGGCTTTCAGAACCTGCCCCTGCTACACACCATGTCTGTCCCCATTGGCCGAGCCTGGCCTTCATGATTATTCAATATTTTGCCATCACCCCTGTCTTTAGGTATCCAAAACGCCTACACAAGGTGGTGAGAAAACTGGTCCCAAACTGTGATGTCCGCTTCCTCCTGTCAGAGAGTGGCAGCACCAAGGGGGCAGCCATGGTGACTGCAGTGGCCTCCCGTGTGCAGGCCCAGCGGAAGCAGATTGACAAGGTGCTAGCTTTGTTCCAGCTGACCCGTGAGCAGCTTGTGGGTGTGCAGGACAAGATGCGGACTGAGCTCGAGAATGGGCTGAAGAGGAAGACCCACCCGATGGCCACAGTCAAGATGCTGCCTACTTATGTCCGTGGGATGCCAGACGGCACAGGTGGGCCGAGCACAGTTCCTTCTCTGAAGGGGCACTCAGCGCTCCCATCAAAACTCCTAAACTCCTGGGACCAGCAGTTAGTGTAACAGCTATGTTGCTGGACTCCCACGTACTTGACCACGGTTCGCGTCCTGGACCCGGTGGTTTAAAACTCACGCTGGGCACGTGTGCGTGTGTGCCCAAGATCCTGAGAGGAGAATGGAGGAGAAGGGATTGCGGCGTGGCCATCCCCCCAGGGGGTGATTTCTCGCTTTCGGTCTCTCTCTCTCTGTCTATCTGGCGAGCACATGCACCCTGTAGCTAAAACCTCTCACATAAATAAAAGAAAGAAAGAAAGAAAGAAAGAAAGAAAGAAAGAAAGAAAGAAAGAAAGAAAGAAAGAAAGAAAGAAAGAAAGAAAGAAAGAAAGAAATTTTTTTTATTTGATATAAAAAAAAAAAAAAAAAAAAAAAAAAAAAAAAACCTTCACCTAATAGACAAATACCCACTATGATAAAATGCAGTTTGTTGAGTACCTGTCTGAAATAGTAATCATATAATTGAAAGCCAGGATTTGCAAGAGAACCACCCATTTTTCCTCCTAGACCTAACAACGCCAAATAACATATATTTTGTAGGCATTAAAAAAGCTCCTTTGGAACCTGCAGTTGACGTAATGGCTATGTCGCTAGACTCCCATGTAGTTGACTATAGTCTGAGTCTTGTACCCAGCAGCTTAAACTCACACCGGGCATATGTGCGTAAGTGCCCAAGATCCCAAAAGGAGAATGGAGAAGAAGGGATTGCTGCGTGGCCATCTCCCCCCTGGGGGCTGGGGGTTGCAGGGGATGATTTCTCACTTTCTATCTCTCTCTCTGTCTTTCTAGAGAGCGCACGCACCCTATAGCAAAAACCTCTCCCTCCAAAAAAAACTTTTAACAAAGCAGTAAAATACACACACATACATGAAAACTAAGTTGTCTTATTATGATATATACTCCAAAACCAAAAAAGAATTAACACCTTCACCTAGGGGACCAGCAGGTGGCGTGGTGGTTAAAACACTGGACACTCCCACATGGTTGACCATGGTTCAAGTCCTGGACCTGGTGGCTTGCTTTCTCACTTTCTGTCTCTCTCTCTGGTCAAATTAAAATATATGAATGAATAAATAAAATTAAATAAAATAATTCTTTTTAAAAAATAGAGCTGAATAGGGCTTCAGAGAGATGGCTGACAGTGGCATCTCTGGCAAATTTAAGGAGCAGTAAAAAGATGAGTATATGAGACAGAGATTGAGATGAGACATTCTAGGACAGACTTTGAGGCTGCCAGGCATTGGGAAAGAGAGGGCACTGCCCTCAAGTGGCCTGTGCCTACTCTGGAGGCAGGACTCACTATAATTTTTTGTTAGTCATGGCAGGGAGGGCCATGAGGATCCAAGCAAGTAGGGGGGCAGCCAGCAGAGACAGAAATTATCATTTCATACCAGTGATGAGTAATTCTCTTGACTGCATAGACATGGCAGAAAGACCTTCCACAGTTCCCTGCAGTCAGGATAGCGTGGCCTGGATTCACACTCAGAGGTACCTTGAGTACAAGCATCACACATGTCCTTTACCAAATACCCCACACCTGGACATGGTTCCTCAGGGCTCCCTACAAGACCATCAGTCAGTGGAATTTGGAGCCACAAGGGCCTTCAGAGGTCCAACCTTCTGTCTTTTGAGAGGTGGAAAGACAGGAATCAGCTTCCCCTGTTGGATACAAGGTGATTTCTCAGAACCCCAGAGCCCTTTACTCCAGCCCAGGGTTTGTTCCCTGGCACGTTGCTGGTGGTAGCGTAGGTGGTGCCTGAGCCTTTGCTACAGGGAAGTGGAGGCTGAGGAAAGCGGTCTGGCCTCAGACAGGCCCCGGTGCCTGCCCAGGGCCCTGACGCCGTGCAGTGCTTGCCACCTCGCTGGCTCATGAGCTCCTGGAACACTGGCTTAATCCGTTCAGCCTCAGCATCTCCTCTCCCTCTGACCGCCCGATTCGAACCCCTGCTCAGTGCATGCTGGTGGAGTGCAGCCCCCACTTTCTCTACCACAGAGAAAGGAAAATTCCTCGCCCTGGATCTGGGAGGCACTAACTTCCGTGTCCTCCTGGTGAAGATCAGAAGCGGACGGAGGTCGGTGCGAATGTACAACAAGATCTTCGCCATCCCCTTGGAGATCATGCAGGGCACAGGCGAGGAGGTAATGCCAGCAGGGAATTTGCACTCCGTGGGGGCTAGCCGCCAGCCTGTGTCACGTGACCTGGATGACCCTCTCTCTCTCCCTGCAGTTGTTCGACCACATTGTGCAGTGCATTGCCGACTTCCTGGACTACATGGGCCTCAAGGGAGCCCAGCTTCCCTTGGGCTTCACATTCTCATTTCCTTGCAGGCAGGCGAGCATCGACAAGGTAAGACAGCCTGCCAGGCCCATGCCAGCCACCCATGGAAGGCCATCTCCAAGCAGCTCCGAGTTGCTGTTCTTTTTATTTAGAGGTCTCAGGATCAGAGCAGCTGGGGAAATAAAATAGAAAATTTCAACCATTTAATTTTTACTATATATGAGGTTCCATTTCTCATTGTTTTTTGGATTGATGTTTTCAAAAGAATTTAGTAAACAATAGAAGCGTGCATGCACATGAGCCAGTAGGTGGTGTAGTGGTTAAGGAATTAGACTTCCTCATGGACTACTGTGGTTCGAGTCCCAGACATGGCAGCTTGAAAATCATGCTGGGTGTGTATGCGTGCTCAAAATCCCAGGAGGAGAATAGAGGAGAACGGATTGCAAAGTGGCTTTCTCCCCGGGGGGTGACTTTACACTTTTCCTCTCACTGTTTCTCTCTGGTGAGCACATGTGCCCTATTATGGCAAACCCCTTAAAAACACACACACACATACACATAATATTGCTATTAAAAGTGAGCTCAAATCATATTATGCAGAGCTAGAAAGAGGAAATGACCAGCTATGGCCAGTTAAAACAACTGGCAATAAACCACCTGTGTGTTCCTGGGCGGCTGAGGTAAATAGGGAAACAAAACAGCTTGTAGGCTTTTATAGTCAGATGAGAGAAACCTTACCTCTACTTCCTGAGAAATGCAATTCTTTCCAGATATTAGCATCTCAGAGGAACTTATCTCTAGACACTTATTTAATTTTTAGTCGACATCAAAGACACAGATAAGAGGGAGGAGACCAATGGACAGCAGGAAGCAAAGCCCTGGGTGGCTAGGAGAAAAAGAGAGAATTAAAAATATGTATTATTTTTGTGTAATTGCAATTTATAAGAAAGAGAGTTTTGGGACCAGCAGTTGGTGTAATGGCTATGTCGCTGGTCTCCCATGTAGTCGACCGTGGTTCAAGTCCTGGACCTGGTGGCTTCAGCTCGTGTGGGGCATGTGTGCTTGTGTGCCCAAGATCCTGAGAGGAGAATGGAGGAGAAGGGATTGCAGCATGGCCACCTCCCCTGGGGGTGATTTCTCACTTTCTGTCTCTCTGTCTCTCTGTCTTTTTGGTGAGCACAGACGCCCTATAGCAAAAATCGCCCCCATAAAAGAAGAGTTTTTTTCAGGTGGGGTATCTCTCTCTAACATTTTACATACACTAGCCAGGAAGGAGCAAAGGGACCAGTTTCCCAAGGACTCTGGAGAGAATGAGGGAGTCTGGGGCTTGCTGGCTAAGGGCGTTGGGTAAGGGGGTGCCAGCCGTGTGGTTTATGGTAGAAAGTGTGTGTGTGTGTGTGTGTGTGTGTGTGTGTGTGTGTGCATGAGAAAGAGGGCAAGAGAGAGAGGCAGGGAGGAACACCCTCAGGTTTTATCACGCACCGCCATCAGATTTGGCACCTGTCCCAGGAGCTCTCCTGGCCTAGACACCACAGCTCCACCTGTCCTCACCCCCCACCCGCCCCTACTTTCTAAGTTAGAAACTCTGGGACTGAACTCCCACCTCAGGCTAGCACCGTAATCTTGGGCTTCTTTTTAAAACTGAAACTATTGCTTTGTCAGCATTATAAAATATATCACACATAGTATTTTGTGAAAAGTTGACAAATACAAACAAAAGAGAGACATTAAAAGGCACTCATAATCGTGCACGGAGAGAAGTACTGCCCACCCCTTGGTGTCTATATTGTCCCAGAGCTCTCTTGAGGTTTGATTGTGTGTATGTAATTTTAAAAAATTATATCTATCTATCTATATTTCCATTTATTATTATTATTATTACTATTTAATTTGACTAGAGAGAGACAGAGAGAAAGAGAAAGTGAGAAAGCAAGCCATCAGGCCTGGGACTCGAACCATAAATGGCCATGTGGGTGTCCAGTGCCTCTAACCAACACACCACCTGCCGGCCCCATGTGTGTATGTAATTTTAAAATAAAAATAGACTAATTCACTATCTGTATTTGTTAAATGTGCTTTCACTTAACAGAGTCTAATGACTGTCTCTAACATCCTATGTTCTCTTATACCAGGGTTTTATGGTTGTATAACATTTCTTGTATCAACATGCAAGATGATAGACTCATATCACTGGAATTATAGGAGTCTCTAGTTTTTCACTATGAAGCATGCTTTTCTAAAAATATGATTTTTAAAAATTCATGACAGAGCATGTGCATGTGAGTGCAAAAGAGAGAGAGACACGCACCCCACATGGGGCCTGGTCATGCCGTGATCCGCTTCCTCCCGTCCTCAGCCTTTCAGATCTTGGGCTGTCATGCATGGGCCTGGTGTGTTTCAGGCTGACTGGGCAGGGAGGTGAACTGCCATTGCCACATGGGACCTTTTCCAAGCAGTGCATTAGCACTGTGCCACAGAGCCGGCCCTTGGAACATGCTTTGGTGAACATTTTGCAGGATTACTATTGATCACATCTCAACCTATCCTTGGCTAAACTAGAAGTGGGATCGCTATGCATCCAGGCCTTTCTTCTGTATAGCCATGACAGGGGCACGCTGTGACCTTTGCAAGAGACTTGTCACAGTGATGGTCTCAGCAGCAGCCCTGAGACACGCACCCCACACGGGGCCTGGTCATGCCGTGATCCGCTTCCTCCCGTCCTCAGCCTTTCAGATCTTGGGCTGTCATGCATGGGCCTGGTGTGTTTCAGGCTGACTGGGCAGGGAGGTGAACTGCCATTGCCACATGGGACCTTTTCCAAGCAGTGCATTAGCACTGTGCCACAGAGCCGGCCCTTGGAACATGCTTTGGTGAACATTTTGCAGGATTACTATTGATCACATCTCAACCTATCCTTGGCTAAACTAGAAGTGGGATCGCTATGCATCCAGGCCTTTCTTCTGTATAGCCATGACAGGGGCACGCTGTGACCTTTGCAAGAGACTTGTCACAGTGATGGTCTCAGCAGCAGCCCTGTCTGAGCCTTGCGATGCCTCAGGGCCCAGTGTTAGGGCTGCAGAGGCAGAAATGCACTTGAAAGAGACTGTCCGTCTGCAGGAGACTGGCCGTCAGCTCTTGTCTTGGATCTGATACACATCAAGATACTGCAGTGGTCCCTGCAAACTATTGCTCACAGGAATTTCCCCTCGTTTCTTTCAGGGAACACTCATAGGATGGACCAAAGGCTTCAAGGCCACTGACTGTGAAGGAGAAGACGTGGTAGACATGCTCAGGGAAGCCATCAAGAGGAGAAATGTAGGATGTGGGGTTGAGGCTCAAGTCTACCTGCCCCCTTCTTCCGGTCCCCTCTGCTCTGTCGTCCTATGCTCAGTCCTTGTGACTCTGGTCTCTGCCCACCCTGGGCTGCTCTGCCCCATGTTAGCCTGTTTGGTTTGCACATCCTGCTTACCATAGAGCTGCTTCCTTTGCAGGAGTTTGACCTGGACATAGTTGCAGTCGTGAATGACACAGTGGGGACCATGATGACCTGTGGCTATGAAGATCCTAACTGTGAGATTGGCCTGATTGCAGGTAAGTGGCCTAAGCCCATCTTTTCCTTTGAAGGGTCCCTTTTAACATATGACAGGTGGGGGTGGTAGGGGTTCTTGTCCCCTTATACGGAGGCTCTGTCCAAGGCAGAGAGGAAGTCAAGATCAGGATTCCAGGTCACCTAATTTCTAAGTCTTTACTTAGTATCTTTATTAAAGCTCCTAGACCAGGGTCACCCTTTCTGCTGAAGAAGGTGAATGACATAGAAGAGGTTTTTCAAATTAGGGCCTTGGGGGAGATTGTTTTGGGAGAAATGAGACCACAGATAGACTACATTGGCCTGGGGCTTAGGATTTTCCTTTGGGTTCGAAGATGCACCTCCTCTGTTCTCTGAATTTTCTTGGCTCCCAGGTTGCATAGGAAGAAGAGCTAGAAAGAAACTTAGGGAAGGGGAGGAAAGTGGCCTAAGGCAATATAGGCATTTTAGGGGTCTGTGAGAAGTCTGGTAGCAATTAAGGGCAAGGGTGGATTCCAGGGGGGTGTGACTCTAAGAGGTGAGGGCATAGGTGGGGTTTCAACAGGTAGAGATAAGGACATTGCAGCCCGGGTGAAATAATGATACAATCTGGAAAATTGCCCCAGTTGGTTGTCTGGGCTTCCTCAATGTGAGCAGCAGGTGAAACAAGAGGACGGGCATACAGTGAGATATCGTTAATGCCAGGCAAGAGGTTTCACCTCACTCTCGTGGCCCATCCCCATGACCTTGGGCAGGTTGCTCATTTGGTTTGAGTTTCTTCATCTGTGGGAAGGGTGGGGCTAGATCTTGGCGTGCACATAGGTGAGGCCCATTTCACTGAATATAATAGCTGCCTGCACTGTTGTGTTGAGCTCAGTTCCTGGGCAGGAGAGGAAGATGATTCACAGATGCCAAGCATTTACTTATCCAAGACTAGATGGTTCCTTGTAGTCTCTTCTAGTTCTGACAACTAATCATATGGCTACTCGGAAGCTTTACGTGTCTATGGCTTAATCTTAATGATGATGATGATGAAGATGGCAGGTACCATTTACTGAATACTTACCATGTGGAAGAAACTTACGAATATCATCTCATTTTTTTTCTTTATAACAAATCCATAAGGCAGGTATTATTTCCTTTTTACAGATTAAGAAACTGAGCCTTGGGACCAGCAGTTAGCATAATGGCTATGTCGCTGGACTCCCATGTAGTCGATCGCGGTTCAAGTCCCAGATCCGGTGGCTTAAACTCACCCTGAGTGTGTATGCGTATGTGCCCAAAATCCCGAGAGGAGAATAGAGGAGAAGGGATTGTGGTGTGGCCATCTGCCCTGGGGGGGATTTCTCGCTTTCTGTCTCTTTGTCTCTCTCTGTCTTTCTGGCGAGCACATGTGCCCTATAGCAAAAATCTCTCAAAAAAAAAAAAAAAAAAGAAAGAAAGAAAGAAAGAAAGAAAGAAAGAAAGAAAAAGAAGAAAAGAAACTGAGCCTTTGAGAGATGAACTCCTTGCCTAAGTTCACCCGGTTATGAGTGGGTGACTCATCCCTGTGACTCCGGATTCTGCCCGCCTTGGGTTGATCTGCCCCTCTTGAGCCTGTTTGGTTTGTACTACCTGATGCTAGCCTAAGTTTATGTTTTGGAGTTTTGTTTCTTAGAGATTTTTTTTTGTGTAGGGTATATGCATTTGCTGGAGAGAGAGAAAGACAGAAAGCAAGAAATCACCCCTAGGAGGAATGACTATGTTAGAATCTCTTCTTCTCTATTCTCCTCTTGGGATTTTGGGCACACATGCACACACACGCACACACACCTGCACCTGGTGTGAGTTTCAAGCCGCTGGTTCCAGGACTCTAGGCATGGTTGGCCTATGGGAGTCCAGCGACATAATTGTTATGCCATCTGCTGGTGCCCCATCAAAGTTCTTATTCACCACCCTGTACTGCTTCATTAAGATGTGGCGATGTCTTTGAAGTCTAAAACCCCTTTCCGGTTCCTTTCAGGAACGGGCAGCAACATGTGCTACATGGAGGAGATGAGGAACATTGAGCTGGTGGAAGGAGACGAAGGGAAGATGTGCATCAACACAGAGTGGGGAGGATTTGGGGACAATGGCTGCATAGATGACATCCGGACCCAGTACGACAAGGAGGTGGATGAGGGGTCCTTGAATCCTGGCAAGCAGAGGTGAAGAGGGCAGACGTGTACATTCACGCAGTCTGTGCAGGGAGCTCTGGCCCAGAGCTCAGGGAGCGGTGCTGGTCTCACATCGTAGGCACTGCGGCTTGGTCTGTTTACTACAGTTCTCCGTCCGTGTCAGTGCCGGATCTTATCAGAACGAAGCATAGTACTATGACTAGTTCCCAGCAGGTGGAAGGAGAGGATTCTTTTCCAATTATCATAAGGCACCTTAAGAATGAGTAGTGGCTCTGGAAGTGAGACAGAGGCTGTTAGAATGACCTCTTGCTGGGGGCTAGGTGTCACCCAGCATGTGCATAGTGACTTAGTGAGCCCTCTTGGGAAGGGCATTAGTAGGCCTGTTCAGTGGGTAACATCTTCAGATTTTCAGGAATCTTGTTGGTGACCTCTTCTGGAGTGGGGAGGGACTGCCTATGCTGGATAGGAGTGACGGTTCTCAACCATGATGCCATGTCCTACCAAGGTCTGCAATTATTTGTGAGGTCCAATTACTAACCATGCTAAAAATGCTAAAAATAATGATGTAAGAAACAATTAGAGATTTTTTTCTTTGAGAGGTTTTTGCTATAGGACGCATGTGCTTGCCAGAAAGACAGAGAGAGAGAGAAAGCGAGAAATCACCCCCCAGGGGGATGGCCATGCCACAATCCCTTAGCCTCCATTCTCCTCTTGGGATCTTGGGCACGCACACACATGCGCCCAGTATGAGTTTAGGCCACTAGGTCCAGGACTCGAACCACGATTGACTAAATGGGAGTCCAGCGACATAGCCATTACGCTTACTGCTGGTCCTGAAAAAATGAGAGATTTTCACTTGCATTCTGATATATCCTCTTGAGTAAGAGAGGGGAGCAGATGGAGACAGGGCTAGTGTGGTACGTAACCCAAGCGCATCCACTGGAGCAGGGTCTGGCAGACTTTCTATAAAGAAGCAGAGAGTAAGTGTTTTAGCTTTTGCAGGTCACAACTCATGACTTAATATGTAAAATAAGGGAAACATAGATCTGTTTGAACAAATGGATGGTGTCCAAGTCAGAGCTTTAGCAGGTGGAAAATGAGATGGGCTGCCTGGGCCGTGGATGCCTGGGGACCCAACCCGAGAACATTAACCGGGAAGAGGCTTGGGCAAGGCCAGGATCTGCCCTGTGGGTTCCTCACCTTCCCTTGGCACTAGTCTTTGGAGCTGGAAGGCAGGCGAGTTGTAACAAGCCTAGCTGCACCGAGAATTGCTCCCCTGAAGAAGGAATCTTATTCCAAACCCCAAGTCAGAGCATCCAAGTATCCTGGCTGTCTCAAGGAGCAAGTTCCTGTGACTTGGTTTTGTGTCTGTTGTCCATTTTTGGACTGAGCTTTTAAGTGGGCAGCACATTTGAATTTGCCTTGCAGCCACTGTGATGTGTCTGTATTGGTGTTGGTTCCTGATCAGCTAAGAGAACCTACAAGTCTCAGACACTCACATTTCCATTTGGCCCTGTGGGAAATGGAAGACGAGCTCTGTGTCGCTGTTAATAATGATGATGTTGCTGCTCATATACTGTGCCAGTGCCCCCTTAGCATTTCTGCAGCTACTAAGCCCCTTGCCCTTTTGCTTCCTGTCCCCAGGGAGCCCACAGCCTGGTGGGAAGGGGGAAGGGCATTAACTTTTGGGGCACCCTGGTGTGTGCAGGCAGACTCTAGTGGAGCAGATTTCTTCAGATGTAAAGCCGAGGAGGTTCTTAAGTAGAACAAGTTGGTCATTCAAAGCTTAGGAGAACTGGCTTGGGGCCAGAAGTGGGACTGACTTGCTAAGGGCCCACTGTTCACCAGGTGCTGGCCTCTAGCAGTCTGTGGGGTCGCAGTTTTGCTCCGTGTTTGGTAGATGGTAGCTTGCAGTGCTAGCTCACGTCCTACAGGTGGTCTGCAGGGGGCTGGGCACTGGCTTCCTGTGGGTGCAGCTCCACAGCCAGGCTCCCTACTCCTGCAGTCTTTTGCTTTGCCTTTCCCCGGCCAGTGCTGCTGAGGGAAGCCCGCCAGGCCTACTTCCAACCAGGCAGAGGCAGGTGCCAGTAGCTGTCCTCCATACCTGGGTCTTCTTTCCTTTCAGGAACCATCGCCCACGCTGATGTCTCTGCCCTCACCAATCTTCTCTCTCTTCCCCACACAGATACGAGAAAATGACCAGTGGGATGTACCTGGGGGAGATCGTGCGGCAGATCCTGATTGACCTTACCAAGCACGGTCTCCTCTTCCGAGGGCAGATTTCAGAGCGTCTCCGGACCAGGGGCATCTTCGAAACTAAGTTCCTGTCCCAGATCGAAAGGTGACATATGATCCCAGTTCACCTGCTCCCTGTGAGAGGCTCTCACTGGGATGTGTCACCTGGTGGCTTGCTTTCTCACTTTCTCTGTTTCTCTCTCTCTAGCAAAAACTTTTTTTCAGTATTTCCCTATGGAGGCACTGTTTTTCCTTCCTTCCTTCCCTCCTTCCTTCCTTATTTCCTTCCTTCCTTCCATTTGCTACAGGGCATGTACACACACACACACACACACACACACACACAGAGAGAGAGAGAGAGAAGTTGAGAAATTACCCCCATCTCTTCCATTTTTTTCTTGGGATTTTGGGCACACACGAATGCACATGGTTGATCTGATATTAAAGTCGCTGGGTCCTGGACTCGAACTGCTCAGTCGGCCATATGGGATCCAGCACCTTAATCTCCATGCCATTTGCTGGCCCTGGATGTGCTATTGTTTTAAAAAAGGTAGCTCCAGTTTGCACCATCACCGTTAGGTACAAATGCGTCTGTCTTACTGTTTTGTGCTAGCGCTGGATTATCAGAGCTTTTATGTTTGGAATTTCTCTCAATTTATATTCTTTTAATTCTTCTGGTCTTTATGGTCAGATGCCTCTTTTCAGAGAGAGAAAAAGGGAGCGCTTCATAAATGACAGCAATGTACCTAATGAGGAGCCCTGGGTGAGGAGACGGAGGTAGGCCAGCAGCAGCAGTGGTTCTGTTGAGAGGTGTCAATTTGCTGGTGTTCAGCATCCTTTTTCTGTCAGTCTTCAACTCACAAGATCCAAACTAACAGGTTAAACGTCATCACCTTTGGTGACCAGAGGAGTCCTCCTTTGCTGAGGGAAACAGCTTCTCCCTCATGTGCGACAGAAAAGCAGAATGAGTTATCTTTGTCTTGCCTTTTTATTTTTTCTGTCCCAAATAAAAAAAAAGGTTGTTTGTGGACAAAGGCAAGGTGCCAGCACTTGTATACCTCCAGAAATATGTGCTTCTGCTGCACAAGAGGTGTCTGCTTTGAAAGCTTTGGTTTCTATGGGTTTGTTGATTTTTTAAAAAATATTTTCTTTTTTAATATTTATTTATTTAGAGATTTTTGCTATAGGGCACATGCACTCATCAGAAAGACAGAGAGAGACAGTGAGACAGAAAGCGAGAAATACCCCACAGGGGGGATGGCCACACTGCAGTCCCTTCTCCTCCATTCTCCTCTCGGGATCTTGGGCACACACGCATATGTACCCGGTGTGAGTTTAAGTCACTGGGTCTGGGACTCAATCTGTGGTCAACTACATGGGAGCCCTTATGCTCATTGCTGGTCCCTTGACATCTTAATAGATTTTCTTCTCTTTTTTTTCTGTACAAGAACAACTTTTTTTTTAAGCCAAGATTATACAGTACATAGTATTTTGTAATCTATTTATCACTATGTGGTGAATAGTTTCCATGGCATTACATATTCTCAAGTGAACTGATCTTCTTTAAGGCCTGCGAAGAACTCTGTTGTCTAGCTGTACTACCATTTACCTCCTGCATCCCCTACATGGCCACACAAGTGGTTTCTCAGTTGTTCTTTTTTGATAACACTCTTCCTTGCTAAGTGTTACCTGAGACAATCAAGGATGTGACTTCACATGGTTTAGTTTGGGAGCCAGAGCTCTGTTTAAGTGCCATCAGTTAAAACTAGTTCTCTGTGAGATAATCAATGTCTGGACGGGAGGCCAGCCAGTCCCCTTGCTGGATGGTTCTATGCGTGTGTTTGCAGTCCTACTGGGCTCTCGTTCTCTAAGGCACTGTGTGTGTTGTATATTTATTTATTCACTTGCTTGTTGAATATACCCAGCCTTATGCTGGCTGCTACTGAGAATGCAGACTTATCTTTGGTGAGCATATAAACTATTAGAATTGAAAAGAGAAAGCAGAAAAGCAGTAAAACTTAAATAGAAAGAAAGTTGCCCTACACTCGAATGGGGCCAGGTACGGGGAGCTGGCGTGATGGCTGGAAGAGTGCTAGAGTTGTCACCAGGCAGCTTGTGTTTGAAGCCCTGCTCTCTATTCTCCAGAAGGCAAGGCTCCAGCACCCTGAACCTCAGCTCTTCTAAAAAGTCGGTACGTGTTGTATTGGTTGCTGAATCTAGTAATAGCTCCTAGTGAGGTCATAGACATGAACATGCCTAACACAAGAGGTAGTCATGCTTTAGTTTTTTAAGTGATGGAACTTCCTGGGGTGATGGACCTTCTCAACAACTTAGCTGTTTCCTGGTCTTTTCTCCTCCATCCTGCTGGAGCATCTAGGGGTGGGAGGTCATGAGTACTATCAAGCAGATTGCAGGGCCCCAGGAAGCAGGTCCTGACAACCTGCTCTGCTTGCCTGCAGCGACCGGCTGGCCCTCCTCCAGGTCAGGAGGATCCTGCAGCAGCTGGGCCTGGACAGCACATGTGAGGACAGCATCGTGGTGAAGGAGGTGTGTGGAGCTGTGTCCCGGCGGGCAGCCCAGCTCTGTGGCGCTGGCTTGGCCGCCATTGTGGAGAAAAGAAGGGAAGACCAGGGTCTGGAGCACCTGAGGATCACCGTGGGTGTGGATGGCACCCTGTACAAGCTGCACCCTCAGTGAGTAACCATGAGAAGTATGGGAGACAGAAGGTTCTGGGGGTTGAGTGTGGACTCAACACAGCCTGATTGGCTGCAGAATGGGGAGATGCATCCCTGTCCTTTCATGGAAGGGAGTGCTGTGTGGTGAAGTTACCTGTTGAGTCTGACACATAAGGTGTGAACTCATGTGGGACAATGAGAGCCCCTCTCCACCCTAGGTTTGTCATCTGTAAAGACCAGCAGTAATAGTGTCCACCTCACAGGACTGAATGCCTGAGGATTAAATGAGTTACTAGGTATAAAGTGCATCGCTCAGTGCTTCTTCTCATAGCCCCACCCAGCCTCACAGGTAGTTATGAGAACTGAATATACCACAGAGAACAGAGCATGTCAGGTGTGAGCTGGGTATAGTTTTCTTAGGTTGACAGAGGATGAAGAGCCCAGTCAGGCAATGTGAGTTTGAATCCTGGTTCCACGATGCAACCACTTAGAAGCTGAAAGGATTAGGGTCAGTTTCTTGCTCTCTCTCTCTCTCTCTCTCTTTTTTTTTTTTTTTTTAGAGTTTTTTGCTATAGCGTGCATGAGCTTGCCAGAGAGACAGAGAGGCAGAAAGCGAGAAATCACACCCCAGGAGATATGGCCATGCCGCAATCCCTTCTCCTCCATTCTCCTCTCAGGATCTTGGGTATGCACACACATGTGCCCAGCATGAGTTTAAGCCACCAGGTCCGGGACTCGAACTGCGGTCTGCTACATGGGAGTCCAGCGATGTAGCCGTTATGCTAACTGCTAGTCCCTGTTTCTTGCTCTCTTTGGGACTTCATTCTTTTTTCTATAAAATGGGGGAAAAAATGTACCTACCTTAGAGGTTGTGGTGATGATTAAATTAATACAATTACATTAAATACAAGGGGTCTTCAAAAAGTTAATGGAAAGATGTACTATGAGAAAACTGCATGAATTTCAAACATTTTTGCACAAATAAACTTGTACTTTTGCCATAGGGCGGGTGCCACCACGCCCATAAACTTGTATTTTAATTCCATTTTATATAGAGTTTTTGAAGCCTCCTTGTAGTGTCTACAGAGTGTGTGGCACATCAGAAAATCTTTAGGGGCCAGCAGCTAGCGTAATGGTTACATTGCTGGACTCCCACGTAGTCAACTGTGTTCGAGTACTAGACCTGGTTACTTAAAACTCACATCGGGACATGTGTGTGGATGCCCAAAATTCTAAGAGAAAAATGGAGGAGAAGGAATTACAATGTGGCCATCCTCCCTGGGGAGTGATTTATCACTTTCTGTCTCTCTGTCTCTACAGTGAACACATGCACCTTATAGAAAAAAGCTCTCTTAAAAAAAGAAAGAAAATTTTTATTCATAATGGCTGTTATTTATTTTTTTAAAAAAGAGATTTTTTAAAAAGAATTATTTAATTTTATCTAGTCATTCATTTATTTTAATTTGACCAGAAAGAATGAGAGAGACAAAGCGAGAAAGGAAGTCGCCAGGTCCAGGACTCTAACCGTGGTCGGCCATGTGGGAATGTCCAGTGCCTTAACCACCACACCACCTGCTGGCCCCAATTTTTAATCAATGTTTTACATTTTGTTTTGGTGAGGAGAAAAAGTAATAACAAACTTATGAAAATTTCCAGTTATGCTGAATGTATTCATGAATGTATTATCACTGTAACCCTTGATCCTTAACCCTCCCTGTGATGTGATTAGTTATCCAAAGTAATTGGCTACTATTTTCTCTTGGGTTTTCCCTAAGCAACACACAGTTTTGGTCTGATTCCTGCAAATGCTCCCTTAAAGCCAGACTTGACTAAAGGAAAAGAAAAAAATCACATGATTGTTTCAATAGGTGCAGACTAAGCATTTAATAAAACCAACACTGTTCTAATGATAAAAGCAAGAAACTCAACGAATTAAGAATGAAAGAATTCCATAACCTAACAAAGAGCATCTATGAAAGCCCATGGCTAACGTTATATTTAATAATGAAAGAGCTGGTGCTTTTCCCTCAAGGTCAGGGATAAGATAAGGAGGACCACTTTTACCCCACTCCCAGCATTATGCTGCCTCTAGTTCTGCTTCCAGGTGGTCATTTGATTTTTGTCTCTCAGTCAAGTCTTAATTTAGGAGAGAGGCTTATAGGAAACAGATTAAAAAGATATGACCACCAAAAGGAAAATAAAGAGTAAGTCTGTCCAGGGTATTTAAGCAAGAAAAAGAAATAAAAGGCATCCAGAGTGGAAGGGCAAAAGTGAAACTTGCTTTATTTGCATATGACATGATTTTTGTATATAGAAGACCTGTAGACGCTCATGCACACACATGCACACACACAACCTACTAGAACTAATAAGTTGAGTAAGGTTCAGGATTCAAGGTCAACATACAAAAATCAGTGATTCTTTTATACCCTTGCAATGAATAGCCCCAAAATGAAATTAAGACATCAATTCCATCTATAATAGCGTCTACATACAAAACCAAAAAAATTAGGAATAAACTTAAAAGAAACACAAAACTTTTACTCTGAAAACTGTAAAACATTGAAAGAAGTAAAAGAAGATCTAAAGAAATGAAAAGACACTCCATGTTCAAAGATTGGAAGACTTAATATTATTATGATGGCAGTACTCCCCAAATGCTCTACAGAGTCAACCTAATCCTCGTCAATGGCTCAGCTGATTTCCTTGCAGAAATTGACAATGCACTCCTAAAATTCATGTGAAAGTGGAAGGGACCTAGATTAACCCAAAAAATCTTAAGTAAGAAAAGTTGGAATACTGATATTTACTGATTTAAAAGCTTATAAAACTCAATAATCAAGTCACTATGGTATGGGCATAAGGATAGACCTATAGATCAATGGACTAGAATTCATAGTCCAGAAATAAACCCTTGTATTTATGGTCAAATGACTTTTGACAAGGGTGTAAGACAACTCAATGTGAAAGAAAGTCTTTTCAACAAATGGTGCAACAACTGGTGCAACAACTATCCACATGCAAAAACATGAAGTTGGACCCCTACCTCACATCACCTGCAATATTAGCTCAAAATGGATCAAAGATCTGAATGTAAGAGTTAAAACTATAGAACTCTCTCTCTCTCTGTGTTTTTTATTTTTGCTGTAGGGCATTATGTACTTGCTGGAGAGACAGACAGAAAGAGTGGGAAAGTGAGATGGCCATACTGCAATCCCTTCTCTTCTATTTTCCTCTCTAGATTTTGGGCACACATGCATATGCACCTGATGTGTTTTTCAAGCTGCTGGATGCAGGACTCAAAAGTGCTTAGATGACTATGTGGGACACAGCCACTTTAACTACCATGACAGTGGCTGGCCTAGTATAGAACTCTTTAAAGAAAACATAGATATAAATCTGTGTGACCTTGGTTTGGCAATGATTTTTTTAAATATGACATCAAAAGCACAAGTGATAATAGAAGAATAAGATACATTGTACTTAAATAAAATTAAAATTTTGTTTGTTTGTTTCAAGTACACCATAAGAAAATGAAAAGATGAACCCAGACTGGGTTCAATTCCTGTAAAGGCCAGGCCTGGTGGCACGTGCCTGTGACTTCAGCTACTCAAGATGTTGTTGCAGGAGGATTATGACATAATGAGGCATATCTAAACAAGTAAATAAATATTACAAATGGGGAAGAAAGATTGTATTTTAAAAAGTGAAAACTCACAGAACAGGAGAAAATATTTGCAAGTCGTATCAGATAAAGACCTTGTATCAAGAACATACAAAGAACACTTAGAACTCAACAGTAAAAAGACAACCAAATTACCAATCTGGCAAAGAATTTAAATAGACATCTCCCCAAAAAAAGAAACGAAAATGATCAATAACCAAATGTAAAGTTATTCAGTATCAGTCACTAGAGAAATTAAAATCTAAACCATGAGATACCACTTCATACCCACTAGGATGACGGTAATAAGGACATAGACAGTGACAAGTGTTGATAAGGATTTGATGATGCTGAGAAAGTAAAATAATGTGGCCACTTTGGGAAGTAGTTTGGCAATTCCTAAAAAAAGTGAACATAGGAGGCCAGCAACATAGGTGGCATGGTGGTTAAGGTGCTGGACTTCTATATGACTGATTGCAGTTCGAGTCCCAGACCTAGTGACTTGATAACCATGACAGGTGCATGTGCATCTGTGCCCAAAATCCCAGGAGAAAAAGGAGAACAGATTGTGGAGTGGCCACCCCTCCTCATGGGTGGTTCCTCACTTTCCCTCTCACTTTTTCTTTCTGTCTCTTTCTAGTGAGCCCACACACCCTATGGCCAATAAAACCAAAAACCAAAACAAAAAATACTTTAAAAATCTTAAAATAACATAGAGCTACTAGATGACTTAGCAATTTCATTCCTAGTTGTACCCAAGAAAATTGAAAACATATATTCACATAAAAATCTGTACGTGAATGTTCACAACAGCATAATTCGTAATAGCCAAAAAGTAGAAAAAGCACAAGTATCCATCAATTGATGAATTCATAGATAAAATGTGTTATGTGTATATGCACAGGGAATATTATTCAGCTGTAAAAATGCATAAGATCCAGATGGATACTACATTGCTGAACCTTGAAACATTATGCTAAGTGAAAGAAATCAGACATAAAAGTTTATATATGATTCCACTATAATAGATGTCCGGAATGGACAAATCTAGAGATCTAGAAAATAGATTAATGGTTGCCAGTGGCTCCTGGGTGTTGGTAGAAATGGGGAATGTCTACTAATGAGTATGGGTTTTCTTTCTAGGGTATTGAAGATGTTCTGAGATTAGATAGCAGTGATAGTTGCACAACTTTGCAAATTATGAAAAACTACTGAATTGTACACACAAAATATGGGGGAAAAAGACTTGATTGATTGGTGATTGCCAGGCCATTATTTCCTTTCTCCTAGGCAGTTTGAGCTAACTATCTTACGGTGTCTCCAGTGAGACATCAAACCTTCTCCTTCCACTTAACTGGCAGAGCTCTAGGGAGAATTAGTGGTTGATCTGGCATCACCCACCATTAGAGTCAGGTTTAGAATGGCTTTGGCATGCCAGCCCTCAGAGATGGTGACCGTCTGTATTCTTCATGATAATCCAGGATTCCCAGACCTGAGGTCTAGATGCCCAGGCCTCTAGTAAACATTCTTTGACACTCCCCACCCCACACTCCAGCTCCCAGAACTGGCTCAATAACTCTGACCCACAAGCCATGCATTGAAATGGATTTAATATCTCAAAAGATAGTTGAGAGAAGACAAGTATCACTATGATTAAGACTGTGTGCTTTAGGGAAAAAATAATGAGCAGAGAGGGGGATGGGTGAATGATGAACAGATAAAGCAAATACGGTGACATTTTAATTTTGTTGAATCTTGGCTGAGGGTGTACAGATGCTCACCTTACTATTCTTTCAACTTGGCTATAACTTAAAAATATTCAAAATAAGAAGTTGGGAGATTTGAATAAAAAAGGGTGTGGTGTGGAAAAAGACAGGACTGAGTCAAATACTAATAAACTTACTAGTTGTACAAACTTGGACAAATTTCTTAACTTTTGAGCACTGATTTTTTTTTTTTTTGGAGAGGTTTTTGCTATTGGGCGCGTGTGCTCGCCAGACAGACAGAGAGAGACAGAGAGACAGAAAGCGAGAAATTACCCCCCAGGGGGGATGGTCACACCGCAATCCCTTCTCCTCCATTCTCCTCTCGGGATCTTGGGCATGCACGCACACGCACCCGGCATGAGTTTTAAGTCACTGGGTCCAGGACGCGAACCGCGGTCAACTATGTGGGAGTCCATCAACATAGCCATTACGCTAACTGCTGGTTCCTAGCACTGATTTTTTTTGTGTGGTAGAGATGCTAACATCTTCAAATAAGTTTTGTTCTGCATTGATATTCTGTGTGTAAAAGTCCCTGGCAACTGGTCCAATTAAAGGTAAATTTTAAACAACTGTTTAAGAAGCTATATAGAGTAGTGGGAGGCAGCCTGGAAGAAACAACCTAGATTAGAATCATTTATTATATGCCGATCCCATGTGTAAAGACTGAGGCTGTTTCTCCCTCTTTTTCATAGCTTTTCTCGGATATTGCAAGAGACCGTGAAAGAACTAGCCCCTAAATGTGATGTGACTTTCATACTATCGGAAGACGGCAGTGGAAAGGGAGCAGCTCTGATCACAGCTGTGGCCAAGAGACTGCAGTAGCCACAGAAGGAAAACTAGGGGCTCCAGGGCTGGGCCTGGTGTTTCCTGGATACTGACCAGCTTTCCTTTGGCAGATGAGTTGGTCAGGGACCAACAGGCAACTTCCTGGATGACTTCAACTTCTGGGTGGCCAAAAGAAAACCTCAAGTTCTCCGGGACCCTGAGCATCTTGTTTTGCAACAGCATTAAATGACATCACCATTTGGTGTATTGAGGCCAAAGACAGGCCAACTTGTGAAATCAAAGCAACTGGCCTGAGAAATCCCCTTTCAGCCAGTCGTTCAGTTGGGGGACCTGAGCTTTCAGTTCTTGAGAGCTTTGGGTGCTTTGGCTGCTAAACTTGAAAACATATATAGACTCTTCCTAGGTGGCCTGGCTGATTGAATTCCTCGCTGGGATGAGATCAAGCCTCCTACCTGTGGATGAACACTTGAAAGGGAGAGGAACTCATGTAACGAACCAGGGAACATCTGCTCTAACTTATCTTTGTCATGTTAACCTCACAAGTGAAGAGCAAATTCAGCCCCAAGATATGGAGTGGTTAGTGGCCAGGGAGCCCTGTCGGAATCTTTCCATGCCTGAAGTTATGTCGCACAAACCACACTTTGATAAGTGTGGTCACCAGGTGGGGTCCTATTAAGGCATCTTATCTTTCATTCTACATTTGTTGCTGCTGTTGATAGTTGTTTTAAGGACTCTTAGATATATGAAATCCAGTAAATGAATAAAAAATTATTTGCTTTCCCAAGAAATTTTGCATGAGGTGTTGATGCTTCTAGTGGGAGACCCTCTTGGTAACTCTGTGCTCTGTTGGTAGAATAAGGGACACAGAGCTGGAAAGAGTTTGAAGAGCTCTTTTTATGTCCAAACTTGCTAAGAATAGGTGGAAATATATGAGCTGTCTTCCACAATATGCTTAATACATTATCCAAATTTCATTTGAATGAAAACATCCAGTGACTTAGCATTTACCACATAGTCCTGCAGCTCTTGATTTTGAATAGCTGGAGTTGAACAGAAGTTCTTTTCACCTCCAAACTGATCTCTGCCTCCCTGGAACTCAGTTCCTCCTTATCGTCCTCAATTTTTTTTTTTTTTTGAGAGAGATTTTTGCTATAGGGTGCATATGCTCACCAGAACGATGAGACAAAAAGTGAGAAATCACTCCCATGGGGAATGGCCATGTCGCAATCCCTTCTCTTCCACTCTCCTCTTGGGATCTTGGGCACATATGCACACGTGCCTGGCATGAGTTTTAAGCTGCCAGGTCTTGGACTCGAACCATGGTCAACCATGTGGGAGTCTAACAACGTAACTATTACACCATCTGCTGGACCCAAGTCTCATTCTACTCTCCAGACCTGTGTGGAATTGGCTTGTGCCTGACCATTTCTCCTCTCTTTTTATCCTCCCTCTCCTTTATTTGAAATGGCTATGACGTTCTTCTCTTTTTTTCTGGGAGGGGAGAGATTTTTGCTATAGGGTGGATGCGCTTGCCAGAAAGAGAGAGACAGATAGAAAGCAAGAAATCGCCTCCCAGGGGGGATGGCCACGCTGCAATCCCTTCTCCTTCATTCTCCTCTCAGGATCTTGGGCATGTACGTATATGTGCCTGACGTGAGTTTAAGCCACTGGGTCCGGAACTCGAACCACGATCGACTACATGGGAGTCCAGTGACATAGCCATTACGCTAACTGCTGGTCCCTGGCTATGACTTCCTTGCCACATAGTTATCTGAGCTTCTTATCTAGCCTAGTAGATTGTAAACTTTTATCAGACACATTTTTGTGTTGTCTAAGTAAACCCAGTTCTGTGTCATTTGTTTTAAATACTTGTTGGAAGGAGGCATAATGAAAAAATAAAGCTTTTTGAGAAAACTTCCTTGAAAAAAGTGGAAACCATTATCATGGGGAAAAAACTAACAAAGGTAATACTCCAGATTATCTAGGTTGATTCTGATTTATGTGTATTATTACATATCTAATTATATATCACTTTAATTCCACAAAGCGTTGCTGTCTGCCTCTTCATGAGGTTGATTTCCAGCATTGAGTTTCACCACTTCTTTTTAAAAAATAATTATTTATTTTAATTTTTATTTATTTATTCATTTAATTTGACCAGAGAGACAGAGAATGAGAGGGAAAATGAGAAAGCAAGCCACCAGGTCCAGGATTTGAACCATGGTTAACCATGTGGGAGTGTTCAGCACCTTAACCACCATGCCACCTACTGGCCCCTGCCACTTTTTATTTTTTAAGAGAGAGATTTTTGCTACAGGGCATGTGCGCTCACTGCAGAGAAAGAGAGATAGAAAGCAAAAAAATCACCCCTCAGGGGAGATGGCCACACTGCAATCCCTTCTCCTTCATTCTTCTCTTGGGATTTTGGGCATACACGCGCCCTGTGTGAGTTTTAAGCTACCGGCTCCAGGACATGAACTGCACTTGACTACGTGGGAGTCTACTGGGTCCAGGACTCGAACCGCAGTTGACTACATGGGAGTCCAGCAACATAACTGATATTCCATCTGCTGGTCCCAAGCGTCAGCATTTCCAAAGCAGGATGTTTAGACAGAATGGAGGAGGCTGAATATGAAATGGTGAAGAGAGGCCAGCCAGGGCTGGGACAGATGAGGAGGCTGAGAGTTCTGGGGAAGAGGGGAGTTTCATACATTCAGTAAGCATGTATGTTGATACTGCTACATGGATCCTAGATTTACTGAAATTAACTTTTAGAAAATAAAATTTTTTTGGAGAGGTTTTTGCTATAGGGTACGTGCGCTGGCCATAAAGACAGAGACAGAGAGACAGAAAGCGAGAAATCACCCCCTGGGTGAATGGCCACACTTCAATTCCTTCTCCTCCATTTTCCTCTTGGGATCAGACACACGCACGCGTGTGCACGCACACGCACCTGGCCTGAGTTTAAGCCACCGGGTCTGGGACTCGAACTGCGGTCAAGTACATGGGAGTCCAGTGACATAGCCATTATGCCAACTGCTGGTCCTGGAATATTTTAAGAGGGCCAGCAGGTAGTATGGATCTCACATGGCTGACTTCGAGGTTCAAGTCCTGGACCCAGTGGTTTGAGAAACACATCAGGCATGTGTGTGTGCATGCCCAAAATCCTGAGAGGAGAATGGAGGAGAAGGGATTGCGTTGTGGCCACCCCCACTCCCTCTCGTTGTCTCTCTTGCCCCTCTCCAGCAAATGCATGCACCCTATGGCAAAAACTTAAAAAGTATTTCACAGTAATACTTCTCTGAAGAAATATATGGATTTATTAAATTTATCTTTTTGGGGCTGGCAGGTGGCATTGTGATTAAAATGCTGGACTCCCACATGGTCACTCAGTTCGAGTCCCGGACCTAGCAGCTTACTTTCCCACTCTCCCTCTCTCTCTGTCTCTCTGCTAAAATTGACTAATACTACTAGTAATAATTTTAAAAATTTAAATAAAAAATTTAAAAGTTTATCTTTTTGTGTTTTGAGGTTATGGCCCTTTAGAGAAATCTTTTGCTGTATAAGATTTTATCTTAGTCAACCTTGTTACCTTTCCTCAGTTCTCATTCCTTGATAGAAATCCTTGGCTTCCAGCCCCCTTTTCCCTGTTCTGTCTCTCCTTGCCATCCTTCCCAGACAGATGATCTGGTTCAGAGATTTGGATTGCTGTATCACCAAGCTCTCCCACGAGTTAGTCTCTCAGTGCACGTGCGGCAGGTTAGAAGAGGTCACCTACCCTAGATCTCTCCCTGCTGTTGTACTTACAAGAAAACGGAGCTCTGAGGTATCTAGGCAACCTTGCACATTCTGATTATTTGATAGCATCATAGAATTCTTGAACCAGAATGGAAACTCCAGAGAAGTGAGACCTTCACCTTGCCATCTTTAGATGGGCCGGCCCTTGAAACTATCTGGGACAATGGAGGGGTAACTTCTCTTGAAAGTTTACTAGGCAAGACCAGCAACCATACAACAAGGTAAACTGTCCTCAGGACAACCCCATGCACTTTTCCTTTTAAGAAGAGCATCTGTTTTCTTTTCTTTTTTTTTAATGAGAGAGAGAAATATTTTTGACAGATCTTTTTCTTGTCACAATTCTCCTGCCCCAGTTTCCCCATTAGCTAGGATTACGGGCACCTTGCCACTGCACCTGGCCTGTTTAATGGGTCAAGGAACCAATCTAGGCCTTCCATGTAGCCCCAGCCTCATGCAATGGCACCAACCTATGGACCACTGCAGCTGGACTCGAGAACGTCTTTACTGACATTTCCTAACCTCCGGTTACTTTCTCCCAGTAACCTTTTGGCTAGAAAAAGCTAATGAATGTAGATTTAAGGCCTAGATTTTCTCCATGATGCTGCCTCTCCAGAACAAGTGACTTCATTCCTATTTGACTCTTCAAAAATTTTCTTTCCTCTTTTTCTCACTAGCTGGAACGAGTGCTCCATGAGAATAAGGACGTGGGTGTCATCTCAGAGCCTACCATAGTAGGTGGCATTGAATAACCATTGGTCAGTTATCTAAATGAAAGAATGAATGCTCAGACAAGTATGTGAATGGACTATTACTTTCCCTTGAATGTCGCACTCTTCTGCTCCACTCAGTGAGACTTGAGCCATATTCCCAGTGGGTACTCTGTAAGCGAGACAGAATGTAAGAAAGTACAACAGGGTAGACGGCCACACTGCAATTCCATCTCCTCCATTTTACTCTTGGGATTTTGGACAGGCATGCCACACTCCTGGCATGTTTCTGGAGCTGCCAGGTCTAGGACTCAGATCATGCCTTAACCACCGCACTACCAGCTAGCTCTGAGCAATTTTTTATATGCCTAAAAGAAAATGACTACAAAGAAAATCAATGGTATTGAATTTTTGTATTACATTAAAATATTAAAGTGGTGCTACAGTGATATATATGCTTATTTGTGAATGCATTATATAAGGGGGAGCTTCAAAAAGTTCGCGGAAAATTAGAATGAAAGTATGAGTTCATTTTGGTTCAAAAAAATGTTTGGAATTCTGCATAGTTTTTTTCATGATAACATTTCCCATGAATTCGGAGACCCCTTGTGACAATGTGCATCTGGAATCTAACACCAGTCATAATTCCGAAGTCCCCATAAGTATAAACAGTATTTTTGCGATGACAGCGCAGACATGAAAATACTTATAGTTTCTCTGGGAGGCAACCACAATGCTACTAATGTACCGTGCTTTGCGATTCACGTTTACAGCTGAAGGAAGTGCTCCATCTCAATGAGAGACTGTTGAAGGTAAACTGGTAATTTTTTCCCAGAGAAACATATGAGTTCCCTCTCCCCCTTGAGGGTCCCTGGAGCCCAGTTAATAATCCCTGCTAATTTAGGGAGCAGAACTTAACCTCTGCACCAGGTTTTTATTTTTTTTTTCCCCTAGGTTTTACTACAGGGTATGTGTACTCACTGGAAAGAATCAGAGAGGAACAACGTGAGAGATTACACCCCCCCCCCAGGGGGGATGGCCATGCTGCAATCCCTTCTTCTCCATTCTCCTCTTGGGATTTGGGGTACACACACACAAGTGCCTGGTGTGGTTGTTCAAGACGCCTCCACACCACCTGCTGGCCCAGCCTGTTCAGCATTTTTAACCTACAGAAGCAGTCATTTCATATGCTGCAATTGATACACAAAGATGGCTGCTTTTTTCGTCAGTGGTGGTAATAAAAATGGGATTATATTCTATACATTACTCTTTATCTAGTTCTTTTGGCTTACCAAAGCAATGTATGTCCTAATTGGGAAACCATTATGATCTCTCGTCTCCTGTATTTTCATAGCTCCTTATAAGCCTAAATAAGCACTTTTGTGTCGTTGGAAAAGTCATGATTCATTTTTGCATAGGAAAATACGGCATGACTTTTCCGACATCCCAGTGTTTTCCGGGTACTCCATGCTGGTAAAAGCTTGTTTACAATGAATTGTGGAGGGAGGGAAAAGGGCTGGGCACAAAAATAAATCGGATGGGCTTTGTCACCTGATGGCTAAGGGAGTCAGATCCCACATGGCCAACTGAGTGATTTGAATCCTAGATCCAGCAGTTTGAGAAACATGCCGGGCATGTGTGCAAGTGTGCCCCAAATCCCAACGGGATGGAGAAAGGGTGGAAAAGGGATTACAGCATGTCCACTCCCCAGAGGAAGTACTTCCTCCCCTCCCCGCTCTCTCTGATTCTCTGTCACTCTCTGACAAGTGCATGTACACTCTGGCAGATAAAGAAATTAAAAATAAACCTGATGATAGGATTAAGACTGAAGGGGCAGAGGAAGTGAGACTGACATTTTCCAGAGAAACCGACAGGTTCACTGACGTCCCAGGTCAAATCCATCTTCTGCCGTTTCTTCTTCTTTTTTTTTTTTTTTTTTGAGAAGTTTTTGCTATAGGGCACGTGTGCTTGCCAGAGAGACAGAGAGAGACAGAGAGACAGAAAGTGAGAAATCACCCCCCACGGGGGATGGCCACACCGCAATCCCTTCTCCTCCATTTTCCTCTCAGGATCTTGGGCATGCACACACACACGCCTGGCGTGAGTGTAAGCCACTGGGTCTGGGACTCGAACCACGGTCAACTACATGGGAGTTCAGCGACATAGCCATTACGCTAACTGCTGGTCCCTTCTGCCGTTTCTTCTGACCCTGGCAGTGTCTGCTGCAAAGCTCCGAACTGTCCGCACTGTGACTGACTGGCTTGCTTTTCTTGGGTACACATGTGTTTAATCCACGTTTGTCTGTGGAACTTTGTGAGGGTTTCGTGGTTCCACCCTGTCCATCCTCCACTCACCACACCCTCCCCCGCCAGTGCCTGGTACCTGGAAGGCCACACTTCCTGGGTCCTATTGGAAATCCATTTCTCTCGAAGAGAGCTAGAACTATGCAGTCAGTCTCTGGACCAGAGTCTAGTCTGTCTGGATTTCTGTCTTTGCTTACAGGGTCAGGGAATGAAGACAGGGGGCGAGGACAGGATAAACCATCCCAGGATTGAATCTTGGATCTGAACCGTTGGACAATGCCTGGAGTTTTGCACAAAAGAGAATTGAATTGTAGATCAGCTGGGAGGTTATTGTGATGGCTGGGTGCCCTATGGCTTCCTAGGGCTGGACCATGTGGGAGCACATAGCTGGCATTTTTTGCTTGAGATTAGGAAGTCTTTTGCTTCCTATGTGAAGAGGCTTGAAGTCAATAGACTGTTGTGTTAGGATGAAGTCTTTTTTTCCCTTTTTTTTTTTTATAAAAATTAAAGAGATTTGGCTGGAGTTGTTACGAGGATGTGGGCAGATGATCTCTCTCTCTGGCGTTTGGTGCAAAGCCAGTTTAAGCGCATGTGGTAACATTTTTGCCCGGCCTCATCGGGAGTGTAGAGAAACTGACTCCAGTCTCGGAGAAGTGAGCTTTTATTGTGGTGTGACTCTCCAAAGACCAGAAGTGTCAGAGCCCCATTTCATAGTAAGTTACTTTTGAGATGTTGTTTTGGTGAGTGCTATGTCATCACTCAGGGCTGACGTCATGTCCAGATGGTGGTGTCCCTGGGAGCCTTCACAGCCTGGGGGTGCAGTGGTGGGTGGTGGGATGACCTGGCTGAGAGGCGACTGGCTCCTTGTGTTGTATTTCTTCCTGGATGTCAGTCTGGTCCTCTGAGGAATGGGTCAATTATCTCTCTGCCCATTTCCTTGCATCTTAAGCGTAAGATAGTGTGCATGTCCACGTTTAAAAGAGAATTTAAGCAGCTCTTTTGAACTCTGCCACATTGTGTTTTTGCTACGTTGGGTCTTTTGTTAGCATATTCTTTGAAGTGGAACTTGTTCAGTGTTGACTTCGGTTTCTGGATTTGGAGAAGAAATTGGGTAGTACCCAATGTCAGAGAGACTGAGAGGGTGGACTGGGATTGAAGGGGGATTTGCAGGATGCGCAGAATGATTCAGTGGACTGTGAATGTATGTAGAGTTGACTGTGATGAGGAACCTCAGAATGACACAAGAAACTTGTTCCTCTAGGAGAAAAGTAGGTCTCAGGTTATAAAGTAGTTAATACTCATGGAAAGTAATAACATGATTTGTGGTTCAAACATTTCTTCCTAACCAGCCAAGTCATGAATGTAGGACTTAAGAGAAACCACAGGGAAGGCCCAGCCACAGTGGCACAGGAGGTAGGGCTCTGCTGCATGATGCTGGAGCCACATGGGAGGCCTGGGTTGGATCCTGGGTCAACCTGAACACGGCAGCCCTGCCCACCCG